>NC_072414.2:86785657-87100000 GCF_028858775.2 Pan troglodytes
CCTCAGCCTCCCGAGTAGCTGGGACTACAGGGGCCCGCCACCATGCCAGGCTAATTTTTTGTACTTTCAGTAGAGATGGGGTTTCACTGTGTTGGCCAGGCTGGTCTCAAACCCCTGATCTCGTGATCCGCTGGCCTCGGCCTCCCAAAGTGCTGGAATTACAGGCATGAGCCACCGCGTCTGGCCAGGACCTTTTTTTTTTTTTTTTTTTTTTTGAGATGGAGTCTAGCTCTGTCCCCCAGGCTGGAGTGCAGTGGATCGATCTCGGCTCACTGCAAGCTCCACCTCCCGGGTTCACACCATTCTCCTGCCTCAGCCTCCCGAGTAGCTGGGATTACAGGTGCCCACCACCACATCTGGCTAATTTTTTGTATTTTTAGTAGAGACGGGGTTTCACCGTGTTAGCCAGGATGGTCTCGATCTCCTGACCTCGTGATCCACCCGTCTCGGCCTCCCAAAGTGCTGGGATTACAGGCGTGAGCCACCGCTCCTGGCCCGGGACCTTTTTATTAATGTTCCTTTTTTCTCAGTGATCCTTCCACTTTCTTGCTCAATTTTTTGATTGCCCTCAGTTCTCATATTCTCTCATATTATTCACTTCCTTCTAAATCTAGATTCTCTGCCCAGCCCTTAAGTTCCACCATTTAGTTGACAATTATAGTTATCATTCAATAAGAATTTCTCCAATGCCAAACACCGTGTGAGGTATTTGGCATAATTTATCTTATTTAATCATCACTGCAGCCCTGCAAAGTATGTTTATTGTGAAGATGAGAAAATAGAGACTTTAGAGGAGTTAAATGACATGCCCAAAGTGTCAAAACAGCCTCAGTGGCTCCATGATCTTGTGATCATATACACACTTGGAGAATTCTGTTCTGTTACATAACATCTGTGATTATGACATCGTTTCCATTTTATTGTAAAATAAAATAATAATAGTAATAATTGCCATTATAGTAATTTAAACAAATACAAATAGGGAAAACCACATAAAATAAACTTATAGCTTAATAAATTGTTGTAAGTTGAACAGCCTTCTATGTAACATCCTTGTTGACAATTAGAATATTGGTCAGCCACACAAGAAATCCCTTCTCTGTATCCGGTCCCAGTCACAGTCTCTCTCCCACACCACCACATCATTACACCACCTTCTGAATGATAAGGATCACTTCTTTGCATTTCTTTATAGTTTTATCATCCAAGTGGGCATCCTTACATACTATAGTTTAATTTCTTTTAAAATTCGATGTCTGTTAAACTTCTTTTAGCCTATTGGTTTTCTTTCTATCTCTTATTCTTATGGTAAACTATTGAAGACTTACAGTTTCCCACAGTCTACATGTTGCGGATTGCATATTCACAGTATGGTATTTCAGGCTCCCATGTCTCTGAATTTTTTGAAAAGTGTCCAGTGAAGCCACAGACTTGACGAGAGTCAGGATTGGTTCCCTTGGCAAGAGTGAAAGTGGTACTCTGCTCTTTTGACAAAAGGCTTCTAGTCTCTTCTTGTCTTTTTGTGATGTTACCAATCATTGATGTGCAATGTCTAGATCCATTCATTCACTGGAGATTTACAACTTGAGAGCTATCCTAATTTATTTATTATTTATTTATTTATTTATTTATTTATTTGAGACAGAGTTTCGCTCTTGTTGCCCAGGCTGGAGGGCAATGGCGCGATCTCAGCTCACCGCAACCTCCGCCTTCTGTTTAAAGTAATTCTCCTGCCTCAGCCTCCCGACTAGCTGGGATCACAGGCATGTGCCATCACTCCTGGCTGATTTTGTATTTTTAGTAGAGATGGGGTTTCTCCATGTTGTCAGGCTGGTCTCAAACTTCCGACCTCAGGTGAACTGCCCCCCTCGGCCTCCCAAAGAGCTGGGATTATAGGCGTGAGCCACAGCACCCAGCTCTTTTATTTATTTTTTATGTGTTATCTAAAATATTCTTTATAAAGAGATATTTTTCCTTTGGTCATGTAATGGAATCATTCATGTAGTAAGGCAGGATGAATGCTTGAGTCTTTATCACTTTATATAAAATGAATATGTTCTTATCATTCTTTTGAAACAACGAATTAGTTTGTTTTTAATATCCCTATGAACTAAGGCATTTAAAACCATTTGATGGCTTTCAATCCATTGTAATTATTATCTTTGCTGATGCTCACATTTTCACATGTTTTGCAGTGTGAGTTTTTAAAAATTGGCTCTTTAGTCCCTTTGACACAATGTTGGTAATATTTAGTGAACTTTCATAACTTTTATGCTATTTGGTAAGGCAAAATGTTTATGGCTTATATTATATATTTCTTGCCCTAATCTGGAATCAGCCATTTCTCCTTTAGTGGGTGTTATGAATGTAATTGTTTCTACCCCAAATTCATGTGAAGTCCTAATCCCAATGTGGCTGTATTTAGTGATAGGGCCTACAGGGAGGTAATTCAGGTTAAATGAGGTCATAAAAGTGGGATCCTGATACAACAAGATTAGAGTCCTTGCAAGCAGAGGAAGAGACACCAGAGATCTTTCCCTTTCTGTAAGGCCACCTAAGGATGCAGTGAAAAGGTGGCCATCCACAAGCCAGGAAGAGAGACCTCACCAGAAACCAAGTCTGCTGAAACCTTGATCTGAGACTTCCAGACTCCAGAACCACGATAAAAATATATTTCTGTTGTTTAAGACCCTCAGTCTGTGGGACTTTATTATGGCAGCCCTCACAGACAACCACAGTGGGAAAAGGTATTTCAATACAGGATCTGTGTATTCAAGATAATTACTGCTCCTGGGATGGTCACTGTTTCAAACCCTATTCAGAGGACAGAGCTAGGCAAGCTGGATAGATATGTAGATAGCTAGATAGCTAGATAGCTAGCTAGCTAGCTAGATAGATAGATAATATATCAATTCATATTGATAATTCTAATTAAAATTCAGCACTACAAGATTTTACTTAACTGATCTTTGCTATTACATCATGCCACCTTTTTTACAGAACAAAAATTCTGGCTCCTAAGGGTATAAGAAATGATAGAAGTGGGCTGGGTGCGGTAGCTCATGCCTGTAATCCCAGCCATTTTGGAGGTCAGGTGGGTAGATTGCTTGAGCCCAGAAGTTCAAGACCAGCGTGGGCAACATGGCAAAACATCGTCTCTACAAAAAACAAACAAACAAACAAACAAAAAAAAAAACAAAGAGGAAGGTGAAATTCCCTAGATTTACTACATTATGCGCATATTTCTCTCAAAATCGTAATACAAATATTACCAACACCCATATGATTACTGAAAACAGTAAATATTTTTGCATATGTTCTCACTTTCCCCAGATTTTATTTTTATGGTGGTACTGCTTTTATAATATTTGAGCATATTTTCATGACATACTACACTTTCTGCTTTTTAACTCTCATGCAGTCATGGTTATCAAATAACTGCATATTTAATGCTCACAGCCAGTCTTACATCAGCACCTCTCTAGTCGTTTTAGATATTTCAAAACTAGTTTCTAGTATATTCATCAGGAAGATTTTATAAAAAATTTTCTGAGTTCTTGCATGTTGATAAAAGGTAATTTATTCCTCTTATTATATGTATTTAAAAGGTAATTTCTCTGGAAATTTTTCATCTTTTGAATATTTCACCCCATTTTCCTCTGAAGTAAGCATTGATTTAAAAATAATAATAATCTTATTTTATTTCTTATGTAAGTGACTTTCAGTATTTTCGTTTTTAATTTGATTTCTTTATATTTCATGTATTTTTAAAATATGTTAACCTTCTTTTGAAATAGTAGAATATAAATGGAATCTCTTTGGTGAGCAGATCTTTCTGATATACTTTGTCTATAGGAATGCTGTCATCTTTCTTGTTAACTTTTTTCCTCTCTGCATTGCATGATCTTTGAACTAGATAATTTTGTATTATTTACTTTTATGTGACATTGATTTTATGAACATTCAGAAGGAGGTGCAGTATATATCTGCTAAGAGTCCAGTATCCAAAATATATAAAGAATACTTAAAACTCAATAACAAAAGAGACAAGCAACCTTATTTAAAAATGGGCAAATGGGCTGGGCCTGGTGGCTCACCCCTGTAATCCTGGCACTTTGGGAGGCCGAGGCAGGTGGATCACGAGGTCAGGAGATCGAGACCATCCTGGCTAACACGGTGAAACCCCGTCTTTACTAAAAATACAAAAAATTAGCTGGGCGTGGTGGCGGGCGACTATTGTCGCAGCTACTCGGGAAGCTGAGACAGGAGAATTACGTGAACCCGGGAGGCGGAGCTTGCAGTGAGCCGAGATCTATCCACTGCACTCCAGCTTGGGCGACAGAGCAACACTCCATCTCGAAGAAAAAATAAAAAAATAAAAAAGAGCAAATGTGACTTCAAACTACACTACAATCCTAAAGTAATCAAAGCAGCATGACAGCATATGATGCTGGCACAAAAACTGACACATAGACCAATGGAACAGGTTAGAGAATCCAGAAATAAAGCTGCAAACTGACAACCATCTGATCTTCTACAAAGAAAACAAAAACAAACCACGGGGAAAAAACTCCTAGTCAATAAATGTTACTGAGATAACTGGATAGCCCTATGCAGAAGATTCAAACTGGGCCCCTACCTTATACCATATAAAAAAATCAATCCAAGATGGATTAAAGATTTAAATGTAAAACCTGAAACTACAAAAGGAAATAAAGAAACAGAAGAAAACCTAGGAAATACCATTTTGGATATCATCCCTGGCAAAGATTTCATGACAAAGACTCCAAAACAATTGCAATGAAAACAAAAATTGACTAGTTGGGCCTAATTAAATGAAGAGCTACTGCACAGCAGAAGAAACTATCAACAGAGGAAACAGAAAACCTCCACAATGGGAGAAAAAAATTCACAAAGTAGGCATCTAACACAGGTCCAATATCCAGAATTGATAAGAAAGTTAAACAAACAAGCAATAAACAAATAATCTCATTTAAAAAAACAGGCAGAAGATATGAACAGACACTTCTCAAAAGGTATACAAATGCCAACAAACATATATGCTTATCATCACTAATCATCAGAGAAATGCAAATCAAAACCACAATGAGATACTATCTCACACCAGTCAGAATAGCTATTATTGAAAAGTCAAAAAATAACAGATGCTGGAAAGGCTTCAGAGAAAAGGGAACACTTATACTCTGCTGGTGAGACTGTAAACTAATTCAGCCACTGTGTAGAGGGGCTTGGAGACTTTGCAGAGAACTTAAAACAGAATTACCATTTGACCCAGCAATCCCATTATTAGATATATACCCAAAGGAATATAAATCATTCTTCCATAAAGGCACATGCACACGTATGTTCATTGCAGCCCTATTTATAAGAGAAAAGATATGGCATCAACCTAAATGCCCATCAATGGTGAACTGGATAAAGAAAATGTGGTACATATGCCCCATGGAATCCTACACAGCCATAAAAAAGGAGATCATGTCCTTTGCAGGAGCATGGATGCAGCTGGAGGCCATTATCCTAAGTGAATTAAGACAGAAATAGAAAATCAAATACCACATGTTCTCACTTATAAGTGGGAACTAAATATTGAGTGCATATGAACACAAACAAGGGAACAATAGGCACTGGGGCCTACTTGAGGGAGGAGGCTTGGAGGAGAGTGAGGATCAAAAAACTATCTATTTGGTACTATGCTTACTACCTAGGTGATGAAATAATCTGTACAACAAACCCCCATGACATGCAATTCACGTGTATAACACACATGCACATGTACTCCTTGAATTTAAAAGTTGGAAAATTTTTTTAAAAAACTATAACTAAAATAAAAATGAGGAAATTAATTGGATAGACATTTTTCCAAAGAAGATACACAAATGGTCAATAAGCACATGAAAAAATGTTCAAGATCATTACTCATTAGGGAAATGCAAATCAAAACTGCAATGAGATACCTCTTTTAGACCCACTAGATTTGTTACAACAACAAAAAATAGAAAGTACCGCATATAGGCCAGAATATGAGAAACTGGAACCCTCTTACATTGCTGGTGAGAATGCAAAAGATGTCACCACTGTGGAATACAGTTTGGCGGTTTCTCAAAAGCTTTCTCATAAAGGTTCTTGTAAGTTTTTGCTTTTGCCCTCTAGTTGCTCTGTTTGTAATGAAGGAATTTTGGGGGAGTTGAAAGAACTATGCCTCCTAAAAAGAAGATAATCCCTCTTTGCTCTTAGAATTTAGTGGAATCGTTTCTTTCCAAGTTTTTTCTTGCCTCTGCCATTCCTTACACAATTCCTCTCAAGTGTTGATGCTCATCAAAGCACAGTAATCATTTATATATGTTTAATATATGCCTTTTTTCTTTTTTTCTATCCATTTTCACATCTACTTTCCAGTTGTTTCCTCGCATACACATCCCATTTTTATCATACTTGCAGTTTTCTGACTATATCATGCTCTTTAATTATACACGAATGTGTTTAGCTATGACCTTAAACTTAATACTTTATCCCTCAAAGCTTTTTAAAGGAGAAGGAAAATTTGACAGCTAAGAGGACAATTGAATTCCACCTCAAATCCCAGTTCCAACACTTTTTTCTGGCAACCAAGGTTGCCAGAATTAGTTGCTTAAATTGTATTAGTCTCTATTTAATCTGTAAGATGAGAACAATCATTTTCTATTAACAAAATCTATATGAATATTTCCTGGGTAAAAAAGAATTTACTCTTATTTTCAACTAGCTGTTCATAAGCGCATCACATTAACACCAGGTATGCCAGGCTATGTATTGGCAAGTTTAGACTATTGTATACCTTCTCTCTTCTCTCCTGTATTGTGGGGCTGAAAACATGGGAATCACACTTCCCAGAATCATTGAAAGCAAATCGGGTTTTAGAGTCTGTCAGAAAAATTAATTAAAATGCCACATAGAATATTTGAAAGGAGGAAGTAAAGCAGAAACAGAGCCCTTCAACAGCAGCTGGAAGGTAAGGGGCTTTGTTAGAAACAATCAGGGGTTAGGAACTGCTGATGGCTTACAGGAATTCTGCTAATCAACCACGTTAGTGCAGAAGGGTGCTGAGATTATTGGTGACTGTCTCCTATAGTTCCCACTACCTCTCAAACCTAAAATCAAATGGTGCTTCCCCTGAGATTTATTTCCTTAAATCTTCTAAAGGTTTTGTAAGTAACTACAGTCATGCATAGCATAACGATGTTTCGGTCAACAACAGTATAGATGACTCAGGTCCCATAAGATTTAACACCATATTTTTATTGTACCTTTTGTACATTTAGATATGTTTAGGTACACAAATATTTTCCATTGTGTTATAATTGCCTACAATGTTCAGTGCAGTTACATGTTGTACAGGTTTGGAGCCTATGTGCAATAGTGTGTAGTAGACTATACCATCTACATTTATATAAGTAAGCACACTCTATAATGTGTGCACAATAATGAAACTGCCTAATGATGCATTTCCAGAAACATATCCCCATCCTTAAGTGATGCACAACTGTATTTTCATCTAATATCCTCCTGCCTGGACCATCTAGGGAACTTTCTGTTTCTGAAAGAACTTCAAGTGGTACACGGAGCATGCTTTTCTTCTGCTGCTGGTACATTTCCATCAGCCTACATTTTACCAGACAGACCAGTTTTATTAACACTGGAAATCAACTGAAGCATGTGTTCCTCTTCTTTTGTGAATTCCACAAACTTTCTCAGGAATGCCTTAACAGCTACAGCTTCCCAGTTGGTGCTTTCATCAAAGCAGTTTCACCCTTAAAAGGGCTTTGAACCTGTAAAACTTTCACTGTTAATCTTGAAGTTCTCAAATAAATTCCCAGATTTCTTCAGAATTATCGTCAGAAAACCAGACATCCAGTGTTGAAACTGACCTTCTAGTCACACGCTTGGAGAGTTTTCTTTTTCCTTTTTGACAATCCCTTGTTTATGTATTTTTTAAATTATCATCTGTTGCACAGATTAACACATTTTATATGTTTTATGATTTGCTTTGTGTCCTTCAAAATATTTCTCATCACTTTTCAGCTTCAAATTATGTCCTGGAGGATTTCCACTTAAGAAAATATAGAGTAGACTTTTTAAAAAAATTGTCTCACTAAATACAACTGAAAGCCCTGGACATTATGTAGGGAACAAATAAAAGAAGACCCTGAAATGTCAGAGCGGAAGGTAGACAGGCTAGGAACCTCAGGACTTAAGGAATAGCACATTGGGGAGCTCCCTGAGTTTCCTTTTTGCTTCATTATCATAAACCAGGAGCTAAAAGAAATGAGCAACCCAGAAATGCCAAAGGTCCAGAAAGTAAATCCTCCAACGAAGGCCTTATCTCTGTAACTATAGGACCAAAAAATGGGCAGCTTAGCAAGACATAAAAATAGTAGACAATAACCACACTACTTCAGCCCAACGCCACAGTAAAATTGTGGCTTCCTTTCCTCCTAAGCCAGCAAAGCCCAGCTGGGCACCCTACACTTCCTCCTTCATGAGGCTCTGATAAGTGTCCAACACTTGCTGAAGTGACGTCAGAGAAGCTGAGTAAAAATCTGGGACTTTCATCTCCATGAGGTAGTAATGATGCTTCCTCATATGGTGTCAGTGAGAACACATAGGGCCTGAAATTCCTCCCCCACTTGGCAATAATGAGGCACTTGTTCCTCTCCTTTATCAAGTGATATCAGAGGAGGCCTACTGGAGAGTCAGGATTTTCAGAATCACCCACAATAATGAGGCCTCCATCACTCTGTGTCAGCAAAGATCATGTGGGGAAGCCAGGCCTCCTACTCCTACCAAAGAGTAAAAAGAACGACTCCTGTAGTATGACAATAGAAGTTGAGAGGTAAACCTGGACTTCAGTTTCCACCTGGCAGTAATAAGACCGTGCCTCCCAGGCAAAGGTATTATGACAAAGATGCCAAAAGCAGTCGCAACAAAAGCAAAAATTGACAAATGGCGTCTGATTCAACTAAAGAGCCTCTGCACAGCAAAAGAAACTATCAGCAGAGTAAATGACGACCTACAGAATGGGAGAAAATTTTTGCAATCGATCCATCTGACAAAGGTTTAATATCAAGCATCTACAAGAAACTTAAACAAATTTACACCAAAAAAAATCTAAGAAGTGGGCAAAGGACATGAACAAACACTTTTCAAAAGAAGACATACATGCAGCCAAAGAACCTATGAAGAAAAGCTTAACATCACTCATCATGAAAGAAATGCAAATCAAAACCACAATGAGATACTGTCTCACATCAGTCAGAATGAGTATTATTAAAAAGTCAAAAAACATAGATGCTGGCAAGGTTGTGGAGTAAAAGAAAGACTTTGACATTGTTGGTAGGAGTGTAAATTAGTTCAACCATTGTGGAAGAGAGCGTACCTATTCCTTAAAGACTTAGAAATACCATTTGACCCAGCAACCCCATTTCTGGTTATATACCCAAAGGAATATAAATCATTCTATTATGAAGACACATGCATGAGTATGTTCACTGCAGCACTGCTCATAACAGCAAAGACTTGGAATCAACCTAAATGCCCATCAATGATAGACTAGATACAGAAAATATGGTACATATACACCATGGAGTAATATGCAGCCTTAAAAAGGAATGATATCATGTCGTTTGCAGGGACATGGATGGACCTGAAGGCCATTATCCTTAGCAAACTAATGTAGGAACAGAATACCAAATGCCACATATTCTCACTTATAAGTGGGAGCTAAATGACACAGGAAGGGAAATAACACACACTGGGGCCTGTCAGAGGAGAGGGTGAAGAGAAGGAAGAAGATCAGGAAGAATAGCTAATGGAGGCTTGGCTTAATATCTGGGAAACGGGATGATCTGTGCAGCAAACCACCATGGCACACATTTACCTTTGTAACAAACCTGCACATCCTGCACATGTACCCCTGAACTTAAATAAAAATTGGAAATTAAAAATAAAAAACACAGTGCCTCTCTTTCTGTTGCTGGAGCAGTGGCAGAGAAAGCCACCTAAAGCAGAATTTTAAATAAGATCCAGACTCTCATAACATGATACCATATGTCCAGGTTTCATACTGTGAAGCAAAAGATTAACCTTACCTGAAGAAAGGTTTGGCCTTTCCCCCTGGATCCTGGGTGCTAACCTATAAGTTCTCAGAATGTCCTGCTTGATAAGGGTATCTTCGATTACACTGGGGCCTTGTGCCATGCAGCATAGTCTGTGATAACAGTGTGATTTATGGTGGGCCTTTGGGCCATGTGACTTCATCTCTAAAGGGGCTAAAAACTAAGGTCAACCACAAGAGCAGTCAACCACATCTATGTAACCAACACCCAAAGAAAACTATAGACACCAAGGCTTGGTGGAGTTTCCCTGATTGGTGAAACTGCATGTATTGTCACACACCACTGCTAAGACAAATAAGCACTGCCTTCCCACCTCCAATGGGAGAAGACAATTGAAAACTCCAGTGTAATCCCATCACTTTGGAGGCCAAGGTGGGCAGATCACCTGAGACAAGCAGTTCAAGGTCAGCCTGGTCAACATGGTGAAACCCCACCTCTACTAAAAATACAAAAATTAGCCAGGCATAGTCGTGGGCACCTGTAATCCCAGCTACTCGGGAGGCTGAGGCGGAGAATCTCGTGAACCTGGGAGGCGGAGGTTGCAGTGAGCCAAGATCATGCCACTGCACTCAAAAAAAAAAAAAAAAAAAAAAAGAATAAAGAAAAAAAAAAGGAAAAGAAAAAGAAAACTTCAGTTGAAAACTCCATCTCCAGTGAGAGAAGACATCAAAAACATATCCCTTGCACCCTGCTCTATACACCTTTTCCTGTTGCTGATTTTAATCTGTAACTTTTCTCTGCAATAAATAACAACTGTAAGTTGCTTGAAGACATAAAATGATCTTTTTTGAGTTCTAAATTCTGTGAATCCTTGTAGTGAGTTATTGACTTGAGGGTGATTTGGGAGACCTCCTAAACTTCTCATCCTGCTGAAAACCAAGATGTCTCAAACTGTATTAAAAAAGACAATAAACAGATGCCACCATTGAGATCACAGAAATATTAGAACTATCTAACAAAATTCCAAACCAGCTATAATTAAAATGCTTCAACAATCAGGTATACAAACATTGTTGAAACGAATGAAAAAAAAAAAAAATAGATGACCTCAGTAGAGAAATAGGAAATCTCAACAAAGAAGTAGAAAATATAAAGAACACGTTTTATAAATTTTAGACTTTTGAAATTTTAAAACTAAAAAATACAGTGACCAAATTAAAACAAAACAAACGTAAAAATCTGTGAATGAGCTAAACTGCAGAATGGAAAGGTCAGAGCAAGAAATTAGTGAATTGGAAAACAGAATAGTAAAAGTTGCCACATTTGAACAAAAGATAAAAAATAGACTGAAAAAAATGAACAAAGCCTCAGGGACCCGAGGGACCACAGCAAAAGATCTAGCATTTATGTCACTGGGATCTGAGAGAATGGAGGAGAGAGAGCAAAGATGAAAAAATACTCAGAGAAATAATGACTAAAAATATAGTTTGTTTTTTGTGGATTAAAAAAATAAGAATAGCATTAAATGTTGAAAAAGAAGCCCAAATTTTTCAAATTTGGCATAAGATATAAATCTACAGTTTCAAGAAATTGACAAAACCTCAAACAGAAGAAGCCCAAAGAAATACATGCCAAGACGGGTCATAATTACAATTCCAAAAGTGCATAAAAACAAAAAAAAAATCAAAGTGGTGAGAAAGAAAAACAAAACCTTACCTATAGGAGAAAAAATTCAAATGATAGTGAATTTATCCTCAGAAACCATGGAAACCAGAAAAATGTAGCACCATATTTTTCAAGTGCTGAAAGCAAATAACAGCCATCCCATAATTATATATCCAACAAAATTTCCTTCAGTAGTGAAAAGAAAATCAAGATATTTTCAGATAAAGAGAAACTAAGAAAATTTGTTGCCAGTAGATCTATTCTAAAATAATAGCCAAAATAACTCATTTAAACAGAAAAAGCAATAAAGAAGGAACATTAAAATATAAGGAAAGAAGAAAGTATATGGTAACCCAAAATATGAGGAAGTTCTACAGAATGCCCTTTTCTCAGTTTCCTATATTATTTCCCCATCCTCCTTGTGTGATTCTAAATGTATGTAAAGAAAATATTTAGGATAATTATATTCTAATTAGGGGAAAGTAAAGAAATATAAAGGTAGGCAAGGTTTCTATAATCAAAGTTGTAAGATCACTACACTAGTAGACTATTAGTCATGTATATTTAATGTAACTAATGTATATTTAATGTAATACCTAGAGAAAACACTAAAATAGCTGTAAAGGAGACACATGCAAAACATTATATCAAAAGGGAATTCTAAAATGTGTTCAAGTAACCCATAGGAAGATAGGAAAGATACAACAGAAACAAAAAACAGAATGAATAAAAAGAATGCAAAACAATAACACATCAGACTTCATCCTAACATACAAATATTACATTAAATGTAAATGGTCTAAATGCACCAGTTAAAGTACTGGTAGAGTGATGGTAAAAGGAAGAAAAAAGAGATCATGCAAACATTAATTAAAGTAAAGCAGTAGTGGTTATATTAATATCAGATAATATCAATTTTAGAGCAAGGAAAATTACCAGATATAGAAAGGGACTTAATAAGAAAAGAGTCTATACAAGACTCTTTAAGAGTCAATACAAGAAGATATAACAATACTAAATGTGTGTATAGCAAATAACAAAGCTGCAAGATATGTGAAGCAAAAACTGATAGAACTGAAAAGACAAAGACAAATTCACAATTGTTGTTTAAAAACTCAACTTTCCTCTTTCAGCAACTGATAGAATACCTCGACAGGAAATCAGCAATGATATAGAATAACTCAACACCATGAACCAACAGAATTCAGTTGACATTTATAGAACCCTTCATGAAACAGCACGATATACATTCTTTTCAAGTACTCACAGAACATATACCAAGATAAAGCATATCCTTAACCATAAAACAAACCTCAACAAATTAAAAAATAATAAAATCATACATAATGTGACATAAGATTACAATAAAACCTAAATAGAAATCAACATAAGAAAGATGGCAGTAAAATCTTCAAACACTCAAAAACTAGTTAATGCATTTCTAGATAGAAGGTCAAAGAGAAAGTCTCAAAAGAAATTTAAAAAAAACTAAATTGAACCAAATTAAAATGAAAAACAAGAAATCAAACTAGTGGGATGCAGCTAAAGCAGTCTTGATAGGAAAATGTGTAAGTCTAGATGCATACATTAAGAAAGAAGAAAAGTCTCAAAATAATCTAATCTCTCACCTCAAGGACTTGAAAATAAAAACAGCAAAATAAACACAAAGAAAACAGAAGGAAGAAAATAATAAACATAAAAACAGAAAATGAAACTGGAAAAAAGAAAGGCAATAGAGAAAATCAATGAAACATAGCTGGTTCTTCATAAAAAGTCAATACAATTGACCAAACTTTAGCATGATTGACAATGATAGAAGAGAGAAAACACAAATTACCAATATTAAGAGTGGAACAGGAAATATTACGGCAGATCCTGCAAATATTCAAAGGATAAGGAAATATTTTCCATAATTTTACACACATAACTTTGACAATTTAGTGAAATGGACCAGTTACTAGAAAAACACAAACTTCCAGAACGTACTCAATATATCATAGATAATTTGAATAGTTCTATAAATATTAAGAAAATTAACTGCATAATTAATTAACTCTCAGAAAAGAAATAGTTAGGCGTGGATCAATGACCAAGTGAGGTTTATTCTAAGGATGCAGAATGGTTCAATATTCTGACATCAATCCATGTAAGCCATCATATTAACAATCTAAAGAAAAACATATTGCACCACTATATCAGTCTGTGCAGGAAAAAGCATTTTACGAAATGCAACACCCTCTCATGATTAAAGGAAACAAATAGACAACTCTCAGATTAGTAGGAATAGAGGGAAAATTTCTCAATTTGAGCTATGAAGAAAAATCTACAGCTAACATTGTACTTGATGATCAATAGGACAGGGCAGAGAACTCATACCCACACAAATAAGCCAAATTAATTTTTGACAAAGGTGCAAAGGAAATTCAATGGAAGAAAGCCTTTTCAAGAAATGGTGCTAAGGAAATTAGCATACAGAGGCAAAACAGAAAAATGAACTTTTAAATAACCTACATCTTGTACAAAAATTAACTCAAATGACTCAAGGATTTAAATGTAAAATGTAAAACTATAAAACTTTTAGAAAAAAAAAAACAGGCGACCTTTGGAATCTAGGGCTAGGCAAAGAGTTCCTAAACTAGTCACTAAAAACAAGTTTTATAAAAGAAAAAATTGATAAATTGGACTTCCCCAAAATTAAAACCTTTTTTTTCTGTGGAACAGCTTGTTAAGAGGATGAAAAAACAAGCTTCCGACTGGGAGAAAATATTTGCAAACTGAAAAAAGACTGGTATCTAAAAATATATTAAGTACTCTCAAAACTCAACAGTAAATAATGATAATCCATTTACAAAATGTGGGGAAAAAAACATGAAGAGATATTTTACCCAAGGGAATATACAGATGGCACATATACATATGAAAAAATGTTCAATTTGATTAGTCTTTGGGGGAATATAAATTAAAATCACAAGATAGCCACTGCACACCTAACAGTATGGCTAAAATTTAAAAACTGTATACATATATGTGTGTACATATATATGTAGAAACACACATAATATACATATGTACACACAATATACGTATATACACAATGAATTATGTATATGTATATGTATATATGCAAAACCAAAAAATAGTGAAAGGCAAATATATATATATAGTCAAAAGCAAATATATGTATATATTTTGACTATATAGATAGAGAGAGAGTCAAAAGCAAATACTGGCAATGCTGCAGAGAATCTGGATCACTCATACATTGCCAATGAGAATGTTAGATGTTACAGCCATTCTGGAAAACAGTTTGGCAGTTTCTTAAAAAACTAAACATGCTATTAACATGTGGACATGTGCTATTAACAAGTGCTGGATTTATACCAGAGACAGGAAGGCTTATGTTCACACAAAAACCTATACATGAATGTTTGTGGCTATTTTATTTATAATAGACCAAAACTGAAAATAACCCAGAATGTTCTTCATTGAGTGAATGGTTAAGCTAACTGTGGTTCATCGATACAAAGAAGTATTCCTAAGCAATGAAAAGGAATGAATTATTGACACACTCAACCTGGATGAATCTCCAGAGAATTGTGTTGAGTAATTAAAAAAATCTTCAATCTCAAAAAGTTACATAGTTTATAATTTCCTTTACATAAGATCCTTGAAATGACAATATTATAGAAATGTAGAACAGATAAGGGGAATCAGGGGTTAAGGAAGGGGTTGAGAGAAGGTAGCTAAGTGTGACTATAAAAGGGTGCCATTATAAACCCTTGTGTTGATGAAAATGTTCTCTATTTTGACTGTATCAATGCCATTATCCTGGTTATAATATTATATTATAGTTTCCAATATGTTACCATTGGGGGAAACTGGATAAAGGGTGCAAGAGAGCTCTTAGTATCTCAAAATTTTAAAAAGTTTGGTAAAAAAAATAAAATTGTTGATGTTTTCGTTATAAGAGTATGTATTTTTTACCAGTAGTTCCATTACTTTCAGTGCTTTTGCGTGTCTCCCACATGATAAGCTTAATAATGCTGATAAAATGCTTCACATCTCAGCACAAGTACAATGCACATGCTGTAAACTAGAAAGCACAATGGATGCAAATGAAATTGCTCTTCTGCCAACCCTGCTTTAAGTGACTATCCTTTACTGATACCTCAGGGCTCGGGTTATATGACTTCACAAGATCCACCTCTTTATCAGGTCAAGTGTTCCTGATACTATTTTAATTATGGGTTTTTATTTTGTTTATATTTATTTATTTTTGATATGGAGTTTTGCTCTTGTTGCCCAGGCTGGAGTGCAATGGCACTACCTTGGCTCACTGCAACCTCTGCCTCCCGGGTTCAAGTGATTCTCCTGCCTCAGCCTCCCAAGTAGCTGGGATTACAGGCATGCGTTAACATGCCCAGCTAATTTTTGTATTTTTAGTAGAGACAGGGTTTCATCATGTTGGTCAGGCTGGTCTCGAACTCCTGACCTCAGGTGATCCGCCCTCATTGCCTCCCAAAGTGCTGGGATTAAAGGAGTGAGCCACTGCGCCTGGCCTAATTATGGATTTTTATATGACTTCTTTGCTAGAGTGTAAGCTTTTGGAGGGTAGGTTCCATGATTGTGTTCTTCATCACTATGTTCCAAATGCCTAGGTCGATGTCTGCCTTAGAAAAGGCAATCAACAAGAAGACATCCAGTGATGTGTCATGCTATTCTGCAGAGCATGAGGATGACATGGTGCTGTGGTACCAGCACTTGGGAGTGATCTGTGACAAGTTTGAAAGTTTCAAAGGAAAAAAATTAAATAATGTAGTTCACATACGTTTTAAGTTTAAAATGTAAGCTTTATTGTTATTTTAATAGAAATTTTCTTGCCTCATTATTATCAGTTTCTTAAAGATAGTTCTTATCAAACAAAGAGTGAATTAGTCAGATAATGTTTATTTATATCAATTTACCAAGGTACAACTCATCCCTGCTAACATTTTACAAATCATTAGAAATTTTATTTTCTATGTTTCATTAACTACGTAGTTTTTAATTTTTGCTATCATGACTATATGAGGTTGTTCTTGCATTGCTGTAAACACCCGGGGCCATATAATTTATAAAGAAAAGAGGCTTAATTAGCTGATAGTTCTGCAGGCTGTACAAGCATGGCGTCAGCTTTGCTAAGCCTTTGGGGGCCTCAGGGAGCTTTTACTCATGGCAGAAGGCCAAGTAGGAGCAGGAATGTCACATGGCAAAAGCAGGAGCAAAGGGGCGCCATATACTTAAACAAACAAATCTTGCAAGAACTCACTATCACGAGGACAGCATCAAGCCATGGGGAATCTGTCCCCATGATCCAATCACCTCTTACTAGGCCCCACGTTCAACACTGGGGATTACATTTCAACATGAGATTTGGACAAGGGCAAACTTCCGAACTATATCAATGACTATACTGCTTTGTATCTTCAACTGCCCAAAATAGATAATTTGGCTAGTTCATTGAGCTGTAAAAAGTAGTGCACTATTACAACCTAGAATATTAGCATCAATAGAAACAATGCCCAGGTCTCCAGTGTGAATACATATTGTGAACCTGCATGTACTGTTACAATTGAATTTGGCCTGGTGGCCAAAAAGAAGTGTAATTAGAAGCATGACAATGAATATCTGAGAATTGAATTTTACAGTACATATTAACCTTTCACTGGTCCCCAGACTGTTAACTAGTGTCAAGTTCAGTCAAAGACTAACAAGAAACAGGAGCTTTGTGTTCTTACAAAACATAATCTATCACCTTTATGATAAGCCAATTTAGTTCTGTTTTTTTTTTCCTCCCTAAAATGAGCACAAAATACCTGTCATGCTTTTTAGTAAAAATAAAGAACAAACTGGAATTACAGAGGGGTCTTTCAAAGTTGCACAACTTTCACCTTGAATAGCCACAAGTTACACAGGAGACTTGTGAAATTAGTCACATGTAAAAAATATATATTATTTTTGGAAGAAAAACAAAACTATCAATTGATCATTATTTTTTTTAATGGAGTTTCACTCTTGTTGCCCAGGCTGAAGTGCAATGGCACAATCTTGGCTCACTGCAACTTCTGCCTCCCGGGTGCAAGCAATTCTCCTGCCTCAGCCTCCTTAGTAGCTGGGACTACAGGCGTCCGCCACCGTGCTTGGCTTTTTTTATTTTTAGTAGAGACGGGGTTTCATCTTGTTGGTCAGGCTGGTCTCGAACTCCTGACCTCAGGTGATCCACCCGCCTAGGCCTCCCAAAGTGCTGAAATTACAGTCATGAGCCACTGGGCCCAGCCAATAAAATTATTTTATCAAGTAATATTATCGTTGTGTAGGTAACACTGATCGTAAAGTGGGAGCTGCAGTTCTATGACGAGGGTGTTCTTGCAGCTCTGGCATGGGTATACATAACTTACCTGGAGCCAAAAGAAAAAACTTTATTCTCTCACACCTTCCCTCCATTATTCTTCACCCTTTCAAACTCACACATTGGGGCTTGCCATTTCCTGGCCCCTGAATTGAAAGCTAATTTGAGTCCTATGATTTTCAGACTTGAAAAACATCCTTTAATCTTTAAGATTTAAATAATCTCTGTTCAGGAATTAAATGCCTAGTCAATAAGCAAAAACACATCTCAAGTAAGCTCCTTCTCTCCCCTTGGTTTGAGTCAGCTTTGATAGTTTCGCATAGAACCCATGAAAAGTGGCCACCACCTTCTTTATTCCCTTGATGAGTTTTTCTTCCCCTCCCTCATCATTGTGAGCCAAGGCTGTGTTTTCCTCTTGACTGGGGTCAGTATGTTTTGCTTTCCTCTGGCCATGTTGGATTGGTTTCCTCTGGCCATGGTGGATATTTTGAGCTAACTTTGTTTGGTCTCTAATGGTAGATAAATTCTCCTTGTTTGGGGCCTGGTAAGGATTCTACTATTAGCCCCCACGAGACCTTAGAGTCTACTTCTCATGATGGGAACAATTTAGTTTCTTCCAAAAAGTCACTCACGTATCTATCAGCTATGCTGTGTTTCATCCTATGTTAGTTCAATATTTCCTCCAGGCAGTTCATCTGGGAAAAATTAATATGTCTCCAGGCTGCTCCCTCTCCCTGACCTTGTCCCTATCTAGACTGTAAGAAAACCCTCACTGATTCTGGTGGCTTCATGAATGTAAGTGCAACAGGCTCCTAACATGGGCCATTTAGTTCCCCTTCTTTCTCCTTTGGCCAGTAATGACAGACTTTCCTACCTAGATTTTCCACTTGGTTAATATATACTTAGCCTCCTATTTTTAAATGTTGTCCACTATGTGCCACCTTAGCCTTCCAAACTTTAAGAATTATATACTAAAATTCTCTAAGTAATCTCTATGAAGCCTACCTCAACGGATTTAAGATAAGGAGAAGTATTTCATTCTTCTGCCCTTTAGGAAAAGTAGTGAAAAAAACAGGCTGTAGCATTAAAAAAATTCTCAAAGAAATCCTCCAATTTCTATCTTAGATTTTATAGTCTGGAGGTAGGTGATGGGAGAAGGTTGCAAAACAAGTTTTTATATATACTCTTTGCAAATCCTGAAAAGATTGCCTAATTTTTTTTTAGGGAATATGGATTTGATGGATGCTATTTTTAGGGATGGGTAAGAGGGGACTCCGCAGAAATTGAGACAAAAACCGCAATTTTAATACTCTGTTATATATAGTGCATATATGAAAGAAGAGTGCTTGATGAAGTTGTGTTTATTGTTGACAAGCTGTGCTCCAGAAGATGTGAGTATTTAATTAATTATTGATCATTGGGCATAAGGTGAAGTAAGATTAGAAAAGTCACATTGGAACCAGGGACAACAGACCACCCTCTAAGTGTGCAGCAATAAACACCATTGTTATAGGAATAAAGTAGGTTGTAGGAGGACAACAGAGAATAGTTGGCCAACAAGTTTACCCCAATGTGCATTCAGTATTAAGAAGTTCTATAGAAAGTTGTTACTATGATAATATTAAGGCCAGCCTCTTCAGTGTCCCGGGGGAAGAAATTATTAGTGAAGCCAAGAATCTCATTTTCCAAAGAAAACAATATTTCATCCATGCTAATGAAACTTTATCATTTGGGTTTATTAACTGTAAAATTATATACAAAAGCTTTTTTCATGAGATGGATAAAGCCAGAAGACTCTTTTTATGACTTCAAAAGATACATCTTAGTTACTCATTATTTTGAATTACCTGAACCTAATTATATGGTATTCATATAATGATTATTATTTTTGAAAAGAAAAAGCGTTAACATTTTTAAGGGGGCTCAATATTTTTCATTTTAACAAAAATGAACTGATGATATATTATTGAGGCTATTAAAAATACTTTAAATTCTGTACTACACATGAAGAAACATTTTTCAAGGCTGAGTACAACCAAGAGAGGATTAAGAATCCAATGCAGCCATCTCCCATTCCAGCTTTTGAATGTCAGGTGAGATTGAACATGGCATCTGATGATGTGCTAAAAGGAGTCTTCTGGGAGAAACATCTTCATAATTCAGGGCACATATTAGATCCAAATATACGGAATTATCTGACAGATGCCACCAAACAGTTGCTGCCATTACTGATAATCTATAATTGTGACTTAAAATATTTTCCAGTTTAGTAAAAAGAAAAAGAAAATAAACTGATAAGCAAACATATGATAGTTGAGCCAGCTGTAGTTTAGACAACAAAATAGTTTCCATAGCTTTGCGACTATTTATTTTGCTTTCTTTGTTCTATGTAAGAAGATTTCAAATGTTTAACTATTGCTACTAAATGGGTTATCATGCATTTTACTTTATATAATTTCCTAAGGTTTGTGGTCATTGCTAAATACCCATTACATGACATGAGCACAAAGATCACCATTGGTGCCCTTCCCCATATTTGTACACCTGTCTCCCAGTACTCTGTGCAATGTGTAATTGTGCAAAATCTGTGTCAGATCCAAAGAAGCAGAGACAGTGATTTACTCTTCAGCCCCTGACCATAATCATGCTTTCTGCAAAGATCTCCTCAATATATTTAAAGTTTCATCAGCATGGATGAAATATTGCCATCTTTGGCCTCAGTTAATCCTTTCACAAATCTTATGTCATAGATTGAATAAGTATTCCTGTACTACAAATGGAGAAATTGGGGATGGGAGAAACTGAATGACTTGCTGCTGTCTATACAGCAAATTATAACTGAAATTAGGCCTGACACCTATCGCTCCTGTGGCTTATACTTTATCACCAATACATTGAGAACCACAAAGATCCTTGGCTCTGAGAGTGAATGAGTCTTAGCATGGTAAGGAATGTGAAAAAGTGCAAAAGTATAACACATTTTAAAAAATCATCTTCATTCTTTAAGAATTTGAACTTACTGCCCATCATGTTCATAAGCCTCCCCTCCCCAGCTTTTTTTCAATAAACTACATAAAATTAATCTATAGTTTTAAAGTTAGGAGTTTCATCTGGGGCACCAAATATCAATTGTACATAATTCACAAAACAATTAGTGTCTATAAATGTATATATACATATATATATTATTTTAAAATAAAACAATAGGAAATTATTGAGTTCATTTAAAAAAAAAACTGGCCAGATTCCTCACATTCATCAGAATGGCCACTGCCAGAAAAAGCATAAAACAATTGTTGGTGTGGATGTGGAGAAATTGAAATGCTTCTGTACTGTTGGTGGGTGCCATGGACTGAATTATATTTCTCCAAATGTACACATTTAATCTCTAACCCTCAATGTGGCTGCATTTGCAGATAGGGCTATCAGGAGATAGTAAATTTAAATGAGGTCTTAAGGATGGGCCCCTAATTCTATATAGAATTTGTGGCTATAGAAGAAGAAAACGAGCGTCTCTTTCTCTTTCTCTCTGCATCATGTAAAGACATAGTGAGAAGATGGCTGTCTGCAAGCCAGGAGGAGAGCCCTCACCGTAAAAGGAACAGGTGAACACCTTAATCTTAGACTCTTCAGCCTCTAGAACAGTGAGAAGATAAATTTCTGTTGTTTAATCCACCCATTCTCTGGTATTTGTTATGGCAGCCTGATCTGGCTGATAGAGTAGGAATTTAAAATCTAACACATTTTAAAATATCTTCATTCTTTAAGAATTTGAACTTGTCCATCATGTTCGTAAGCCTCCCCTCTCCTCCTGTTTTTCAATAAACTACATAAAATTAATCTGTAGTTTTAAAGTTAGCGTTTCGTCTGGGTCACCAAATGTCCATTGTACATAATTCACAAAACAATTAGTGTCTATAAATGATACGTAAAAATATTATTTTAATAATGAAAGAATAGGAAATTATCATTTGAAAAACTAGCCAGATTCCTAGTGGTACAGTCACTATGGAAAGCAGTTCAACAGCTCCTCAAATAATTAAAAGTAGAATTACCATATAATCCAGCAATTCTCCTTGTTGGTATATGCCCAAAAGAATTGAAAACAGGGTCCCAAAGCGATATTTGCACACCCATGTTCATAGAAGTAGTATTTATAATAGCCAAAAGGTGGGAATCGCCCAAGTGTCCATGGACAAATGAGTGGATAAACAAAAAGGTGGCACATACCTACAGCTGAATATTATTCAGCCTTAAAAATGAAGGAACTTTTGATGCATGTTATCACATGGGTGAACCTGAAGGCATTATGCTAAGTGAAATATACCAGTCACAAAAAGACCAATGTCATATGATTCCACTTATGTGAAGTATCTGGAGTAGTAAAATTTATAGAGACAGAAAGAAGAATGGGTGATCCCAGAGGCTGGAAGAAAATGGAAGTAGGAGGTTATTGTTTAACGAGTACAGAATTTCAATTTTCCAGGTGAAAATGTTCTGGAGATTGCACTACAATGTGAACATATTTAATATGACTGAATTGTACACTTAAAATGTAAATGTTATGTTATATATATGTTACTTAAATTTAAAAAAAAATTAATTGAGCAGATTTACAGTTGGGATCTGCCGTGAGCATGGCCCTTTGCAGTACTGAGCACTTTTCTAACATTCAGAACCACCAATTCTTAACCACAGTTGATCACGATTGCAAAGGTCCTGTAAGTTTATACGTTTATCTACATTTAGATTCCAAATGTTCTCAAATAATGGCTTTAGCTCCCTATATTTTGCTTGTGTAGGACAATTGTGTTTATTCTTCACTTTGATGGAAATGGGAGTTAGAGGAAGAAAATAATGGGAAGCCTCTCCACCAGGAAATTAAATGCTGCCTTCTGCATTATTTGTGGGTCTGAGATCCTTGGGCTTATATTATGGCATATGTTTTTAATATGTGTACATCAGCAGACACTTTATTCTTTGTATTTTTCGTGCTGGAGATTTCAAAGCGCTTTGTGAATAACAATTTCCTGAGATGTAAGCTTCTGGAAGCTATTTTTTTTTTTTTTGTCGTGTCTGAGAAGAGAACATGAGCTTTATCTTGAAAAGTGTAGGGGAATGTTGAAAAGAAAGTTTATCTGTGTGTAGGTGCAGGTTGTGGAGTGTGAGGTGTGAGGGAAAGACACAGGAAAGGAAGGTCCCCCTTCGGCCTCTTGAGGTGAAGTTTATGAAAACAATATAATAATAATTATGCTATTTATAATGGGATTTAATCATGATAACTCATTATTGCCTCCCTTGAATAAATTAAAGATCCAAAGAGCATACAACCATGGTAACATTGAACCCTTGTTAAGAATTGGGACTTGTGAATGTGGGTGAGGAACAAAAAGGAGAAAAATAGTTTCAGTTTCTGACACTGAACAACTTCCAATGTGTATTAATGTTCTGTTGCTGTGTAATAAATCACCAAGAATGTAGCAGTTTAAAACAACACAAATTAGGTAGTGAGCCTGGCCTCTGCCTTCCAGCAGAAGGCCAGTGTGGTTTAATGTCACAAACTCTGCATGGACTCTCCTCAGCTGCCAATGTCTGCAGCAAACACATCATACCTCATAGTCTCCAACTTCAGCTGAGCCTCAGTGTCTCTTGTTAGTTCTTCTAAGACTCCAGTGGCCTCATATTGGCCAGGATTTCTTACATCATCGACTCTGGTCAAGAGCTCCTCCTCTGTGCCTCATGGCACCTGGAGCATACAGCTCCCATCGCTTACCATTTTGAAATGACACCTTATCTAGAGATGTCCCTCTCTCCTTGAATAGATAGTGTGATAGGCAGTATTCTAAAACAGTCTCCAGGATCCCTATCCCCTCCTATGCATGCCTTGTCTTAGTTCCTCCTTGTAAGTGTGGGTGAAACCTTTAAATTAGATGGGACATCACTGTGATTATGTGACCTTACATGGCAAATGGGGATATAGCAAATACAATTAAGGTCGCTAATCAGTTGGCTTTGAGTTAATCAGTAGAGAAATTATCTGCTGAGCCTGACCTCATCACCAAGCCCTTAAAAGGGGCAGGGCCTTTTTGAAGTGAGAGAAATTCCACAGGAGGGATGGAAGGGCTGGTTTTGAAAATGGAAGCATCTTTATCACATGAACTTAAGAACTGCCTATAGGGGTTGAGAGAGTCCTTGGTCAAGAAACAGGACCTCAGGTCAACAGCCACAAGGAGATGAATTCTGCCAACAACCAACCAGTGAGCTTGGAAGGTGATGTCGAGATGGGATTAGAAGCACAGCCAGCCCACAACTTTGTCAGACCCTGCTGGAAGGCCAAGGTCAAGGATGACTTCCTCATTTGTGGCACCTAGTGCAAAATGAATATAGGGGCCCCTTGTTCAAAAAGCAGTGAAGGCTGAGTGTGGTGGCTCATGTCTATAATCCTGGCACTTTGGGAAGCTGAGGAGGACAGATCACCTGAGGTCAGGAGTTCAAGAACAGCCTGGCCAACGTGGCCAAACCCCATCTCTACAAAAATACAAAACTTAGCCAGGCATGATGGTGGGTGCTTGTAATCCCAGCTACATGGGAGGCTGAGGCTGGAGAGCCGCTTGAACCTGGGAGGCAGAGGTTGCAATGAGCCGATATTGTGTCATTGCACTTCAACCTGGGTGACAAAGCGAGACTCCATCAAAAAAAAAAAAAAAAGCAGAAGAAAGGTATTTTCCTTTCTTCCATGATCTCTCTCTTCACCTGTGAAGGTATTTTTTATTGGCTATTTATTGCTGAGATGCTCCCTGTGGCTCCAGGGTACTCTTGAGGTTGGTGTAGACACCCATAGCTCATGACTTGAAGTGCAGGTGCCCAACCTCGATCATCTTGTGTGTTTCTCCAGGATTCAGTGCAGGTGAAGGGCAGCAGTGATTTTTTTAGTAGAGGTGAGGGAGCAGACAGGTAAAAACTTATCCCAAGGTGGTGAACAGGTGGTGGCAGGTAGGTCCATGCATGAACAGAGGGTCCCAGCCCCTGACACATGTTCACTGACCCATTGGACTTCACCAGCAAAATACAAATGCAAAGATAGTTATACAAAATTTTAAGATTATGAGTAGAAAATCATAAGCCACTGATGAGGGCCACCTTCTGAGGATGTGGTGCTATGTGGGTGTATGGTCTCATGCCCTTGAGGCTGGCCCCAGCAGAAGTAGAAGGTAGAGAGCATGAGGCCATGGATAATGCCGGTTTGATGATATTTGGGATATTATCCATAGAGTTCTAGGTTAAGCACAGAAAGGAAAAGACACCAGGAATGTCCTGAGAGTAGAAGTGCAGGGATCAGGCACTAGAAGTCTTGGTAAAGTTGAAAAGTAGGTGGAGTATGGTGTATAGAGTGAGAAAGGGCCGAAAAGCCAGGAAGTAGTGATCTAAGATTGAAATGTGAGTCTGACATTTTTGTGGCTGTGGTAAAGGAGGCTGAGGTGTTATAAAAAGCAAATAATTCTGTATTGGGGGCCGTGAAGTTGCCATGAAGATGGGTATCCACAGAGGCTGGTCTTCACACCTTCTTCGTTCTCCTCCTGAACAACAAACCTCTCTCACCCAGATCACCGCAGAAAGTCACGGGAAAACAGAGTCACAGTGTTTTAATAACATTGCTGTGGCCAGGCACGGTGGCTCATTCCTGTAATCACAGCACTTTGGGAGGCCGAGGCGGGTGGATCACGAGGTCAGGAGTTCAAGACCAGCCTGGCCAAGATGGTGAAACCCTGTCTCTACTAAAAACACAAAAATTAGCCGGGCGTGGTGGCAGGCACCTGTAATCCCAGCTACTCAGGAGGCTGAGGCAGAAAATTGCTTGAACCCAGGAGGCGGAGGTTGCAGTGAGCCAAGATTGTGCCACTGCACTGCAGCCTGGGCAATAGAGCGACACTCCATCTCTCAAAAACAAAACAAAAAAAAAAAAAAAAAAAAAAAGAATGCAGCCATGCAGCCATGTTGTTGAGAAAGTGTCACTGAGAATGTCCCTTTTTATTTCGTAAATGCATGAGTTGCTTGTTTCCCAGTAGCTTCCTATGAGACATAGAATTTTCAACTGGATATTTTTATGATAAGAAGAAGGTAGTGGAGGAAAGAAAATAGTGATAGGGGCCCTGGAGCATTTGAATGCCATCTGGATTCCTAAGTGTAAGCTTGTGGTGAAACTTTTCTGATTAATGTAAGAAACCAGTAGGGACCCACTAGCAGTCTCTGGTCTTCCAGATGATTAGTTTCACGGCCTCTCCTAATGCTGTGGCTGAATTCTTGGTAAATTCTAAGTATCAAATTGTTTTTGGAGTTTCAATATAGATGTAGTCATGCACAACTTGGATTTTTTTAAAAAATGACCTGTTTACCTGTTGCATGGAGATTCTCAGTGCTAAACTTTTCTGGGTCTCTGTTCTGCTAAATGCTAGTGTTTCTGTAGAGGAAAACAAAATCCCATTCACGATTTTAATGAAAGTAAATTTCTGGTATTCAGGTGATGAAAAATTTCAATTCAGGAAAAATGTACATTTATATATTTGTATCATCAAAACATCATTCAAAAACAGGTTTAAAAAGCATGTATTCTTGTAACCGGTGTAACGAACCTGCACGTTCTGCACAAGTATCCCAGAACTTGAAGTAAAATAATAACAAGAAGTATGTGTTCTAAAGAGTTTGTATCTTCTTGAAAGAAGCACGAGGTTTTTTCCAAAATGAACCATTTCAGCTTGAAGCAATATTCTTGCTGTTCACCTAAGAAAAGCAGGAAAAATCCATCAAATCATCTGACATTAGGGGTTTAAGTGCAAGTGAATCCTTTTCAGCCCATTCCAGTGGCTCCAACCAGGCAATGAATTTGCATCTCAGCACCATTAGATGGCCTGGAGTTCTTAATTACCAAACAAATGGAAAGTTGCTGCCTAGTGCTGACAGCTCCTTTGTGTATCATTTTTCGCAGAACATGAATGATTAATGGAATTTTCCCAACACAGTCAAAGTTGTTTACTGATGGAATTAAAGCTGAAATTGGCAAGGTCCTAGTGGGAAGACTTTTGCTATAATGTCATGGACCTGCCAAGCTCTTCAGATGAAAAATAGGAACAATTAGTGATGGCTCTGAGCAGTTCTGGATATTCTTAAGGCTTGGTCCCAAATGAAATCATCTTTATTTGGATGTTGTGTTGGGGAAAGGTACTGACATTTAATCTCTCCATGTGGATTATAAACATCAGTGACAGGGTCTGTGTCCTGATCAAAGCAATGTGCCCAGGTGGGCAGTAAGTTGGCATCATTCCAAAGCCTGAGGCAGAGAGAATGATCGAGATCCAGATCATCCATTTCAACTCCACTACTCTGGAAGTCCCAACACCTTTCTACAGAGGCTCAAGGGTGGTGGCCAGGGCATCAGGGGAAGATGGGGACAATGGTTAATGCCTTGCTTTATGAAGAGTTGTGGCTCTGGAGACAGAATCTTCTTAGTGATTTAGGTAAGGAAAAAAAATAGCAATAAAAAGCAAGGTACAGACTAAGAGCATAAATAGGCGGGCATAATAATAAGGAGAATCCTACATCTATTCTAAGGTTTTCTCTCACACTCTGCCCGGAACACAGGGTTACATACTTGTAATTCTGTATCTAGTAACTCCATCCCAGAGTACTGCAAAACCAAAATCCACTCTGACCCAGCTTTGCACCCCACATCCATATTTCTGTCCCACCTTCTTAATGAAGATCACTGCAAGCTTTCTTTTTCTTTGCCAATAGTAGCGTGCAAATAATCCTGCCTCTTTAATTATTTCCAAAATTGACAGCAACCTCTGTGGCACCTGGCGAGGAATTTTTCATTATGTCAAATTTTGACAAAACTTTCTTGAAATAAAACTATTACTAGCTCTGTTAACTTGGATATGCTATATAACTCCTTGTGATTCAGCTCTCTCATGTCTAAAATAAAGATAATACTACCTAACTTATTAAGTTGTTGTGAGGATTATATGAGTTCATTTCTGTAAAACACTTAGAACACTGTCTGGCACAGGGTAAAAGCTATATAAGCATTATTAAACATGTGATAAATTAATGAATAAAATAGGAGAATAACATTTTTCTATATCATTGCTTTTCTTCTTGCAAAACTGTATGCATAATTTTTATATCCAGTTGGCCCTCCATATCCATGGGTTTTGCATCCATGGATTCAACCAAATACAGATTTAAAAATTCCAGAATAAAAACTACATCTGCAACAAACACGTGCAGCCTTTTTGTCTCATCATCATTCCCTAAACAATACAGTATAGGCAACTATTTATAAAACATTTACATTGTATTATGTATAGTTTTTAGCCTAAAGCCGCCTTCTGACATATTTGAAGTTTAGCCTAAAGTTTTTCCATAGATAGGTGATCTCTAACCCAGCTGGATATGTAAGCTGACTATAACCTACCTTTTTTTTTTTTCTTTAAAAAGAGCTTAGTACATTGGAACTTTCCCTTCAGATTTCTTTTTTTTTTTTTTTTATACTTTAAGTTCTAGGGTACGTGTGCACAACGTGCAGGTTTGTTACATATGTATACATGCACCATGTTGGTGTGCTGCACCCATTAACTCGTCATTTTCATTAGGTATGTCTCCTAATGCTATCCCTGCCCACTCCTCCCACCCCATGACAGGCCCCGGTGTGTGATGTTCTCCTTCCAGTGTCCAAGTGTTCTCATTGTTCAGTTCCCACCTATAAGTGAGAACATGCGGTATTTGGTTTTTTGTCCTTGCGATAGTTTGCTGAGAATGATGGTTTCCAGCTTCATCCATGTCCCTACAAAGGACATGAACTCATCTTTTTTATGGCTGTGTAGTATTCCATGGTGTATATGTGCCACATTTTCTTAATCCAGTCTATCATTTTTGGACATTTGGGTTGGTTCCAGGTCTTTGCTATTGTGAATAGTGCTGCAATAAACATACATGTGCATGTGTCTTTACAGTAGCATGATTTATAATCCTTTGGGTATATACCCAGTAATGGGTTGGCTGGGTCAAATGGTATTTCTAATTCTAGATCCCTGAGGAATCGCCACACTGTCTTCCACAATGGTTGAACCAGTTTACAGTCCCACCAACAGTGTAAAAGTGTTCCTATTTCTCCACATCCTCTCCAGCACCTGTTGTTTCTTGACTTTTTAATGATCACCTTTCTAACTGGTGTGAGATGGTATCTCATTGTGGTTTTGATTTGCATTTCTCTTGTGCCAATTACCGAGATTTGGCCAATCACAGGTAGCTAATTGTTCAAATCAGTTAGCTATTTAAGTAAGGCAAATTCTGAGCTAGAACCAACCCAGCTGTTCCTGGACCTCACTTCCATTTTCTGTTTGCCACTTTCCTTTTTCTCTTCCTAAATCTTCTTCAACCACATGGCAGTGCTGGGTTCTCTCTGAACCTATTCTGGTTCAAGGGCAGCCTGATTGGAAAATCATTCTTTGCTCATTTCAAGTCTGTTAAATTTGATTTGTAAAGGTTTTTCCTCTAACAGTATTGTAGGTAATATAGAGATTATTTAAAGCATATGGGAGGATGTGCATAGGTTGTATGCAAACGACATGCCATATTGAGCATCTGCAGAGTTTGGTATCTGAGAAATCTCCTGGGGCAAATCCCTAACAATGACTGAGGGATGGCTGTATATAAATGCACACACATACACACACGAACATACACACACACACACGTGCATACCAAAGATATATGCATTTCAAAAAGAGTGAGTTAATATTTTAGTCAGAAATCTAAACCATAATTTGATTGATTTTGGTTTTTATTCATATGTAAATGTTTCAATGCACTAAATTTAATAAGCATTTCCAAAATTCTCTTTAGAACTCTAAGAATGTGTGTCTTCTCTCTGGACTAAGTTTTTTTTTTTTTAATCTTTCAAGCTCTCCAGACCTTTTCAAGTCTAAATGTCTTTGATGGTTAACGACCTTTATTATTATATAGAAGGCCACTCTTGCTCTATTTCCTGGCATGAAGTGATCAGTTGACTCCTGTCCTTTCGTGTCTGTGGACTTACCATATAAAGCCAAGCATGCTGTATTTGTTGGTATTATTATGTTCTGTGAGCTGATTGGTTATTGCTCCTGTCTAATTAGTGAAAGTGAGAAAGTGAGATTCATCTTTGTTTTTACTTTTTTACCTTCTTCAGAAGTTGGATTTGTGGAGTTTCTGAAGCCCAAAATGACTTGGGAATTTTAGTTTTATTTCTTATAAAGAAATTAATCAGAAAAAAAATCAGTCAATCCATTACCCAGCTATCAAGGCTAATCTCAACTCCTTTCCTTGGCTCCTCTTTCTTGGACACTTCTCCTGTGGGCCTAAACAGCTGCTTCTCAGTCTTGCTTATCATAATCATATTTTGATAACAGCACCAATGACTCCATCTGCATTAATATCAGAAATGGAGCTAAGGAGAATCTCAGAGGCTCCTGATTTGGTGCAGCAGCTACTAGGAGAATCTTTGTTGGTACAAGTTAGGGGAAAGGCCAGACGTGAGGAACAAAAGGAAGAATGGCAGAGAAAACACACTCTATTACCATCCTTGAGATTGCTCTGTGGCCCATCAGAATATCTTCTGAATCTAGGACTTTTTAATAGCAGGCATGTGATCCCCCTCCCAGAACATTGTCATGCTATTTTAAACATTTAGAAAAATGGATCAACAGACACTACTAAAAAAATAAGCCAACGGCACATTCAAACGTCAACCACTGTGAACCTGTCTACCCCATTGTTTTTTTGTTTTTGTTTTTGTTTTAATGAAAAATTGAGGGAAAAGAGAGACAATTGGTTATAGGAAAAATGCAAACAAACAAAGCCCTATTAGAACTCAGACTTTCTACCCAAGCAGGAAAGACTCCCCAAAAAGAATTGCCTGCTGGGTTAATAATCAAGAACTGAGTTGACGGTTTCATCGCACAATAATGTTTGACCTGATATTCATTTTTAACTCACAGTGGTAAGAGTAAAGTGAAATCTTACAACAGCTGTCAAATTCTCATTTTTAATCCCCTAGTAACTGCTTTGGTACCATTCTGGAGATGTAAGATACCATATCAGCTGTCCAGGATGTTGTTAGTGCACTATTAACACTCTGCTCTTAGGACGTTGGTGAGTGAGGCTGATGTTTAAAAACTTCCCCTTAGGTACTTAAGAGAGAGACCTACTAATGTATCCACGGACGACACAATGTACACATTCCACAGTAGTGAAGAAATGTGTTTCCAAATCTTTGCAGGTTAGCACTTTAGAGGCAGGCTCTTGGGAGTGTATCTCTAGTTGGACTCGATTTTTGAAATGCAGCTGCTAAATTGCCATTCAGGTTCGTGCTGTGCTGGTAGGTTGGTGCAAAAGTAATTGTGATTTTTGCCATTACTTTCAATGTTATTAAGTTGGTGCAATGTTATTATAACAACTTAGTGTGCTTAAACTCTTCATATGTGATGAGTAGATATTACATGAGGAGATTTCGCTATACTCAGTGGAAGTCTGTCAAATGTTTACTGTTGGACTTAGAAAGAGAAAGGATTGAGCTAAGATTTTGTATTATTGGATTCATTAGTCAAAGGCTGTAGCACAAAGTGTGATAGTATCCATTTTTCTTGAGCTGTGTGTTATTGGAGACTTTAGATATCTGTCTCTTGATGTATTTCCCTCTGAGTCTTGTATTACAGTGAAAAACAATTCTAGATTAGTACTTAGGAGACCAGAGCTCCAGGTGTCACTCTGGCTCTACCTATTTGACCTTGGATCAGTCTTCTTACCTCTATACTCAGAACCCCCAACCTGTAAAATGGAGATACTGGATTAGATCATTTCAAAGGCCTCTTCTAGCTCCAAAAATCAATGACTATCATTTAATATACGTGTTAATGAAGTAAAATAACTGAGCTACATTCATGAACTTCTAATTATGACTGGACAATATAGGCTCAATTTTTCTTAAAATTAAATGATGTTAGAACAACACCAAGGAAGGAAGGAAGGAAAAAAAAAAAAAAGAAGAAACCTTGTCAGCATCACTAACACAGTAACATTGCCACAGGGCAAGATAAAAGGATGTGCATTTGTGCCTGGATGCTTGTAGGGTGTGGTTAAAAGAAAAGATTCAGAAAGCAGACTACTTAGGTCCTCACCCTTCCTACCTACAAACTGAATGACTTTCAGCGAGTTACTCATTTTCTATGCCTCAGTTTTTTCATCTGCAAAATGCTAATAGTAATAGTATCTACCCCATAAAAATTATGACATCTGTGTCAGAACAAGAACAAAGAATCCACTCTATGATTTCTAGGATATATTTTTAGGTAAAACAATTAAAGTATATAACAGTAGTGAGCTACTTTAATGTAAGAAATAAAAGGTGATATAGGTGTACATTATTTTTCCAAAGAGAAATGTTTGAAGGATTATCAGCGAATGCACAGGAAAATTCTCAATAGAAAGGGAAACAGGAGCACATGCCTGTAATCCCAGCTACTCAGGAGGCTGAAGAATGAGAATCTCTTGAATCCAGGAGGCGGAGGTTGCAGTGAGCAGAGATTGTGCCACTGCACTCCAGCCTGGGTGACAGAGTGAGATCCTGTCTCAAAAAAAAAGAAAGGGAAACAGGGTGGAGGTGGTAGTGATGAGGGAGAAACTTGACAGAGGACACCTTTCTTGTAGGTTTAACTTCTGAATGACAGAAACATTTTACATATTCACAGCATGACATTAAATCAAAAAGAAAAAAATCACCATAAAATTAAATAAAACAAAAATAAACCTAACATTTTATAAAATTGATAACATAGCAACACAGAAGAAATACTTCTTCCAAGTAATTTTTGAACACTACTCTGACTTTAGGTTTTTTAATGAGGTATATTCTGAGAACAGAGAGAATCAAAAGTCAATCTTAAATATACACAGAAAGATCATTGCTGATTGTAATTATGAATATATTTTTTCTATATCATAGGATTAGAAACCAAGAATTTCATTGTCACAAGAAAAGTACAAAATTTAGGAAAAATTAAGCAAAACCCTACAATATTAATATTAAATTTGAATTGGAAATATACATATAAACTCATAATTTATACATGACTCTATCTATCTATCTATCTATCTATTCATTCCTTGCCTTAAAATCTTAATATCCCAGTAGCAGTGACGCACCTAACACTCAAATCTTGAGTTCTAAGTTCCACTGCTGTCTTTGAATAGAGGGGTGAAAGAACAGCTGATTTCAAGTCTCCTTCAGAGAAAAGTGCAAGGTGAGTTGTAGCATGTGCTTGTGGCAGAAAAGAAAATAAGGGCATATCTCAAAAGAACTTAGGATCTTGATTTAAGGGACTCCCACTGGCCCAATTTGGTAGATCAAAACCAAAAATGGTGATAATGTATTATAAAAAAAATCTTCTGTTGCAATGAACAAATCCAGCAGTTATAACATTAACAAAATTAATAAATCAATTTATTATAATAATTTAAAAACCCAAGAGCCCACAGTGAAAAAAGGAAGACAGATAGATGGAGGAGATAATGTAGAGCATTTCTTTAAAGAACAATACTAGCTCATAACTATAGAAGGAGTAATGTAAGTAGATCACCAGTGCTTGCACCACCCAATTACTGACAAAACCAAGGATTATCAATGGAAGTTAAAACTATTAAGTGATATGTTGTTGGGAAACAGGTTATTTGCACAACGCCGAAATAGCATGTTGAAGGTAGAATAATGGCCTCCCCAAAAATGTTGGTGTCCTAATCCCTGGAACCAGTGAATATGTTAGGTGACATGGCAGAAGGGGATTAATGTCGTAGATGGAATTATGATAGCTTGTCATTTGATTTTAAAATAAAGAGATTACACTGGATTATTTAAATAGATCCAGTTAACCACAAGGGTTCTTAGAATTGGAAGAAGGAGGCAGAGAGATAGTAAGACTGATGTGATTTGAAAAGGACTTGACCGAAGACAGAGGAAAGAGCCAAGTAATGTGAGTGGCCTCTAGAGGCTGGAAAGTCCAAAGAAACTGATTCTCCCCTATAGCATTTAGAAGGGAATGCTGTCCTGCCAACACATTGACTTTAGCCTACCGAGATCTGTTTTGGACCTCTAATCTACGGAACTGCAAGATGATAATTTGTTTTGTTTTATGCTCCTATATTTGAAGTCATTTGTTACAACAAGAATGGAAAAATGAATGCAATCACCCTACACAGTAATTATAAATTACAAAAGGAAAAATCTACTGTTATAATGGATAGATCCAGCAGTTATCATATTAACAAAATAAACAAGTCAAACATCTTAATCAATAAAAAGAGTACTTGACATTATGTAGTTCCTCAGGTGATGCAACGTGAAGTACACGTTATCAATGGATTAACCTCACCAAAACTATTGAGCACAAATCCAATCAATTCTATCTAATTTCTAGTTTATAGGAAATACCAGGGATAGGAGAGAAAAATGAACAAAACTTTGAGAAAGTTAATTAGATAAATAAAAATGAAGCATATTCTACAATCAACTGGCCTGGAGTTTTCAAAATGTCCATGTCTTAAATAAAAAGGTGGGGTAGAATTCATCAAATGCAATTTGTCAACATTAATTGGACCTTAGCTGAAAAATTAATTTATGGAAGATATTTTTGGGTAATTTGATAATTTGAATATAGACTAGAAATTAGATATAGTACAATTTTGTATATTCTTAGATGTCATAAAAGCCTTGTGGTTTTTATAGGAGAATACCCTTATTTTTAGATGTATATGAAATTATTCAATAGTGAAATGTGAATATCTTCTTTAAAATCTCTTGCTTTTAAATGATTCAGGAAAAAAAAGTGAAATGTGACAAGAGGTTCACAATTGCTAAATCCAAGTGAATAATATGTGTGTATTTATTCGGCTATTATGTTATTGTGATATATTTGCTATTCTTCAAAATAAGTGTTAAGACTGGGTGCTGTGGCTCATGCTTGTAATCCCAGCATTTGGGGAGACTGAGGTGGGTGAATCACCTGAGCCCAGGAGTTGGAGACCAGCCTGGACAACATGGTGAATCCCTGTCTCTAAAAAAAAATATAAAAATTAGCCAGGCATGATGGCACATGCCTGTAGTACTAGCTACTGGAGTGGCTGAGGTGGGAGGATCACCTGAGCCTGGGGAGGTTGAGGCTGCGGTGAGCAGTGACTATGCCAATGTGCACCATCCTGGGCAAGTAAGACCCTGCCTCAATCAAACAAGCAAACAAAAACCACATATGCACACACGCACACACAAAAATAAATATTGAGAGAAAAAAGTAAATTCTTTCAAACAGTGGGATGTTCTTAAACAGAGACTTGATCTAAAAGGTTAGAAGGGTTTGAGGAACCTGGTGTTTAGGTTGTATTGACAATTACATTAATCATACAACTAAAGTGCTTAGAAAATATTCAGGCACTAGTGAGCCTCGATAAATGTTACCTTGCACTTCCATACCTCGCCTGTGTGTCATGTGCTTTGTCAGGCCACTGAGGGGTTCCTGAGACATTTGGGCAAAGAGCACCCAACTAATAGCAACCCAAATGGTGAGGCAAAGCAAGTACAAAAGACCCTAACAACCAACAAAAGTAAAATGTTATTACAAACTTAGTAGCAATTAAAAAACAAGAACAACTCAATAAGGCATTAATGATGCTCTGATAACAAAGCTTATTTCCTGGAAACTATGGGATTCCAACAATCAGCTTGCCTCCCTAAATGGTAGGAGCTTCACAGCAATGCTAAGCTTTTTGTAGCAGCCAGACTTCCTGGCACCATACTAGATTAAGGTCTAGAGTAAACTCCCTCAGCATGCTAATTTTAGTTTATCAATATCACATGTTAGTGACTCTTCATAACTCTTTTAATAGCTTCCAACTTCCAATGGAATTTCATGTCATTTGCACATAAACAGTGCAGGAGGAGATCAAACTTGGGGTAAGTTCTTGGCCCTTCTAGAAGACCTTTACAGCCCCACCAAAGGGCCGAAGACTTAACTTTGAGAAACACTTCTTTAGAGCCCAATCATTCCAACAAAATATGTTACTCTCTATTTCTATGTAACCCCCGTTTAAGATCAACATTGAAATATAGTTACAAGGATTCCAGTGATGCACAAATAATATTTAAGGGTTCTTCTTACTCCTTTTTTCTGAAAGGTTCTTTCAGTAGGCCATTCTTTCTCATATTGGTTAATTTTCCCTTTAACCTTTCCCATGATTCCTAACTCTGAAAAGGCTGAATACTATCAAATCAGAGATACTATAGAAAGAATCAAAATGAGAGAATTCATTTGCTTAGAAACAGAAGCCCACTTATCCCAGACAGAAGACAACTGGATATAACTGGTATCAACTTCTTTGACCCATTTTAGCAAACACTTTTGGATTGTTGTAATGATCTTAGTGAACTCCTTAAAGACCCTGCCTGTAGTGATACACAACCCTTCCAAGATTGGGAATTCTATTTTGAAGAAAACAACCTCCGCAAGCGATTACCATAGCCTTTCCCTTTTAAACTACATCCCTGCAACACTTGAGTGATTGTAACAGACTCAAGGCCTCTGAAAGTAATGGGATTATTCTGGCACCACAGTTCACTGGCTAGCCTCATTTTGGAAAATTCATCTCTCTTAATGTTGTTAAAATAAGGTGAGGCAGCCCTAACCTATGTCTGTTACTTTGTAAAGGAGGAGCTTAGAGTAAACCAGGAAAAAATGCATGAGCAGACTTGGGGAAGCAACTGAGTCAAACAGTGTAAGATCTCCACTAGGCTCAGAGGAGTCAACTTTTTCAGTTACTCGTCATATTCACTGAAGACAAGAAAGAAGCCGTGATAGTGAGAGATAGAGTTCACAGTGTGCACTGCCAGGGGTGCAGACATTCACACCTGCCCACTTCTGGTATGGTCAACAGGGAGCAGAGGACATTCTTTTATTTGATTTGGCAGCCATTCATGTCACATCTACCATATAGCAACCACTGAATTAAGCCAAGAAATCCATTATAAACTGTACTCTTGGGTTTATTAACCAGTAGAGAAGGAAATTCAAGCCAGTGTCCAAATATTGTAACTGAGTATAGTGTCAGATTTTGTGCAGAGTAGGGATTGGGAAGGAGAAAATGGAAAGAGACACGTGATGATGCTTAGGTGTGGTTTGAAGACGCAATGCTCCGAGCACCGCTTGCTCAGGCCGAGGGAACAGCCCGAGCAAGTGCTGCTGTCAGGCAGTCACAAGGGAATAGGCATAGCGTGGGGAAGGAGGCCGTGCCAGTTGATGTTGAAGCTCCTGAACCTTTGTGTGCCAGGCTGAAGGAGTGGGTCCATACTTACATGGGCAGACTGGCATTTTAGGTACACCCTTGGGACATCAGTTGGCTAGCAATTTGCAAGGGGGAAGGTGTTGGAGGGAAGAATAAGAATCTGTTGAATCCAAAGATCTGTTGAAAAGCGGCTAGTAAGACTGAGGAACTCAGTCTCCAACTTTATTTAATTTTAATTTCTTTAAAAACTAACATATATTTCTTTTGTACTTATAGACAAATAAACAATAATTTATTTACAACTTATAAAAATAAAAAGTAGCCTGTAATCCAGGCCCTTTGGGAGGCCAAGGCAGGCAGATCACAAGGTCAGGAGATTGAGACCATCCTGGCTAACACAGTGAAACCCCGTCTCTACTAAAAACACAAAAAATTAGCCGGGCATGGTGGCAGGCGCCTGTAGTCCCAGCTACTCGGGAGGCTGAGGCAGGAGAACGACGTGAACCCAGGAGGCGGCGGGGCTTGCAGTGAGCTGAGATCGCATCACTGTACTCCAGCCTGGGCAACAGAGTGAGATTCCGTCTCAAAAAAATAAATAAATAAATAAATAAAAATAAATATAAAAAGTAAAGGAGTGTGCGCAAAGGCCCAGTGTGATTTTTAAATCTCTGAGTTTTAATTTCTTTCTTTTTTTCTTTTTCTTTTTCTTTCTTTTTTTTTTTTTTTTTGAGACAATGTCTCCCTCTGTCACGCAGGCTGAAGTGCAGTGGCCAATCTCGGCTCACTGCAACCTTTGCCTCCCAAGTTCAAGTAATTCTCTGCCTCAGCCTCTGGAGTAGCTGGGATTACAGGCATCCACCAACATGCCCGACTATTTTTTGTGTTTTTAGTAGAGATGGGGTTTCGCCATGTTGGCCAGGCTGGTCTCGAACTCCTGACCTCAGATGATCCACCTGCCTCTGCCTCCCAAAGTGCTGCAATTACAGGCATGAGCCACCGTGCCCAGCCTGAGTTTTCATTTCTACATTTTAATCATACAACACATAAGTTACATTGCTTGGAAAGTGTATCAATAAATAAAGATACTTCAAATATACATAAGTGAGTTAAAGGGACTCTCATAAATTCTCAGATGGAGAAAAAAATGACTAAAGTCCTGAAGTATGATATTTTTCTAACAACTACTACCAAAATACATTTTGTTTTATGTCACCGCATAAAGATGCCTTAGAATTTTGCCTAATTTTCTAACTAAGGCGACCGATGAATAGAACATGTATTGGAATAATCTGATGTTAGAATATGAGGATGGAATTTCTCTGATGACAGATAAGTCCACTTTGACACATAGATGCTAGAAAAGCTGAATCCCTCTGTTTTAAATCTGAGAAAAGTTGAATTTCAGAGAGTAGAGATACGGGGTCCTGAAGCTCCCTAATTTTTGTGAACATTACATTTGGCTCAGTAGCATAAACATCCATCTGAAGCTTTCAGTCTCTTTGATCATGGCAAGCTCTTTATTTATTCATATTCTAAAAGGTAAGCAGCTCACCACTGGTTTCTTAGTGATCAGTGGACTGATCAGAAAGAAGAGGAGGGGTGGCCAGGATCCCTTTGGCAGGCAATTACTCTAGCCCTGGCACAACCCAGTCTGTGCTAAGTGGGTGTCTGTGAAGGTCTGATTCAGACAAGTGGAACTTGCAAAGTTCAAAGATGCTTCATAAAAGCTATCAGTTATTTTACTTCTTGCTAGAAATTGCAAACATGAATATATATTGCAGGTTATTACAGGAAGGAACCCCTGCATATTAAAATGTGACGTGGTTTTAAAGTTTCATAACCTAAATCACGAAAGTAAGTTGCATTTTCATCTGGAAAAGACAGGAACATGTTAAGCCGGGTTCAGTGTTTATAGTAGCAGGCTGTGTCCATGTTACTTATAAACACAAAAGAGACACAACCCTGACTTTAGAGCATAACAGCTGCATCCAAAAGCTTTATTTCTAAGTGAAATGATGCAACAGAAGCCTTTTAAAGAACTAGCTATCTTGTACATTTTAAGAAACAAATAATCTCACTTAAATAAGTTTACTTGTGATAATGAACTTTAGATTCAGCATATTTTCCTGTAACATTTGAAATTGCTAATAAGTCCCTAAAGCTGCTTTATACATGAAAACAAATTAAATCTGACTCTTGTAAATAAATTGCACCAATATATGAGATGTTCCAAGATACAATGTTTTTAAGTACTTTTTTCAAGGGAGTCCTTTAGGAATGTATGATAAAGGATGTAAAGTTTGATGCTTTTTTTAGCCTTAGCAAAGCCATTTATATTTGGAAATGCCATTCTGAGTAGGCTCTGGAGTAGATGTGGCATCTTCATAGTGCTTTTTTGTTTTGTTTTGTTTTGTTTTTTAATAGCCTGCATCCATGGATAGGAAAGGGGCACAGTGCTGAGAGCTTTTCATCTAACATAGTAGTTACTGGGGATAATAAACCTTTTTCCATATTAGGCCCTGGAGAACATGAACATGAAAAAGTATATTCAAGGGAATTTATCATTTGCATAATTGATCAATTTAGCACATTTGAAATATTTGTCATATTAAAAAAGGAGAATCCTTATAAACCTGGAATTGTAAATGTTTTTCAGAAAATCCCATGTTTAATCAGTCATTGAAATGATGCATTAAATTTGAATCTCCTTTAACTTGCATGACATCATGGCCCATGCAAGAGAGCTGAAATTAATCAAGATAATTCTGTTGTATGACCTACTTTGGCATTTTCATCTGATGGAGCCAGGAAATGGGCTGGCTAATAGTCCATTTTGGAGTATTCTAAGATCTTAGCAATTCCATATTTAAGGAGGTTAATAGGATACTAATTGGGGCCTAGGTGAAAAGTTCACAAGAAAAATGAACTCACCTGGATATGAGGAGTATGCACAGCCCAAAGCCCTCCCCTTTACAATGGCTCTTCCAAATGGTTTCACCTCCTAATTCAGAGAGAAAGAAAGCTCGCACCTTGGGAGACTTGCGCAGCCAGCATTCTGTCTCCTGGTCCCTGGGTAACAATGGCTGGCCAAATGCCAAGGTTGCAGGCCATTAGCAAGATCAGCATTCTGCTTCTGATGAAACGAAAGTAAAGAAATAATTCCAAAGGGGGAAAATAAATGTCAAAAATCAAACCTTTGTAAGAGTTGTTATGAACTTTTAAGAAAAGCGCATGTTGTTAAGACTTAAGAAGTTCCAATTTTTAAAAATCAACTTTTATTCATCACTTTTGCAGAAGTAAATTAAACCACGTTTTATTGTTTATTTTTTCAACAAACATATGACAGTCTTGGGCTTGGGTCATTATTATTGACAAGCTAGTGGCTCTATTCATCAAGACCAATAGGGAAGATAATATTCTTTCTCAATTTTCTCTCCTGTAAATATTTGCAATAACTCCTGGGTGACTTGGAAAATTTATCAACATAAAATGCAGTGCTCTGAAATATTGCAGACTCTCTCTGTTGCGTTATAGCCCCCCTGGCAATGTTAGACTGTCCTAACGATGTCTCAGCATTGTCATTCCTCACCTTGTTCTCATTATAGTGTACCCATAGATGGCACATTGTGCTTTTCTTAATATTTTCTTAGCCTTTTATGTACAGAAAGAGTTAAGGATTTTTCTACCATAACGGCTTATGGCATGTCTTTCCATCTCTCTCTCAGTGTGCAGTCCATCTTCCAAGTTTCCAGAAGTGGCTGAGATTTTTAAAAACAGCTGTAATCTGCGGTCATTGATGGTGGAGTAGATTGTTTGCCAAACTATTACCATAACTGTCAACCGAAATCAGAAAAATAATCTCATTATGCTGGACAGATGCGTTTCCTGCATTATTGATATAGTCACTCTGGAGTAATAGAGAAATATAAAGCATTGTTCTATTTACAAAAGGAGATTGGCCAAGTCCTTGAAAGTGAGTATGAGGGACAGGCACTTACAGGAAGTGAGATATAGTCAACTCAGTAAAAGTTATGAGTCAGGGTCAGGTGACCTCTATAGTCAGCAGAAGAATCTCAGTGCTCTCCCTCCAGTCTCCCTCCTCACTTCCAGGCCGGTTTTGTGGTTTGCTCTCAGTCTGAAGGTGTTCTCAGAATTTCTAGATAGAGCCCTGTGGAATTTGTGATGCATGCTTTATCCCACACCCCAACAGTTGCCCCGAATATGCAAAATGTTCTAATGGGTTCATTACACACCTCTGGGTAGCAAGTGAATTGCTCTAGACCACTACATTGCAGAATAATTGAATTTGTTTATTTCAAGCAGATGACCCTCAACATCCCTCTGGAGCAATGAGTTAAATATACCTTATGCTAAGTGGCTTTGCGAGAACGGTCAGTAGTCTTGTACGCTCAGCAATTGCTCCACCATAATTTGAGCTGTGAGTAATGCTGTGTGATTCTATTTGTTGAGCATACATACTGTGAAATACTAAGCACACCACGTTTATTATCTCTAATCCACAGAAAACAAACTGCAAGGCAGGGATACCTTTTTAAATTTCCATTTTGCTGCTGAAGAAATAGATGAAAAAGGCTCTATAGATTTCCCAAAGTGACAGAGCTCTTAAGTAGTTGATCCAGGATTCGAACCTAGGCCTGACTCTGGAGTCCATTCCTGCTGGATCATGCTCCCTTCCATTTTATTGAGATATAAGCAGAAGTATATTATGCATTGGAATATTTATATATATTTAATGCAGCTCCCCCAAATATTTATAATAGCTCTACACACACACACACACACACACACACACAGCCATTTTTCTTACGGACAGAAAGCCATCTTTCTTATGGAAACAAAGGGCAAAATCATCTCTGTCCTGCACTAAAGGGCATTTAATGAGACTGGGGTGGGGGTGGATTGGCCAGCGACCTTCTTAGCTCCTAAATACGTGCATCACAAACACCTAGACTTTAGCAAGATAGTGCCAGGTGTCTCTGAACAGTAGTTCATGAATTCTGGCAACTCCATTCTGAGTACAAGGCAGAGGGCCAGGAAATCTAAATTGTAACCTGGGCTAGTCAGAGCCTCTGTGGTTTAGTTTTCTATTTATGAAAATGCATAATCCTGGCATACTTCTTAGAAATAGCATGCCAGTTCATATATAAGCATCCCATCAATACATTGTAAGCAAAAATTCCTGTGAAATATTGTGTAGTGTCCATAGTGGAAACTTAAATTCATATTAAAATTAATGGCCATATGATAATTAATTCATGTCCCAAAGATCTGCTATTGTTGCTGTTTTTTTCTTTTGTTAATTACGATGTCCACAGAAATGGTTCAGCATTTTGAGATTCTGAGAGAAAAGTGACAGGGAGTATTGATGCAGTTGTAGGGCCATGTAGCACTCTTGTTGGGAGAGTTGTTGTATTTATGCTGTCTTTCTGGTCTGGGGAATAGGAAACAGGCACAAGATGTATGCTGAAACTGTTTCTGGGAAGGGTAGGCTGTGACATATGATGAAAATCTTGGGCAAGGAAAATCTAGTCCTTCAGGGCCTAGACTATCATCTACACTTTTGGTTCAGATGTTCTGCACCCCACCAACCTGCCACCCCCATTCTCATAGAGGAAGCACAGTTCACTGTTCCACCTGGGGAGGCCCAGTTGCGAGAACCCTGCCTTGGCATCAGCCCACCTGGGTTCTACACTGGGATCGTGTTGAAACCCACAGCAAGAATGTTAACACATCACTCCCCATCTTGAATTGTAGTTCCTCAGCTGTAAAATGAAGGAGCTGATTTAACTGAGCTTCAAGATCACTTGCAGATCTGAGATTCAATGATTCCCCAAAATAACATTATATGACTCTTCTCAAATTATTTATTTTAATTCCTCCCTGGGTGGTGATGGTTTTCATCCAGCTGATGGTCCTATTTGTCTTGTACTCTTGTTTTGCCATCAGGATCCCCTGAAATGCTGGGCACACTGACTAGCCTCTTGTATAGAGTCTCAAGCCTGTGGCCAGAAGCAGCTGTGTGAAGTAGCCGCTGTGATGGATTGGGACCACAGATACCACTTTGCAAGGAAAGGTTCCAGAAACCAAAGCATGGGCCATGGGTCTCTGGGAAACTGCAGCAGGTATGTTCTGCCTATCTGGCTGCTTTCTTCTTGCTGATCTATTGTTTTTCAGATTGAGAATTGGTTTTCCTGAAGCAAGAAAATAAAATAAACCCCACAAGTCTGAAGAGCATAGAGAAGAGACAGAGGAGCCATAAGCAGGGAAGAGAAAAAACACAAACTGATGTTGTATAAAAATAAATGAATAAATAAATAAATAAATAAATAAATCTTCAAACAAGAACCTTCCCCCTCCCTCCTACACACATCCTTTTCTCAGTTGCACACTGAGGTATCTTTCCTCTCTTCTCAAAATATCTTCTTAAAACAACATAAAAAGAAGGAGCAATTATTTAATATAACTCATTTCTAAAAGTGAACTTTCTCCTGTAGACACAGAACTGATGGAAAATTATACAACCGCGAAATGAGATGATAGCATGTCTTTTTAAAAATTTGTTCTGCCAATTATGTAGCAAGGGTTTAATTTAATAATTATGTTAAAATCTCCAGGTATTTATCTATTTTTTTCTTTAAGATGTATTCATTTTTGTTTCACTTATTTTGAAGCTGTTATTAGTTAGATATGCATTTAGGATTATTAAGTTTTCTTGATGAATTGATTCATTTACCACTATGAAATTTCTCTATCTCCAATAATACTCTTTGTCTTGAAGTCTTTTTTTTCTGCTATTGATATATTAATAGCTAAATTATGTTTCTTGAAACTATTGATGGAAGAGAGTATCTTATATTTGCACTTTTAGTTCCCACCAGCCTGTATTTATATATTTCAAGTATGTTTCTTATAAGCAGAAAGTAGGTGATCTTGCTTTAAAAAAATAAATTCAGTCTGACAATCTTTGCCCTTTAAGTGGAATAATTTGTCCATTTGCATTTAATATAGTAACTAATACAGTTTTTTATCTCACCCTTCTTTGTCTTCTTTCATTCCATTTGGTATTCGTTCTTCGGTTTGTCCCTTCCTGCCTTCTTTGTGTAGGTTCTATAATTTTTAATATTCTATTTTAGCTGCTATGTTTACTTTTTAGCTATTTTTCCCTTTTTAATATTTGTTCTAGCAATCATAATAATTAGCTGTAAGTTATGGTCTACATTTGAAGCACATTATGCTACTTCATATACAGTGTCAATATGTTACTACAGTACCATTTGGTCTGGCTTTAGTTTTAAACATATTTTTCTAGGATGTTATATACAAATTCAATAGTGCGGCAGAACATAACTTTTATTTTGGGTCGTGGAACTGTTGAGAAACAGAGGAAGGCTCTGGGTCTCCAGTTATACATATACACAGAAAGAACTTTGCATGTAACTTCAGGAGATTTATATCCACCTGGAGGCCAGTTTGTGGACTCTTTGTATAGGACAAAGTCTGTTTTTTTTCAGCTAGCATTAGTATGGAATCTGAAGCAGAAACTTATTGATAGAACTTGAAAAATAAACCAAAATAATAGAAATGCCCGAGGATGAGGGCTAAAAAAGGTTTGGTGTCAGAGGAAAGAGAAAGAAAAATATAAATTAAGAATTACTCCAAAATTACTTTACTAAGGTATCTTTATAGCACCTAATTATCATCCTGTTACCATGGGCCATACATGATGCTAACATTTGACCAGGTACTTAAAAAAGTTATTGTAGGCCAGGGGCAGTGGCTCATGCCTGTAATCCCAGCACTTTGAGAGGCCGAGGCGGGCAGATCACCTGAGGTCAGGAGTTCGAGACCAGCCTGGCCAACATGATGAAACCCTGTCTCTACTGAAAATACAAAAATTAGCCAGGTGTGGTGGCACACACCTGTAATACCAGCTACTTGGGAGGCTGAGACAGGAGAATCGCTTGGACCCGGGAGGCGGAGGTTGCAGCGAGCTGAGATTGTACCACTGCACTCCAGCCTGGGCAACAAAGAGTGAAACTCTGTCTCAAATAAAAAAGTTATCATACAATCTCTTAACAACCATGAGTTTTTGAACTTATATGCATTTATAACATACAAGATAGTTGTTTTTAGAATTTAAAAGTTGAACAAACTGTCTTCCAGATAGTTGATCTCACTTGTTCACAATTAAACAACACATACATAGATCAAGGATTCATATTGCCCTCTTCCTAATTCTGAGCTATCAGTCTTTCCAATTCTCCAGGTGGTCAGAAGAATTTTCTATCACCTTGTTGCCTAAAAATACATATTTTCATTCAGAATAAATAGATTATAATGCTACAAGTATAATTCAGGGAACCTTTGGTGTCGTAAAATTGGTGGAATTATTCCTCTTAAAGCAGGACTGGAAATGTGTTTCAGCGTAAGCTGGTTTCCAGGACTTATTTCCTATCCTGAGCACTTGGTACCCTGAGTACCCAAGTACTGTAAGTAAAGCAATTGTTGAATGGGATGAAGACAAATGAACTCATCCTCCAGGTGAGGAGGGAGTTGATTGTTCTGCTTATGGGCACCATAAATTATTACTCAGTACAATTTCTGAAAACCTGTGGCCAAGGAAAGGGTGTCCATCTCATTGATAAAATTTGGCTTGTTCACCCAGAGACATGACATCTTGTTTATATGTATATATAACTGGGCACTGGGGTTAGGGTGTTTCCTACTGACTTACTAGATGGCCTTGAGAGAATGCTATACACCTTAAATTGTCTTCTTTGTTTAAACTGAATATAATACCTTCTCAAAAGGTAGCTAACATTTACAAAACAGCTAAAAATACTTCCTTAAAGGAGTTGTGATAGGACAGCCCGATTTGTTCACATACCACTGTCTCCAAAACATGTGCAGAGACTCAAGGAAGTTACCAAAACAATTAAGAATTGATTTAATTAACCTTTGTATCTTAGTATTCACCCAGCCTTTATAACAGCCTCTGAAACTCTGGAATACCCCAAGTCCAGAGTGTAGGCGTGTTTGTTTGCACACGCACACACGCACTCACACACATTCACACACACACCCAAACACATATACTCTTGCGCAGATACACCAACTGCAACAGCATTTTTAATTGAAAAGCATAAATTTGGACTGCTAAAACTATTAACGATTTGTTTTAATTAGGAACCCAGCTGCTTCCTGAGATTTTGCAGTCTGGGTTTCAGAACTTTTGCCATACTGAGAACGAGTCTCAAGTGGGTTGCTTCGGTCTTCCAGATCAGCATTTTTAAAGACTTGTTGGAAGGGGGAGCTGCAAATGCTTCTGAGCTGTAAAATTACAGCTGCGTTTGTCCTTGGATGAGGATGGGACTGCTTTGTTATTGTAGCCAGCGCCCTGCCCTTGACCTCTCACTTGGGCATGTTAAGTCTAGCAGGCTGCCTGATCTTTGGATCATCTTGCCAAGTTGGCTTACAGATATGCAGCATCATTGATTTTGAGGTCCCTACTTATTCCACCATCAGTAGGGGGAGCTGTTACTTAATTGAAGTCTAAAGCACCTCTCTCTTTTTCTGTAAATATTTGACAAGCTGAGAAGATAGTTCTTGAAAGTCAGTTAAGGGAAGTAGAGTCTGAGGAGCAGTAACATTTTTATGTGCCTCTTTTCTGATGTTCAGCTAATGCCAGCCATAGAACTTGTTATTTGGATAACATTAAATGGAGTATAACACATTCTGTTCATCAGTGAGCGTGGAAGCCATTCATTAATCTATTCACTCACTCACTAATTTGCTCATTTATTCATTCAATCTTTCTTGATTGCCTACTATGTAAAATGCGTGGTGCTACGAATGTGAAGATTACTAAAACACTGCTTCTGCCTTTCAGGAGTTTAGAGTCTAATGGATGGAACACAGAAGCAGGAAAAAAATTGCTGTAGAATATGATAAAGATTAATAGAGGTATGTACAAAGCACATTGGGGATAGAGGGAAGGGAGTCGGGAGATACTTTCTGTGGTACTGGGAATGCGTTTACCAAATATTAATATTTGTTAAATGAATTATTGGCAAATGGTCAATAGATGGGTGAATGAATGGATGAAGAGAAAAACGAGCTGACAGGAAAGTGAGCACAGGCAGTCTAGGAAAACCAGTTTGAAGAAAAGCTTAATGAAAGGGTATGTTAAAGTTGCAAAGCGTGAGAAGAGCAAGGTGCCATGGAAAGAGACTTAACAGGGTGCTGAGAGGTGAAGCTTGTGAGGGAAGGCAGCTGTTCATGAAAGGCTTTTTGTGCCATGCTAAGGAGCTTGGACTTGATGATCAAGAAGCTGCTGGACCAGGGGAGAGATAAAGGGAGAGCTATAGTTTAGAAATGTCATTTGGGCAATGATGTGAATGATGGTGTAGAAATGTAAGACTAGAGGTGGAACAGAAAAATACACTTGAAGGTATTTTTAATACAATGAAACTTTTCTAGGAGTCTGAAATAAAGACTGACAGATTGGAAAGATACTTAAAAAACAAATCATCAGGACTTAGCAGGTTATTGAATGTGGGATGCTGGCAATTTTAAGGAAAAAATAGTGTTCATGGTACTCCTTTGTAAGTATAGACATGCCTCTGCAGAGAACCATTTTTCTGAAATTGATATATACAGATAAATTGCAATGGATAGCTTGCTAGCTATTTGGAGAAGTCGCCTGGAAAAGTCATATTGCAATTTAAATATCATAACGATGGAGTATAAAGTTTGGACTGGACAGTATCAATATTTATATAAATTCAATTATGAATGGAATATTTTGAAATATTTTGTGATTTAAAATAGACAATTCATTCAAATGTATTTATCACTGAATTTATCAAGAAAATTTGTTCAACATCGATACAATAGGAAATAACTATAGAATGGATGTTGGCAAATGACAACTCATGGAGCAAACCCAGTGCCCACATTTCCCCACCTGTTTTTGTAAATAAAAGTTTATAAATAAAGTTTTATTGGAATACAGCTATGCTCATTCATTTATATATTGTCCATGGCTGCTGTCATGCTACGATGGCAGGGGTGAGTAGTCATGAGAGAGACTGCAAGAAGTTCATTGGTTGGTGTAAGATAAGAGGTAGATCATGCATGCGTGCCCAGGAGCACTCAGTATAGAGTGTGGGGTGACCTAGTTAAAGGGTTACTGGAACCCATAGACATAAACCAAGACCCAGGCACCCCAAGAAGCAGCCACAGGAGGGCAGCAAAGTCACGTGACATTAAAAATATCTATTTGGGAGCAATGGTGGCCAGCAGTGTGTAGATTACAAACCATTTGGTATTTCATGTGACAGCACCAAAGTCCAATAGAAATTTCTTTAGCATGAATGTATATGCTCAGTAGTCTCTTTTGGATCCAAATTAAGAAGTATTCAGAAATAAAATCTGCTTTTGGGAGAAGTCAAATTTTTTAAAACAAAAGAGAATTTTGATTAGGATAAAATGTGTCAGTGCAGGATACTGACACTTTTTACTTCATAGAGAACATCGATACAAATCCATTTAAATAAGCATTCCCATTTTAATTGACTTTTTCACAAGAAGAGCAAGATGAACACATTGCAGCACATAGTTCTTCCATGGAAAAATACAGCATCATTTTAAAAAAATGAACACTGAGAAATAGCATTTATTTATTTTTTTTCTGCTTTTTTTTCCACATTGATTTATTTTGTAGTCTACTTGGGCCAAACATTGCACTGGAGAAGAGGGATACAGCAGAACAATAAAAAGAGAGTGACGAAGTTATTTTATAATTTTAAAATCACACCCACATCAAAAATAATAAACATCTCTGGAAAAAAGCACGATTTAAAATGTTAGTCTTGGTTTATTTTCTGTTTTCTTGCCTTGATTTTGGCCCTATATTAAGCCACTTCTCAATTTCAGCATGTAGATAGCTTAAAATCTTTGGCTTGGGCTGGGCACGGTGGCTCACACCTGTAATCCCAGCACTTTGGGAGGCCAAGGTGGGTGGATCACGAAGTCAAGAGATAGAGACCATCCTGGCCAACATGGTGAAACCCCGTCTCTACTAAAAATACAAAAATTGTATGGGCATGGTGGCATGTGCCTGTAGTCCCAGCTACTTGGGAGGCTGAGGCAGGAGAATCCCTTGAACCCGGGAGACAGAGGTTGCAGTGAGCCGAGATCGCACCACTGCACTCCAGCCTGGCAACAGAGTCTCGCTCTGTCAAAAAAAAAAAAAAAAAAAAAAAAAAAAAATCTTTGGCTTGGTGAATGGAAGTTCTTAATTTGAATATTTGAATATAGATTAATTTACCTAATTCTTCTGTTATGGTTTGTAAGTTTTGACAAGAATTTTTTAAATTAAGTGGGTTTAAAATATTAACAGTAATAATTTTTGGAAGCTGTATTAAATGTTTCACTACACTTCTAAGTCATCAGAATACTGATATCTATTCGATAGATGAGCTAACAAATCGTCTCTTGAAAGTGATCTGGTTATCAGTGATCCTTACCTCATTGACTTTTGTCAACAGTAGATATTCCTTGTTTGCACATACTGCATCTGCAATAAATGGTTGCTAAAAATTATTTTTAAATCTCTTATATTTGGAGGACAAGTTAATAATTTACAACTCCTTAATTAGGATCTATTTTGACCAGGTCTTTCCAACTGAGGAAAAATATCAATTGTAACAATTAAAAATGTAAAATTCTTATTCTTTGATTGTTTCAATAGTTAAAGCCTTAGACTTTGGGAATTAGAAAAAATCTTTGGTAAAAATATCTAACTTGGAAAAGCTGTGGGTGTGTTGTATATGCGTGTGTGAGGTGTGTGTATCTCAGGTTTGGTGTAGCCATAGAAAGATGTGTATATGTATTTATAGCTCTTGTTTTTTGGCCATAATACATATAGTGTCTAGAGTTTAAAATGTTCTGAAGAAAATAGCACATTTGAATGTTAGATACAACCTCCTTTCGCTTTAAACAATTTCTCCAGTTGAGCATGACTTTTTCGTCTTGAATCCTCTGAGATTCACTTACAGGATGTTTTGTCAGCCTGTCAAGAGTGAAGAACTCTTAATTTAGGCATGATCTCCCACTACATATTTGGATTCCCCAAACCGAGTCACATTTAGTAAAAGGATCCTGAAGCCTATACAAGCAGACAGAAACTTCAGTAAACAAGTAGAAGATCTAGCATTTTAGCTAGGCAGTCCTACATTTCAAAGAAACATGTTCCCAGCAGAAAACACATTATTTATATGGTGGTCTTGACAAAAAGTCAGTTTATCAACACATGGCACAATATATAATTTTCCTGATTTTCTGAAATCTTGATGTTTTCCAAAATTCAGTCTTCTGTTAGAGACGCACATTGAATTACAGTCATAGTTTCTCTGATTAAGAACAAAAACAAAACAAAAATCAGATGAAGAAGTGAAAAAAGAGAATGGAAAAGAAATAGGAAGATTATTTCTTAGGAATGTGTGCAAGTGTGGCACCCCATTCACAATCTAAGTGTTTCTTAAGCCCCTTCAAATTAGAACATGGGTTAGAATAAAAGTGAACACTCTTGCCTTTGAGAAGTTTACATTTTAAATAATGAAGAGAGAGTAACATTTCATTGCATAGTGGTATATGGCATTTGGATTTTTAAAAAATGTTCCAGGTCTCTAAATCAGGAAAATGATATAGCTATTAGGGAAAGGGAGAGGCTTCTTTCCCTAGCAGCTGGTCATTATATGATATATGTATTTGCTTATATTGAAGATAAAGATACAATGTCAGTGTTTCTATATAACTGGAAGAATAAAACCACATCCCCAAAAGCTGGAACACCAAAAGGACCTTATTTAACAAATAGGCCCTTAATTCAAAAGCTTCAGCTTTGTTGTTGTAGTGTTGTTCAGGGAATGACTAAGAAGAGTCACACAGATTTTAAAGATAAAGTTTAGTAACATTTAGTTAAACTAAAAAGAAAATTCCTTTTAGAATTTTGGTTGGAATTAGATTGCAGTTATTTAATAAATAGGAATACTGAAAAGTTTAAAATTTTTTCTTTTTAGACAAGGTCAAGCTATTTCTTCCCATTTATTCATGTTTTATTTTGTGCTCCTTAAAAGAGGCGTAAGGTTTTCTTAATTTTAGGTTTATTTCCAATTATTTATTTTTGTTGTTGCTATTATTGATTTCTGTCTTAAACTTTCTGCTTGTTTGCGTAAATTTCATTAAAAATACATTTAAGAATAAAGATATTTTTAAAAAGAAAATATAGTAAAGCTTGACTAACTTTAGCATATAGTAAAATATTTCATACAGGTACAATAATTAAACCAATTTGGTAGTGGGACTAAAGAATACACAGATCAAAAGAATAGAATAGAGAGTCCAGAAATGAATCTAACTGCACATGGGAATTTAGTAATTTATAAAACTAGCATTTCAAATTAGTGAAAGGAAATGTGTTTCCCCGTAAAATGCATTGGATCAACTCAATTGCCATTTGGGAAAAATAATAAAGGTAGATCTCCACCTTACCTCCTAAACCACACAACAAAGCTAAATAAATAAAAGATTCAAAAGTTGAAACCTTAAAATGAAGAAAATATTATTAGGTTTTATTATAAATTAAAAGATAATGCTTTCCTAAGCATGACACATGTGCATGAAAGGAAAATAAAAATCTAAGCACATAAAAGTTAAAATTTTTAGATGGCAAAATATCACAAAGTAGAAATGCAAATAACAAACTGAAAAAAATTATGACAGATAAAGAATAATTTCATCAATGTACAATGAGTTTTTATACATCAGTGTAAAAGGCAATCAAATAAAAAAAAGGACAAAACATTCCAGAAGGTAATCTTCCAGAAAACAAAAACAAATGGCTAAACAAAGGAAAGGATGTTAACTTTGTTCACTCGGAATAAATGCAAAACTCAACGGAGTTTTATAACTTTTTTCTCTAAGATTGTCAATGTTTTAAAATTTTACTATAATCATCGTTAATGAGTACATGGAGAGAAAGACATTTTACTCTTGTAGGAGTGAAAATTGGTGTAAAATTTGGACAGTATCTTAGCTATATGTATTAAAAGCATAAATTCATATAACTTTTGACATAGAAATTCAAATTATCCTACAGTTACATTAGCAGAAGTGTTGAATGACCAATTTCAATATATGTATTCAGTACAGCTTGAAAAGTCTAGTAAAGATCATGTTATACATGTATATAAGCCCAGATAAACCAATGATGGTGGAAAACTAAGCTTTCATTAAAATATTAAATGTGTACACATGCATTGATTTACAGTGGTGTCTAGGATACTGATAAGTACAAAAAGGAAGTTGCAGAGTAGTGGGTATAGTAAGAATTTATTTTTGTATAATATATATCTGCATAGTTGCCAGGGTCTATGTGTGGGATGGACAGTGTGATTACAAGGAGATAATATGGGAGAGTTCTCAAAGAGGATGGGATTCTTCTGAATTCTAACTGTTTTGTGCCCTAAATGTGGTAGTGATTACACAAATATAACTAAAAACGCACACGTCTGTGTGTATATTATACGTATCTCCATATAACTGAGAGTAACATCAGCAAGATGGCAGACTTGGAGGCTCTAGGACCTTATTTCCTCATGGAAACACTAAATAAGCAACTAGAAACTAACTAAAGTAATTTTACAGGTGTTCTGGAAATCAGCCAAAGATCTATAGCAACCAAATAGACCCTTAATGAAGGGGAAAAAAAGCCACACTTGAAATGGTAGGAAAATTTTATAGCATTTTTATTTACCATTGGCTGTCTCTTGTGTGGCATGTAACAGGAAAAAAAATAGACTTCATGTTAAAACTGTTACATGACACAAAGAAGGACATTATATAATGATAAAAGGATCAATTCATGAAGAAAATACAGCAATTGTAAACATATATGCACCAAACAGCAGAGCTCCTAAATATGTGAAGCAAACATTTATAGAACTGAATGGAGAAATATATGTATCTACAATAATAGTAAGAGACTTTAATACTCCATTTTCAATAATGAATACAAAAACCAGAGGGGAGATCAGTAAGGAAATAGAGAACTTGAACAGCACTGTAGACCAAATGGACATAACAAGCATTTAAAAAACACTCCAGGCAAAAATAGCAGAATACACATTCTTCTCAAGTGCACATGGCTAGGATGTGGAGAAACTGAAATTCTTTTGTGCTGTTGGTGGGAATGTAAAATGATATATCCACTATGAAGAACAGTATTGTGATTCCTCGAAAAATTAAAAATATAATTATCATACTATTCATCAATTCCACTTTTGGATATCTACCCAAAAGATTAAAAGCAAATACTTAAAGAGATATTTGTACACTCATATTCATAGCACCATTATTCACAATAGTCAAAAGGTGAAAGCAACACAAGTGTCCACTGGCAAATGGATAAATTAACACAATAGAATATTATGCAGCTTTCAATATTAAGGAATTTTGGACACATGCCACAACGTGGGTGAAACTTGAAATGAGCCAGTCACATAAAGAAAAATACTGTATGATTCCACTTATCTAAGATATGTAGAGAAGTCAAATTTATAGAGGCCAAAGTAGAATGGTTGTTTCCGGGACTGAGGCAAAGATGTGATGAAGAGTTGTCAATTAATAGATATAAAGTTTCAGGTTATCAAGATGAAAAAATTTTGGAAATGGATCATGATTATTGGCTGCACAACACTGTAAATATGCTTTATTCCAGAACTGTACACTTAAAAATGGTTAAAATAGTAAGTTTTATATGTACATTTTACCACAATGAAAAAGCACAAAATCATTGATCTATAAAGACAAAAAGGAAATTCAGTTTATTGCATAAAAATATAAAAGCATATTTATATGCATATTGCTAAAAATATAAAACTAAACTACCATTAATGTCTGTATCTCTGGAGTAGGAAAATAGACCTGGGATGGGCTTGGATACTGTCACTGTTCATTATAAATCTTTCTTGTTTTAATTATCATGAACATATTTTATTTAAGAATGAAACATAGTAATTTAAAATATCCCCCCCTCAGCCAGGAATGGTGGCTCATGCCTATAATTCCAGCACTTTGAGAGGCCAAGGCAGGAGGAAGCCAAGAGTTTGAGATCAACCTGAGCCACAGACCCCCATCTGTACAAAACAAACAAACAAACAAAAGAAGCCAGGTGTGGTGACACATGCTTGTGGTCCCAGCTACTTAGGAGGCTGAGGTCAAAGAATGACTTGAGCTCAGGATTTTGAGGCTGCAATTAGCTGTGTTCATTCCACCGCACTCCAGCCTGGGTGACAGAGAGAGACCTCATCTCTACAAAAAAACAAAACAAAAAAAGTGATCTATGTCTCAGCAATGTGCATTATTCTTATTTGCATCGAACAAGACAGGGCTCAGTGTGAACTCCACTCTGAGAGGCTGCCTTTCAAATGATGGAGCACTTAGGAAAATATTGTTTTTCTTTCTTATAGATTTAGAATAGAAGTAATGCTTGCCTTGGGAGATATATGGAATTGTGCCTAGTGTGTATATGTGTGTTTCTGTGTACCCATGCACACATACATGCTTATTCATGTGTGTATGTGGGCTTCCATGCATCTCTGGAAGCCAACAGTTATCAACCAGAAATTGGAAACTTAAAGACGTCTGTCTGCCTCTAAGCTGGGTAAGGACACTTGTGAAAGGACAGAACACAAATTGCCTACTCTGCATTCTTCTGCTGAACTTAAAATGGATTCTCCAGCACCTCAACTCTTCTTTATGGCATTGAGTTGCAACCACAAACTGTTCTGTTAGAGCCTCCCTAGGCAGTGTTCTAGACAAAAAATTCAGACTTGGGCAGACATAAAAGTGGCAAAAGGGTAATATATTTCGAGATGAGGCCAGTTCCTGCTGAACGGAGCTTCTTGAAAGGCAAATGGAGATTTGCATTGCAGAGTATATAACAGTGGTTCCTAGGACAATCTTTTTGGGGACAAATTTGCAACAAAACCTGATAATAGTGTAGTAGTTGAATTCATGTGTACAGTCTAGATTGGAGCAATATCATTTGACAGTATTGGTGAGTTTCTTGCGCAGGCACAGACAAGCCATTGTCAGGCTGGTCAGATTCAATAAAATACATTCAGTTAAAAGAAGGGCCCAGGCCAGGCGTGGTGGCTCACGCCTGTAATCACAGCACTTTGGGAGGCTGAGGCGGGCGGATCACAAGGTCAGGAGTTCGAGACCAGCCTGGCCGATATGGTGAAACCCCCGTCTCTACTAAAAATACAAAAATTAGCCAGGCATGGTGGCAGGTGCCTGTAGTCCCAGCTACTCAGGAGGCTGAGGCAGAATAGATTGAACCTGGGAGGCAGAGGTTGCAGTGAGCCGAGATCACTCCACTGCACTTCCAGCCTGGGTGACAGAGCAAGACTCCGTCTCAAAGAAAAAAAAAAAAAAAGGGCCCTAAGATGGTCTTGGATGACAGGACTCACATTCTTTGCTGGGCCTTTGCTGCTTGACCTGCCAGACTACTGAATTCCTGCTCTGCATTTCTCCCATAAGACAAGGCAGATCTAGTTCCTTGGGGACTACAGGCTTCCTTGACATAGCCTACTGCACTGTCACACACCCAGGCTGCAGTGGCAAGGGCTGTGACTTCCTGTTCTTTTCTAGGCATGTACATCCTCCTCCTCTTCCTCTCTACTGGCCTAAAGGTAGCCAGGATGTGTCAATAAAGTTTCCTTTTGTTTTACTCATACCTGCTTAGTCTTTGCTCTCTTTAGTTAGGAAGAGCAACTAAAGTTAGTAGAGTTAGTAGAGTTTCAAATTCTACTTTGGAAAAATGAAATGCATGTTTAACCAATATTAAAAAAAAAAGAATCCTTGAGGCCAAGATAGCAACCTTAGGAACTAGGGTATGGCATAGAACTCTGTTTTGTTGTTGCTGCTATTGTTTTGGTCACCTTGGGGGTTTTCTTTCTCCTGCGTATTAACCCCTTGACTCCACAAACTCTTACACCAGGGGTGAGCTCTTGATTCCGCCTGGACAAACATAGCACCCCTTTCCTCTGAACACATGACTCAGTGTTATATTATATGTGTTTATTTTTATTGATTTAACAAACATAAAGCATGCTTATTATATGTCAGGCACTGTTGTAAGCATTCTACAAATATTAACTAATTTAATACTGAAAATAGCAGAAAGTTGAATCCAGTCCATGTGGTACAGGGGACTCTAAAGAAGAAATTACTTCCTGAGTTGTGGATAGAGCAAAAGAGAAAAATCAGGGATATGAGGCACTCAGAGACTAGCAAGAGTGGACAGGCTTTGCCACTTCCAAGCCTAAAGAGGCACGAATGGAAGTCGTGTTAGCAAAGAACAGTGAGAGCTGGGGCCATGCAGATGGGCCTCTCTTTGGGAGCTGTGTTCCTGGAAGGACACAGCCAGTGCCAGCAATCCGGCCCACAGTAGGAAGAAAGAAATACCACAGTCTCTGCCTCTTCTTGTCCTCCAGTCTTCTCTCAGGACCTCCCAGTGGTCAAGCCCAATTTGAAGCCAGTTGGCCAGGTAGCCAGGGTGATACAATCCACAGGAGTCAGCCTCTCTGGGAACAAAACAGAGTAAAGAATGGACCACAGCAAATGAAAATAACCAGTGAACATTCAAATCATTTTAGTAATTAAGCAGACACAAATAAAAATAATAAGTAAACATTAATTATTTTTATTCTACCTCTAACTTTACAAACCACCCATATTAACCCTTATAAAAAACTGAAGTCATAAACTAGACAAATGTCTAGATTCCAGCTGTTAGAATTCAGCAGAGCATTCAAACATCACAGAAAGAAACTCAGGAAGCCAGCTGGTTGGGCAAAGATTTTACATTTACTACTTCTTTTTGCCAGATAATTCTACGGTAATCCACAGACTTCCCTCACACCAGCCCAGCCTATGATATTGATACTTAAGGAATAAAGAGCTGTTTATATTTTGGTGGGGAGCTCATACTATCAATTTGCACATTAGTGAGGCCAGCTATTGCTCTCTTCTTGGGATCTATTGAGTGGCGGCTGGAGAGATATCTGCTGAAAAAAAAAAAAGAAAAACCTTAGCTGTCTGATGAAATGTTTTAAATGCATAGGGTTCACCTTGGGGTTGGCTGCTGTTCAGATTTTATCCATTAATAACACACAGGGCTCCCTCTGTACTCTCCAGGGCTGATAGGAAAAATAGTACTACTTACAGGTCCTTGCTTTGCCTGAGGGAGGATATTCCAAATGCTGGTTGTGCTTCATGTACACACACGCATGTTTGCATGCACATCTACTCGGCTCACATGCATGCAATGGTGCTTCCTGATTTTTTTAATAAAATGACACAGAGGATTTTCTCATTTTGAAACATCTTAGAAAGGACAATATGTGGGTCAAAGTGAATGTGTAAGTTTATGTTTTATCGTGACACCCAGAGCTCTAAAGCATCTTCATTCATTTTAAGTCATTTGGTATTATGTTCGGAAATGGAAAGGGAAGCCTTCAAACTGTTGTCTTCTTTCAGTTTTTGCCCGATTCAACCTTCAGCTGACATTTAATCCTAAAGGGAGAAAATTAGAATTGCTACAAGAAACCAACATAAATGTAATACTTTTAAGTGTTGTCTATCATTTATTTTATTTTATTTTTTTAACAAACTGCCCTTTTTATTCCCTCTCACTCTTTCTTTGAAACATTTAGAGAAAAGGGTGTTTAAATCAAAGTCACTAATTTCTGCCACAAGTCAGTCTTCAGATGCAACCTGCTGTTAAGAATTTGGCATCATTTTGTTAAGAAAAGATTCCCAGCACAAATGTCTGAACATAGATGATGGAGATGTCTGAGCTTTGTGAATCAACGATTTGCTATGGAGAAGGGTCATTTTATTGTTAAGATTATGGGTCATTAGTGTATAAATGCATGTCAATGGAAAGAAATACATAGGTGAGGGGTTTGGAGGGTATAGAAGATCCCTGAATTGTTTCCTGAAGAGTTTTGCTACACAATTACATTTAAAATAAGAAGGGGAAAAATAAGAAGTGGAAAATTTTAGCATTTAGTAAGTGAGAAGTAATTTACTCATTTTTTTCTGTCTCCAAAACCCAAGTGCTTCAAGTTGATTAAAAACTTTTCTATCAAGTCATTCTATACTGAATCTAAACTACTCCATTAGCTTTAAAGGAATGTGGAACTGAAGCAAAGAGGTGTCCCCACTTCCATTCTCCAAAATGAAATTGATCATCTTAGGAAACTGTATCAAACACTAAAGAAATTGTCAACCTTCAACAATCTGTGTTGGAGTAAGTATTTTAATTCATATTATTTACTCTAAAATATTAGTCTTGAAGTGAATTGCCACAATGTTACCAAGATAAGCCCCCGAATCCACAGGGGCTAGAAAGAATTGACTCCACCACCAAAATTGCTGTGGAGTCAAGGCTTAATAAATACATATTCCCTAATTAACTAAACTTTGTAAAGATGTTAAACAACGCTGATGCCTTAATAATTGTTTCTACACCTATAGCTCATTTATTTTTATATGTTATTTCTATTTTTTCCCATAACTTGAGTAAAAGGGACATTAGACTTTGACATTCTTGGCTTTCAGATTAACCATGTGACTTGGGCAAGACACTTAGCCTATTTAGGTATTGGGGGGCTTTGTTTGCTTTTTATTAGTACAATAAAGACAGTAAATACTTCATCATGGTTATGTGAGGATCAAGTGAACTGAAACATATTTGTGCTTTTTAAAAAGTTTTAGGTGTGAGAGATAATTACACTGATGACATAGCATGATGACAAAATTTTATTTCTAGATCCAGTCTTTCTACCATCTCAAAAGTCATAAAAGGCACTAGAGCAATAACCATATCATTAGAACAATGGTAAAAGGACAGGCACCAAATGGCAAAACAATGAGCATTCAATTTAAATCAAAGAAAATCTGACTTAAGGGTGGCTGAAGACAGTGGTGGCAGCCCACTACATGCCTCCTTAATACAGTACAAAACAGACAAAATAATAAAAAGAAAAATAGACTGTACTTGAAAATCACATCCTCTGCATAACTTGAGGAAAGACAATGTACAATCTTTCAAATCACTCTAATTAAAAAAAAAAAAAACAAAAGTCAATGATTTCCTGCCAGACCTTCACCCAAAGTAATGCCCCACTGTGGGGAAAGACAGAAGATGAAAGGCTGTGGAGGGGCCTAAACTTGAACTTAAACTGCTTCAGGAAAACAAGGTCTTCCCTAAGTCTGAAAAGTATCTGAGTGGATCTAGGTGATTTGGACAGGAGACAGGGAAATACTGGGTAGAAGAGGGTGGATCCCTGGCAAAGGCCCCACCTTCAAGCCTAGAAACCAGTGGCCCTACATGGGAACAGATATTCTTGTTTTCACACCCAGAAGTTGCCTTTTGGCCTGCCATGCCCTACTATCCTGACCAATATAAACCCCAAACCTCAGGCTCCAAGGGCAGATGAACAGAAGAGCAGAGGAATGGTAGAACAGTGTGGCAGAGAAGGAGAGAAAAGAAGGAGTATCTGAAAGTCAAGAGGAGTTCGTCTGGGGACAGTCAGAGAGGAGATCAGCCAATGGACAGCCAAATTCCAGGGGAAGATCATCTTCCCACTCCATCCCCTTTCCAGTTCCCCATCCATCCTACTGAGAGCCACCTCCACCACTCAATAAAAGCCCTGCATTCACCATCCTTCAAGTCTGTATGTGACCTGATTCTGCCTGGATGCCAGACAAGAACCAGGATACCAAGAGGGCACTGAGCTGGTTAACGTTTAAGCCATCTGCAGACAGCAGAGCTAAAAGACAACTGTATCACACCCACTGTGGCTTTGGGAGTCACAGGCACCCACCCCTAGATGCTACCATGGGGCCAGAGCCCAGAAGCGCTTGCCCCCGCTCCTGCACCTGCCCATCTGTGTGATCCCTGTCCCTTAAGGGGTTCGAGCACCCATGGTAGCTGAACAGACAAGCCACATCCCCATTACACATCTTGCAATGGGAGTCAGGGAACTCTCCTGTTTCACAGGCATGGGCTATAAGCAAAAGTTTCAAAATATGTGAAAATTAAAGTGGTAGGCTGAATTTAACAGAGCAAGCATAATTTAAAAGGATAGGTGTGATTTAAAGTGGCATAGATTTGAGGAGGGAAAAGAAGAAGAGAGAAGCACAATTTAGCAACAGTAATGAAGAATAAAAAGAGTAAGGTTGGACAGGTGCGATGGTTCACGCCTGTAATCCCAGCACTATGGGAGGCCGAGGCGGGTGGATCACCTGAGGTCAGGAGTTCAAGACCAGCCTGGCCAGCATGGTAAAACCCTGTCTCTACTAAAAATACAAAAATTAGCTGGGTGTGGTGGCAGGCGCCTGTAATCCCAGCTACTCAGGAGGCTGAGGCAAGAGAATTACTTGAACCCAGGAAGTGGAGGTTGCAGTGAGCCAAGATCGCACCATTACACTCCAGCCTGGGGGACAAGAGTGAGACTATGTCTCAAAAATAAATGAATGAATGAATAAATAAATAAATAAATAAATAAATAAATAAATAAAAAGTAAGGTCTTACCAGACAAAAGAGAACCATAAAATTGAAATGCAGCCAGGTGCAGTGGCTCATGCCTGTAATCCCAGCACTTTCGGAGGCCGAGGTGGGCAGATCACCTGAGGTCAGGAGTTCAAGACCAGCCTAGCCAACATGGTGAAAGCCTGTCTCTACTAAAAATACAAAAATTAGCTGGGCATGGTGGCATGTGCCTGTAATCCCAGCTAGTCTACTTGGGAAGCTAAGGCAGGATAATCGCTGGAACCCAGAATGCAGAGGCTGCAGTGAGCCAAGATCGTGCCACTGCACTCCAGCCTGGGCGAGAGGGCAAAACTCCATCTCAAAAAAAAATAAATAAATAAAAATAAAAATGGAAATGTTTGCAATCTCCTCTCCAAACCACAGAAACAGAAGAAAAGACCAGCCAAAATATCTGGACTTTCCTTAAAAAGCTTTAGTTGTGAGAGATAATTACACTGATGATGACATAGCATGATGACAAAATTTTATTTCTAGTTCCAGTCTTTCTACCATCTGAAAAGTCATAAAAGGCACTAGAGCAACAACCGTATCATTAGAACAATGGTAAAGGGACAGTAGCCAAATGGCAAAACAATGAGCATTCAATTTAAATAAAAGACAGTCTGACTTAGAGGTGTTAGATGAGGTTGCTACTAAACTAGGAATTATACAAAATGTCTACATACCATAAAAACAGACAGATGACTGAAATTCACATGGATCTATTGCAGAAAATCAGGAAACAAAATTTCACACATGATAACTGAGGAACATTCCTCTGAGAAGGTGTGGAGGAGGTTTGGAGGAAGAAACAGAACATAAATGTATGTTAGCACTTCAAACAAAAATAAATATACTCAAACAAGCCATAAGTACATGAAAACCCATCTTGAGTCAGAACTTTAAAAATAAAAACAAAAATGAACAACAACAACAAAAAAGAAGAAATAAAAAGGGAATTGATTTAATTAGGGAAAGAAATGGAAGAAAAAGGCAAAACTGTCTCACAAATATATAATACATTGCAAGGGGCCCAAGGAAGGAAAGACTCAAATAATAATTTTATAAGGCATGGAAGAAAGACAGGAAAATAACCAAAAAAGTGAAAATGAAAGGGTCAGTGAGAAAATAGTGAAAGTGGAAGAAAAACAAAGAATAAATAATGTTTCTTGTATTAGAGTCTCTGAAAACAAACAAATTTAACAATTGAACTCAGCTAATATTTCAAACTATAAACCCAAAAGTGTTCCAGAAATAGAAAAAAATTGAAAATTACTAAGATGGCTCACTGGGTATCTGGAAAAGTTAATCTGAAGCTCATTTTTATAGCCTTGATATCTGAAGGATCAATAGATGAGATATAGAAGCTCACTTTTTTAAATTGCATTTTTGTTTTTCTCATTTTAAATGTTGTTTCATTATTGCCTTACTTTGTATGTTGGTTTAGAAGAATCTGATGCTTGTCTATTTCTTTCACCTGTGTAAGTTATTAGATCTTTCTGTCTCGAGGCCTTGGAGACGTCATCTTTGACGTTTAATATTTTTACCATGAATATTAGTTTGGAGTTGATTATTTCACTACTTTGAGTAGAAGGAGAAACACAAACAAATTGCACATAGGAAATAATTATACATGTTTAAAAATAACAAACACACTATATATCAGAATCTATGAAGTATATTTAATATAGTGATCAGAGAAAAATTCCTAATACTAAACACATACATTAGTAAAAATAAAAATAAATAAAATTAAATGCCCAGTTCAGAAACTAGAACAATAAGATAAAACTAAAAGGTGCAGAAGAATGAAAGTATTAAAAATAAAGCAGGCCAGGTGTGGTGGCTCACGCCTGTAATCCCAGCACTTTGGGAGGCCGAGGCGGGCGGATCACGAGGTCAGAGGATCGAGACCATCCTGGCTAACACGGTGAAACCCTGTCTCTACTGAAAATACAAAAAGTTAGCCAGGCGTGATGGCGGGTGCCTGTAGTGCCAGCTGCTGGGGAGGCTGAGGCAGGAGAATGGCATAAACCTGGGAGGCAGAGCTTGCAGTGAGCCGAGATCGTGCCACTGCACCCCAGCCTGGGAGACAGAGCAAGACTCCATCTCAAATAAATAAATAAATAATAAAGCAGAAACCGATAAGGTCAAGAATGGAAAAACAGTAACTACAATTTAAAAATTATAAGTTCTGGTTTCTAAGAAAATTAACAAAATAGAAGAACCACCAGCTAAATTTATCAAGAAAAATTGGATCATACAAAATAGGAAATAACAAGAGAAATGACACTGGGAAAGAAACGTTTTTAAAAATTGTTAAGAGACTATCCTGCAGATTTCTATGCAAACAAATTTTGAAACCTTCCTAAAGAAATGCAATCAACTGAAATTGGCCCCATTACAAATAGAATGCTTTTAGTTTCCACTGGAAATATTCCACAAAAAGTATCACGTCTAGAGGGTATCGCAGGGAATTCTACTATATGTTCAAAGACCAGAAAATAGCTTTATAAATAACAAAAGAACATTTAAAAGGAAGGAAAACCTTATAATAATTTATTTTTTGAAGCAGTATAATACTGGTATCTAAATTCCTAAAGCCAATATAAAAAGAAAACCAAGTTCAATATTTTCCACGCATATTGAAGCAAAAACACTAAATAAGATATTAGCACACAGAATCCAATGAATTAGCACGAATAACAAGTGGGATTGATCCAAATTATCTGGTCATCTGCCTTAGCCTTTATGACTCATGATTTCCACTTGCTTATCATAGTTTTCATCATTCTGGTCGTGAGTTCCTATTGAGGATCATATGAATTGGCCATCAAAGAGAAAAACTGGATGATCAGAGCATTTGGAAAGAGCAATGCTGAGATAGACTCACTTAATATTTCACCCTCAGAATGAAAACTGCAAAATCTTGAGTGTTCTAAAATGATTGGTTAATATGAAGATTTTGCATTATTTATGTAGATGTAAGAATTGAAGGTAGAGATTCAAAATGCTTCAGGAAATCTTATGGAAAAACGTCTACATAGTCATTTTTTCCCATGCTCTCCTGCAGAAACCTTCACCCTTCTGGCTCCTATTTCTCAAAAACTTTTCATAGCTGTTTAAGAAAGATTTATCCAGAGTCATTTAAATATAAAGTGACTCATGAATGGTTTTGAGTGAGTCCTTCCATTATGCCATTTTTCCCTCTAAACTTGTTCAATTGGCTGGATTATTGAGCACTAATTTTGTGCAACCCATGAAACTAGACTCTGGGCCAGCTCCATTTTTTTCCCTTGAATAAATTATTTTAAAAAGCTCTATTTTCGCTGGGCGCGGTGGTTCATGCCTGTAATCCCAGCATTTTGGGAGGCCAAGGCAGGCAGATCACAAAGTCAGGAGATCAAGACCATCCTGGCTAACACGGTGAAACCCAATCTCTACTAAAAATACAAAACATTAGCCAGGCATGGTGGCGGGTACCTGTAGTCCCAGCTGCTGGGGAGGCTGAGGCAGGAGAATGGCGTGAACCCAGGAGGTGGAGCTTTCACTGAGCCGAGATTGTGCCACTGCACTCCAGCCTGGGCGATAGAGCAAGACTCCATCTCAAAAACAACAACAACAACAACAACAACAACAACAACAACAACAACAACAAACTCTATTTTCTTAGTCTTACCTTTTTGTCTAAATTTCAAACTGGTGTTAAACTTAGTAATAATAATAACTTATTATATAACAAAAAGATCTCTTTATCTAAGTGTGTAATTCTTATTCAGGATTTTTAAAATTTCTTCCACTGAGAGTATAACATTTAATTAAAAGGGTCAGATTTTGTGATGATGTGATTTCCAATTGAGGAGCAAAAACGATCCTCTTTCTTTACAGCAGGTCTGAAGTGAGAAATTTCTGTAAGAATTTGTTGCCAAAAAAAGTAAAATCTTTGTTTCCCTAAGGATTCCACTGTGCTTTTTTTCATTCACGTGGTGAAAGCTATGTAAATTACTGTGTCATGCATTTTTTACCCTCGCTTCTGAGAAAAAAATTAGACGCTTATTTGATATTTATTTATGGCAAGAAAATTAATCTATAGGGTAGAAATATTTTTTTTGCTCTCTATTTTTGTCTCTTTTTATTTATATTATTTTTAAACATATGTCTTCTAACATATATATGACCATTACTAAAATAGTAAGATTTTAATTGTTTTCACCATAAAGAAATAATAAGCATGTATGGTGATTCGCGTATACATGAATCAAAGCATCATACTGTACCCAATAAATACATACTACTATTTGTCAATTAAAATCAATAAATAGATAATGTTAAAGAGAAAAATATCAGGAATAAAATGTGAATGGTGTTTACTGTTATTAGTGGAGTTTTTTTCTCATCCTTTCCCTGTAGTCTGATGGGGCACTGGCAACACCTCATTCATTCATTCATTCATTCACCCATTCAAATATTTATCGAACACCAACTAGATGGGACTGGTTGTGTCAAGGATACAGATCCTCAGAAGTAATGACAAACAAGATCTGTGGCTGTAGACTGCGACTAAGTCAAAGACTCCAGAGAGAATACTGAGCAGGCAGTGTCAGGCCTCTGAGCCCAAGCTAAGCAATCGGATCCCCTGTGACCTGCACATATACACCCAGATGGCCCGCAGCAAGTGAAAAATCACAAAAGAAGTGAAAATGGCTGGTTCATGCCTTAGCTGATGACATTCCACCACAAAAGAAGTGAAAACGGCTGCTCCCTGCCTTAACTGATGACAATACTTTGTGAAATTCCTTCTCTTGGCTCATCCTGGCTCAAAAGCTCCCCAACTGAGCACCTTGTGACCCCTACCCCTGCCAGCCAGAGAACAACCCCCTTTGACTGTAGTTTTCCACTACCTACCCAAATCTTATAAAATGGCCCCACCCCTATCTCCCTTCACTGACTCTCTTTTCGGACTCAGCCTGCCTGCACCCAGGTGATTAAAAAGCTTTATTGCTCACACAAAGCCTGTTTGGTGGTCTTTTCACACGGACGCGCGTGAGAGGCAGAGAGCACGTGTCAAGTCACCCAGAACCATGCGGTTGAGCTAGCTGTGACTAGCATTTGGGAGCTTAGAGCCCAGTGCAGTCTTATCACTGTAATGCTTACACACTTTGATTGACTTCCAAGTTGCGAAGGCCTGTGCTATAGTCCTGGTTAATTAATAGAAATGATGGATGATGGTGGTTTTAGAGCGACTTGGGGGAACTGAAACAGACTGGGAAGCAAGAATCTGAAAGGCATGGCATAGCATCTTACAGTGAAGAGGCCAGATAAAGAAAATAAAAACTGAACAGTGTAAGAAAAACTATGAGAAACACAGACTCCATCTTTTCTAATCTTCACTCACATTTGATGACTCTGCATCTTCACTAAAAATGGTAGGTAATTTCATAACTGTTTTAGTTAGAAAAAAATTAACATTTTATGGGACAAGAGAATCTTGAATCAGCCCTCAGCAATATCATGATAACTTGGGCAAAGCAAATACTGACAAATTCAGAATGGCTATAACCAAGTTGTCATTAGTTCTGCTCAGTGTTTAGAATGTTCACAGAGTGCTATTTCTTTAAAAAAATAAAATAAAAAGCTGATTTTTTTTGGCAAGAAAGTAATTGTGAAGTGTTTAAGTAAATGAAATGAGCTCTCTTTGCATTGAAATGTAAAGCTCCCATTTCCTCTCTTTAAATGTTTAAAGGATTTTTTTTGTCAGTTTCAGCATGAAGAAACATTAAAATTCATCTCATCCAAAACCTGTAGTGGATTTAAAAAAAAGATGTTAAATATCAGCAAATAGATCTGATAATCTGCAGAGTATTTCTGCTGTCAAGGAAGGACCATGGAATAAAAAACACGTGTTCCTGACTTGACATCCCTTGGCATCTTGTAAATAGCCTCCGCGAATCCATACCTTAAAAACTGCCAACAACAGCAAAATTGTGCACAAGTTTCTAGTAAGTTAAGCAAGCAAAGCAGAGAGAGGAAATGTGGCTAGATTGCATATAAAAACCGAGGGACCCGAAAACTGACCTCAAAGTCATTTTACCAAAAGATACTCTCTGCATTTCTGCAGAATTGTCCTTTTATTTAAAATCAAACCACATTTCGTGATATGTATGCATGTCTGAGTAAATAAGAATATGGAGAATAAGCACGTTAGGTGGGACAGGGGAAGATGATGAGGTAAGTGGGAAGAATTTTTCATGTGAAAAAATAAACTGCTGAGTAATACAAAATAGACTTTTCTTATGATTAGAGGTTTTTACCTCAAGAGGATATTGAAATAATCCTTTAGCCTGGATTTCTAACACTTCAATGCTACCTTCCTCAAAGGGGGAGGAAAATCACATTTATCAGTGTGTTTTCAGATTCAAAACTCAAAAGACGTGTTTGTCTCCTGGAGTTTGGAAGTTCCTTCTTTCTTCCTGTGCAAATTGCAAATGCAAAGGCTGCAGGAGACTAAGCAAAGGCCACATAGGGCGTCCTGTTGAGCAAAGCTTAGGCTGACTGTCACCACAAACCTATTTCCTTGTTTCCCCTCAACATTTGAGAGATTTGTTCCACAAATTTGAGAGACTGGTTCCATTAAGAATTTCCATTAAGCAGTAGTTCACTCTTTTCCTTAAATTATTAATCAAGAAAATTGGCAATTAGAGCTTCTAATTAGCATAATGTATATTGACATTACCTACCACTAGTTATTATTCCAGCCCAAAGCCAAAAATATCATTTTTTTATGCTGCTTAAAATTGTACTGAGATAAATATGCATTTCCGTACATCGAAAATGATGATGGCATTTGTTGAGAATACATTGTATGATCTATGATTTATAAATATAATTTTATTTCATTCCTATGACAAGTCGACAAGATCAGAATTAGACAACTTTGAGGTCTATAAAATAACATTGTTCAAATCTCATATTAGAGTTTGAAAGCTGAAATTTGAAATCCTGTTTGCAGGATGCAGGTATCTATGGCTTTTTTCACCACTCCCTGAAGACTTTTTGACAAATAGCTCAGTCAGCTATAACTTATGGTCCACAAAGTTTCTGGACACACCAGTTTGGACATATATTGCTTCTCTAAACCTTCCTTAGAGCAAAGCACTTTGATAAAAATACACATAGACATATTCCACTACCACTTCCAGTAAACACAAATAAACATGCAATGTTTAAAAGTAAAACCATTTTGCAGCTTACATTTTCTATTAGTACGTATAGATCAACTTCATTTTTTTCAATGGTTGTTTATTATACTGTACCACAATTTATTAAATATTTCATTATTGATGAACATTTTGATAGGATTTTTTTGGTAGGCAACAATTCTGCAATATATACATACATTTATATTTTGTGGATTTTCACTAATGTTTCTAATCCCTGCCATTCAAAATTATGGTCAAATGAATATGTACATGTTAACATTAGAAAGACACTGCTTAATAGCCCATCCAAAAGTCATGGTGACGGATTGCTGAGCCAGATGGCTGACTTTCTGGCACTCATCCTCCCCGGCAAAAGAAAACCAAAACAACAAATAAACAATAGTATTTTGATTGGACTGAAGTTACTGAGGCAGTACGCTACAGAGCACAAGGAAAGCAGCAAAATCCCTGTGGAACCTAGACATCCATGATAGCACAATGGAGAGGCAAGAAAGTCGTTTTTGTCTCTGCTACACTATCTCCTCTGCTTGGACTGGCTCAAAATCAGGGTAGACTTTTTCCTATGGAGGAAAGTAAGCTAGAGATCTCCTGCAGTCCTCATTATTACCTCAGATGCCAGCAATCCTTGCTACAGGAGAGTCCTCTAATTCTGACAGGCCTGGAATCAAGTTTGGAGAGTAGCCTGAAGTTCCCACTACTGCATTACCTGAGTAGAAGCCTATGGTGGACATTCATCACTCCTGTGATCTAAGCTCTAATGGCATGATGCGTTCTTGAAACTGAAATTACTGTGTCCGGAATTTATTCCTTTCTGTAGGTTCTTGGTCTCACTAACTTCAAGAATGAAAATAGCCTCATGGTGAGTGTTACAGTTCTTAAAGATGGTGTGTCTGGAGTTTGTTCCTTCAGATGCTCAGATGTGTTCAGAGTTTCTTCCTTCTGGTGGGTTCGTGGTCTCACTGACTTCAGGAGTGAAGCAGCAGAACTTTGCAGTGAGTGTTACAGCTCATAGAGGTAGTGAGGACCCAAAGAGTGAGCAGCAGCAAGACTTACTGTGAAGAGCAAAAGAACAAAGCTTCCACACCGTGGAAGGTTACCAGAGCATGTTGCTACTGCTGGCTCAAGTGGCCAGCTTTTAATCCCTTATTGGGCCCCGCCCACATCCTGCTGATTGGTCCATTTTACAGAGCTCTGATTGGTCTGTTTTACAGAGTACTGATTGGTCCGTGTTTATAGAGTGCTGATTGGTGTGTTTATAAACCTTTACCTAGACACAGAGCACTGATTGGTACACTTTTTACAGAGTGCTGATTGGTGCATTTATAAACCTTTAGCTAGACACAGAGTGCTGATTGGTGTGTTTACAATCCTTTAGCTAGACAGAAAAGTTCCCCAAGTCTCCACCCGACCCAGAAGCCCAGCCAGCTTCACCTCTCACTACAGCCAGAGTGTATCCTGCACTGGGGGCCAGTAGCCACTGCCTCTCTTCATCCTTGAGTCTCTGCTATCATAACATAATATTAATGTGAGTACCTGCTACAATAAAACTCTTGCTGCTTGGAGCCTATGGCAGAAGAAACAAACAGAACCACAATGTTCAAACCCATGTGGCACTCCACTTCCTCCAGGAAACAGCCAGACCTTCACAGCAGGGAAGTTGCTGAAAAGTTGGTTGGCCAACCTCACCTGTGCATACCCATGCAGCACAGCCAGCCTGATGATGAGCCTGCATGCACCCATGACCAACCCAAGAGCTGGTCCTGTGGTGGCCTTCACCCTTTAATAGACTGTGGAAGAGTGGTCTGGCCCATCCTGCTCAGTACAATAACTAGCCAAGTGCCCTATCCTACAACAAAACCATGTTATCATTATCACAAATTTCCTCAGCTTAGACTACTAGACAATCAGACACACTAGTGACAAAGACTATGGCAGAAGAGACTGCATGAAGTCCATGCAACTGAATCTACCCAGAATCAAAATTAATGTACTGCATCCTACTGATCCGCTAGGACCCAGCAACCCATAGGGAAAATGTTTCTTCCTATGAAAGCTATTCCTTAAAATTGGAAAATGCAACTATTCCACTAGATATACAGGTATCAATAAAGGGACACAAGAAACATGAAAAACAAGGAACCATGACACTTCCAAAGGAACACAGTAAGTCTCCAGTAACAGACGCCAAAGAAAGGGACATTTACAAAATGCAGAAAAAGAAATGAAAAATAATGATCTTGAAGCTCAGTAAAATATAAGATAAAGCAGACAAATAATTTCATAAAAATCAGAAAAACAATTCATCATCTGAATGAGAAATTCAACAGAGATAGATATTATATAAAAAAGAACCCAATAGAAACCTTGGAACTAAAGAATTCAATGAATAAAATAAAAAATAAATTGAGAGTTTCAACCACAAATTAGTTCAAGCTGAAGAAATAATTTTTTTGAACTTGAAGATAGGGTTTTGGTTATAACTCAGTCAGAGGAGAAAAAAAGACCTTAAAGAAGAATAAAGAAAGTCTATGGAACCCAAGGGACACAGGCAAACAAATCTTTGCAACATAAGGTTGCAAGAGAGGGAAGAGATGAATAAAGACACTGAAAACTTATGTAACAAAGTATTAGCTAAAAACTTTCAAAGTATTGAGAGAGATATGGACATCCAGATCCAAGAAGCTCATAGGTTCCCAATCAGATTCAGTCCAAAAAGATTCTCTCCAAGGCACACTGTAATAAAAATGTCAAAAGCAAAAAACAAAAAGAATTCTAGAAGCTGAAAGAGAAAAGCATTAAATTACATATAAGAGAATCTCCAATTTATCATCAGCAATTTTTTAGCAAAAATTATGCAAACCAAGAAAGAATGGGTTGATATATTCAAAATGCTGAAAAAAAGAAAAAAAATTCTGCCAAGAATACTATATTCAGTAAATCTCTTCTTTAAAAATGGAGGATAAATAAACACCTTCACAGTCAAGCAAACAATGATGACATTTATCACCACTATGCTGGCTTTACAAGAAATGCTTAAAGGAGTAAGTACTACAACTCAAAATAAAAGGACAGTAATTTCTGTCATGAAGACACACGAAGTTTAAAACTCAGCAGCAGAGTTAAGTTCATTAATCAAACTCAGAATATTCCAGTGTTGTAAAGTATTATGTAAATCTTTCAATCCTATAGTATGGAGGCTTAACGACAAAATAATCAAAACAACAATAGCTATAATTAGTAGCTAAGAAACATACAATACATAAAGAAGTAAATTGAGGCAATAAAATGTCAATTGTGTGTGGGGGGATAAAATCTAAAGTATTTTTATACAAACAATGTTAAGTTGCTATTAGTTTAAATCAGTCAATTATAACTACAAGACTCTTCATGTTAGACCTGTGCAAATCACAAATAAAGAAATTACAGCAGATACAGAAAATAAAAATGAAAAAGAAAATAAAGTTTTGAAGCACAGAAAACCACCAAACGAAAGAGGTAAACAACAAGAGAAAAAGACATAATCAAAAGATCTACAAAGCAATAGAAAAACAACTAACAAAATGGCAAGAGTAAGTCCTTGTATATCAATAACAATCATCAATGTAATTATTTAAATTTTCCCATTAAAAGTTACAGAGTGGCTGAGTGAATATAAAAACAAAATCCAAATATATACTGCCTAATAGAAACACATTTTACCATTAAAGTCAAAGATAGAATGAGAGTAAAAGAGTAAAGAAAGATAATTCATGCAAGTGAAAATCAAAAGCAAGTAGGAGTAGCTATAATTTTATCAGATAAAGAAGACTTTAAGTCAAAAATTAAAAAAAAAAGACAGGAAGGTCAATACATAACAATAAAGGGATCAGTTTAGTGAGAGGACACAACAATTCTAAATATATATGTGCCCAACAATGGAGCACCCAAATAGATAAGGTAAATATTATTAGATCTAAAGGAAGATATAGACAGCAATACAATAATAGTAGGTGACTTCAACACCCCACTTTCAACAATGAATATATCATCCAGACAAAAAACAACAGAGAAACTGAACAACTTAACTGAAACTTCATAGACCAAATAGTCCTAACAGACATTTACAGAACGTTTTATGCAACAGCTAGGGAATACACATTCTTCTTAGCTACACATAAAAGATTCTCCAGGATAGATCATATGCTGTGCCCCTAACAAGTCATACCAAGTTTATTAAGAAGGAGATTATAACAAGTATATATTTTTCTTATATACAGTAGTATAAAGTTAGAAATTAAGAAAAGCTTCAGAAGTTTTACAAATACATATAAATTAAACAACATGCTTCTCAACAACCAATAGGTCAATGAAGAAATTAAAAGGTAAATTAAAAAAATAAATTTGAGACAAAAATAAAAACACATTATACCAAAACACAGAAAAAGCAGTTCTAGGAGGGAATCTTATGGCAATAAACACCTACATTGAAGAAGAAGTAAAATTTTGAATAAAGAACCTATTAATACACCTCAAGTAACTACAAAAACAAGAACAAACCAAATCCAAAATTGATAGAAGGAAGGAAATAACAAAAGTCAGAGGAGAAATAAACAAAATAGAGACCCATCAAAACAAATCAAAAAAATTAATGGAGCAAATAATTGATTTTTTTTCTTCCCAACTTTTATTTTAGGTTCGAGTATACATGTACAGGTTTGTTACATGGGTAAATTGTGCACCATGGGGGTTTGGTGTGCATATTATTTTATCATCTAGCTAATAAGCATAGTACCTGATAGGTAGTTTTTTTATCGTTACCCTACTCTCACTCCCCACCCTCTAGTAGGACACACTGTTTATTTTTCCCTTCTTTTGGCCATGTGTACTCAACGTTTAGCTTCCATTTATAAGTTAGAACATGCAGTATTTGTTTTTCTGTTCCTGTATTAATTCACTGAGGATAATGGCCTCCAGCTCCACCATGTTGCTGTAAAGGACATAATTTTATACTTTTTATGGCTGCATAGTATTCCATGGTGTATATGTACAACATTTTCTCTATTCAGTCCACCCTTAATGGGCATCTATGTGTTGATTCCATGTCTTTGCTATTGTGTATAATGCTACAATGGGCATACGTGTTCATGAGTCTTTATGGTATGACAGTTTATATTCCTTTAGTATATAATGGGATTACTGGGTTGAATGGTATTTCTGGGTTTTTTTTTTGTCGTTTTGTTTTGTTTTTTTCTGTTTTGTAGCGATTGGCAGACTTTAATATTCAAGAAAAATTAATTTCATCATACACATTAAAAATATAGGAAATTTCATGCAGACATGAAGCTTCCAATTCAGCTTTTGTGGCAACTTTTAGAATGAGAGTTACATATATATACAGTACATTTTACAGTTAAACTTTATAATTTTATACTATTTATACAGCTTCTCCTTATATTGCACATATTCCACCTTGCTCACTTGATTAGTGTACCCTATATCTACACTGCTTCAGAATTGGAAATTAAAGAAGAAAAACCACAAGCACAATGGACTGTCTCCTCTCGTTTCACAAAGTATATGAAAATGTTTGTGTATATAGCTAATTTAAGAAAAATATTTTAAACTTTAAAGCTTACATACTTTAGTAGCTAGGACTAAAATTAATACAAAATTAAATAAATCCTCCAGCGATACTTCTATTACCGATTGATACCACATTTTCAAATTTAGAATATATTAATTGCAAAAGCTGTAAAAAAAAAAGTGATGCAAATTTGTATAGAACATTTAAAAAACAACATTCATGATATGAGGGATAAATTAACAAATGAAGTAAGTGATTTCAGAATTAACTAAAACATATGCTATAATTTAGAAATGTAACATTATTAAAGAAAACCTAATAGAAAAAAATTAATTAATAAAGCCAACCCACCAGTGTCAACCTGTTTTTGCCTGTGAGAAAAACAAGTATTTCTGTTTTAAGTTCTTTGTGAAATCTCCAAACTGCTTTCCATAGTGCCTGAACTAATTTATATTCCTACCAGCAATGTATAGGCATTTCCTTTTCTCTGCAGCCTCCTGGGCATCTGTTTTTTATTTTTTAATGTCCATTCTGACTAATGTGAGGTGGTATCTCATTGCTGTTTTGATTTGTATTTCTCTGATGATTAGTGGTGTTGATCATTTTTTCACATGCTTGTTGGCCACGTGTATGTCTTCTTTGAGAAGTGTCTGTTCATGTCTCTTCCCTATTATTAATAGTGTTGTTTGTTTTATGTGTGTTAATTTGTTTAAATTCCTTATAGATTCTGAATATTAGACCTTTGTCAGATGCATAGTTTGAAAATATTTTTCCCCATTCTGTAGGTTGGCTGTTTTCTCCATTGATAGTTTCTTTTGCTGTGCAACAGCTCTTTATTTGAATTAGGTCCCACTTGTCATTTTTGTTGTTGTTGTTGCAGTTGCTTTCGAAAACTTCTTCATGAAATCCTTGTCAGGGTCTATGTCCAGAGTAGTATTACCAGGGTTTTCTCCTGGGGCTTTTACAGTTTTAGTTTTTACACTTAACATCTGTAGTCCATGTTGAGTTTATTTTTGCATATGGTGGGAAAAAGTTTCCAGTTTCAATCTGCGTATAGCTAGCTAGCTATCCCAGTAACATTTATTCAATAGGGAGTTTTTCCCCATTGCTTGTTTTTGCCAACTTTGTCAAAGATAAGATGGTTGTAGATTGTGTGGCTTTATTTCTAGGTTTTCTAACCTATTCTATTGGTTTATGTGTCTGTTTTTGTACCATTATTGTGCTGGTTTTAGTTACTATAGCCTTATAGTGTAGTGTGAAGTCAAGTAGTTTGATGCTTCCAGCTTTGTTCTTTTTGTTCAGGATTGTCTTGGCTACTCAGGCTTCTTTTTGGTTGAATATGAATTTTAGAATAGTTTTTAAATAATTCAGTGATAAATATCATTGGTAGTTTCATACGGATAGTATTGAATCCACATGTTGCTTTGGACAGTATGGACATTTAAACAATAATAATTCTTCCTATCCATGAGCATAGAATGTTTTCCCATTTACTTGTGTCATCTCTGATTTCTTTCAGCAGTGTTTTGCAATTCTCATTGTAGAGATCATTCACTTCCTTGGTTAGCTGTATTTCTAGATACTTTATTCTTTTAGTGGCTATTGTGAATGTGATTGCAGTCTTGATTTTGCTGTCAGCTTGGATGCTATTGGTGTACAGAAATGCTGCTGCTTTTTGTACATTGATTTTGTAACCTGAAAATTTGTTGAAGTTGTTTATCAGATCTAGAAATCTTTGGGCAGAGGTTATTGTTTTTTTTTAATTTATAAAATTATATCATCTGTGAGGAGAGATAATTTGACTTTCTCTCTTCCTATCTGAATGCCTTTTATTTCCTTCTCTTGCCTGATTGCTTTGGTTAGGACTTCCAATACTATGCTGAATAGGCATGGTAAGAGTGGGCATCCTTGTGTGGTCTTGTTTTTCAAGGGAAGTGCTTCCAGCTTTTGCATATTCAGTATGATATTGGTTGTGGTTTGGTCATAGACGGTTCTTATTATTCTGAAGTCTGCCCCTCTGATGCCTAGTTTACTGCAGGTTTTTAATATGAAATGATGTTGAATTTTATCAAGAGCCTTTTCTGCATCTATTGAAATAAGTATGATTTTTTTGTTTTTAGTTCATTTTATGTGATGAATCACATTTATTGATTTGTGTATTTTGAACCAACCTTGCATCCCATGAATAACACCTACTTGACTGTGTTGGGTTAGCGCTTCGATGGTCTCCTGGATTCAGTTGGCTAGTATTTGTTGAGAATGTTTGCATGTATGTTCATCGAGTATATTGTCCTGATATTTTCTTTTTGTTGTGTCTCTGCCAGGTTTTGGTATCAGAATTATAGTGGCCTCATAGAGTGACTTAGGGAGGAGTCCCTACTCCTCAATTTTTTGGAATAGTTTATGTAGAATTGGTACCAGCTCTTCTTTATATGTCTCGTAGAATTCAGCTGTGAATTCTTCTGGTCCAGAGCTTTTTCTAGTTGGTAGGGTTTGTTTGTTTGTTTGTTTGTTTGTGTTTTGAGACAGATTTTTACTCTTGTTGTCCAGGCTGGAGTGCAATGGCGCGATCTTGGCTCACTGCAATCTCTGCCTCCTGGGTTCAAGCAGTTCTCCTGGCTCAGCTTCCTGAGTAGCTGGGATTACAGGCACCCGCCACCACGTTAGCCCAGCTAATTTTTGTATTTTTAGCAAAGATGGGGTTTCACCCTGTTGGCCAGGCTGGTCTCAAACTCCTGACTTCAGGTGATCCACCTGCCTTGGCCTCCCAAAGTGCTGGGATTACAGACGTGAGCCACCGCACCCGGCCTCTAGTTGGTAGGGTTTCTTTTGTTTGTTTTTCTTTTTGTTTTCCACTGATTCAGTTTTGGAACTCACTATTCATCTTTTCAGGGTTTCAATTCCTTTTTGGTTTAATTTTGGAATGTTGTATATTTTCAGGAATGTATTCATTTCTTCTACGTTTTCTAGTTTATATGCATAGAGGTGTTCATAATAGTCTCTGAAGATATTTTTGTATTTCTGTGGGGTAGATGGTAATACATTCTTTGTCATTTCTAATTGTGTGTATTTTTATTTTCTCTCTGTTTATCTTTATTAGTCTACCTAGAGGTCTATTAATTTTATTTATTTTTTCAAAAAACCAACTTTTGGGTTCATTTATCTTTTTTTTTTTTTTTTTTTGAGACTGAGTCTCGCTCTGTCACCCAGGCTGGAGTGCAGTGGTGCGATCTTGGCTCACTACAAGCTCCGCCTCCCGGGTTCACGCCATTCTCCTGCCTCAGCCTCCCGAGTAGCTGGGACTACAGGTGCCCGCCACCATGCCCGGCTAATTTTTTGTATTTTTAGTAGAGACGGGGTTGCACCAGGTTAGCCAGGATGGTCTCGATCTGCCCACCTCGGCCTCCCAAAGTGCTGGGATTACAGGTGTGAGCCATCGCGCCTGGCCACTCCTGGCTACTTTTTTGTATGTTTAGTACAGACGGGTTTCACCGTGTTAGTCAGGATGTTCTCGCTCTCCTGACGTCATGATCTGCCCACCTCGGTCTCCCAAAGTGTTGGGATTACAGACGTGAGCAACTGCACCTGACCCATTTATTTTCTGAATGGTCTTGTGCATCTCAGTTTCATTCAGTTCAGCCTTGGGGTGATTTGGTTTGCTTTTGTTTTCCTAGCTCCTCTAGGTGTCATGCTGGGTTGTTAATTAGACACTTTTCCACTTTTTTTTATATGAGCATTTAGCTCTATAAATTTTCCTCTTAACACTGCTTTAGCTGTGTCCCAGAGATTCTGGTATGTTTTATCTTTGTTTTCTTTACTTTCTAAGAATTTTTTGATTTCTGTCTTAATCTTACTGTTTACCCAAAAGTCATTCAGAAGCAGGTTGTTTAATTTTCATGTAATTATATGGCTTAGAGAGGTCTTCTTAGTATTGATTTCTATTTTTATCTTGCTGGGATCTGTGAGTGTAGTATATATATATATATGTTTAGAATTGCTTTATGTTTGAGCATGTGGTGAATTTTAGATTATGTGTCATGTGCAGATGATAAGCATGTGTATTCTGTTTTGGTTGGGTGGAATGTTCTGTAGATATCTGTTAGGTCCATTTGGTCAAGTGTCGAGCTTAGGTCCCAAATATCTTTGATAGTTTCTGCCTTGATAATGTGTCTTATACTGTCAGTGGGATACTGACACCTTCCACTATTGTTATGTGGTTATCTAGCCTACCATGAAGATCTTTAAGAACTTGTTTTGTGAATCTGGGTGCTCCAGTGTTAGATGTATATATACATTTAGGATAGTTAAGTTTTCTTGTTGAATTGAACCCTTTATCACTATGTTGTGCCCTTCTTATCCTTTTTTGATCATCATTAGTTTAAAGTATGTTTTGTTTGGAATTAGAATAGCAAACACTGCTGTATTTTGTTTTCCATTTGCTTGATAGATCTTTCTCCATACCTTTGCTTTGAGCCTATGGATATCATGGTATGTGAAATGGGTTTCTTTAAAAGAGCATATAGATGGGTCTGTCTTCTTTTTGTTTTTTTTTTTGTAAATTTTCTGAAGTTATTCTGATGAAATAATCAGTGCACAAAGATGGACGTACAAGAATGTTTGTTATAGCGGTATTTACAATTGGATACAAACTAAATGTTTAACATCTGTGACTATTTAAATTGTGGTAGAGTCATAAAATGGAATTTTTTATAGCCATTAGGAACAATGATATACTTGTACATATCTTGACAAGGAAAGATGTTCATGCCATATTATAAAATTAGAAAATAGATTATAGAATATGTGTACTATTATTCCACTTTTGCCAGAATGTTTATTCACATGCATGCATTTGTATAGATAGAAAATGTCTGAAAGTACAAATATCAAAGTGCTGATGGTAGTATCTGCCGGGTTGTGGAATTATGGTAACTTTTTTCTTTTCTTGTTTTATTATTGTTATTTCAATAATTTTGGGGGAACACGTAGTGTTTGGTTACATGGATAAGTTCTGTAGTGGTGATTTCTGAGATTTTGGTGCTCCCATAACCCAAGCACTCTCCACTGTACCCAGTGTGTAGTCTTTTATCCCTCACCCCTCGTCTCAGCCTTCCCCCTAGTCCCCAGACACCATTATATCATTATTATGTTTTTGTGTCCTCATAGCTTATCTCCCACTTATAAGTGAGAACATACAATGCTTGCTTTTCCATTCCTGAGTTACTTCACTTAGAATAATGGTCACCAACTCCATCCAGGTTGCTGTGAATGACATTATTTTGTGGGCTTTTTTTGGTTCCATATGAATTTTAGGATTGTTTTTTCTAGTTCCATGAAGAATGATGATGGTATTTCGATGGGAATTGCATTGAATTTGTAGATTGTTTTTGGCAGTATGGTCATTGTCACAATATTGATTCTATCATCCATGAGCATGAGATATGTTTCCATTTGTTTGTGTCATCTATGACTTCTTTCAGCAGTGTTTTATAGTTTTACCTGTACAGATCTTTCGCCTCTTTGGTTAGGTGTATTCCTAAGTATTTTAATTTTTTTGCAGCTGTTGTAAGAGGAATTGAGTTCTTGATTTGATTTTCAGCTTGGTCGCTGTTGGTGTTTTACAGAGCTACTGATTTGTGTGGATTGATTTTATATTCTGAAACTTTACCGAATTCACTTTTCAGATCTAGGAGCTTTTTGGATGAGTCTTCAGGGTTTTCTAGGTATACGATCATATCATCACCAAACAGCAATAGTTTGACTCCTTACTATCAGTTTGGATGCCCTTTATTTCTTTCTATTGTCTAATTGCTCTGGCTAGGACTTCCAGTATTATGTTGAATAGAAGTGGTGAGAGTGGACATCCTTGTCTTATTCCTATTCTCAGGGGGAATGCTTTCAACTTTTCCCCATTCAGTATAATGTTGGCTGTGGGTTTGTCATAGATGGCTTTTATTACATTAAGGTATGTCCCTTCCATGCCAATTTTACTGAGGATTTTAATCATGAAGGGATGCTAGGTTATTTGTTTGTCTGAAAAAGTCTCTCTTTCCCTCATTTATGAAGCTTAGTTTCTCTTGAAACAAAAGTTGTGGCTAATAATTATTTTGTTTAAGGAGTCTAAATATATTACCCCCCAATCCCTTCTGGCTTGCAGGGTTTCTGCTGAGAAATCTGCCATTAATCTGATAGATTTTCCTTAATAGGTTACCTGATACTTTTGCCTCACAGCTCTTAAGATTCTTTCATTCGCTGGGCGCGATGGCTCATGCCTGTAATCCTAGCACTTTGGGAGGCTGAGGTGGGCAGATCATGAGGTCAGGAGATCGAGACCATCCTGGCTAACACGGTGAAACCCCATATCTACTAAAAATACAAAAAATTAACTGGACATGGTGGCGGAGGCCTGTAGTCCCAGCTACTCGGGAGGCTGAGGCAGGAGAATGGCCTGAACCCGGGAGGCAGAGCTTGAAGTGAGCTGAGATCGCACCACTGCACTCCAGCCTGGGTGACAGAGCGAGACTCTGTGTCAAAAAAAAAAGATTCTTTCATTCATCTTGACTTTAGATGACCTGATGACTACGAGCCTAGGAAATGATCTTTTTGCTATGAATTTCCTAGGTGTTCATTGAGCTTCTTGTATTTGTACGTCTCGATCTCTAGCAAGACCAGAGAGGTTTTTCTTGATTATTTCCTCAAATGAGTTTTCTCTTTTAGATTTCTCTTTTTCCTGAGGAACACCAATATTCTTATGCCTGGATGTTTAACATAATCCCAAATTTCTTGGAGGCTTTGTTCATTTTTTAAATCTCTTTTGTCTTTGTTTTTGTCAGATCGGCTTAATTCAAAAGCCTTGCCTTCGAGCTCTGAAGTTCCTTCTACTTATTTGATTCTGTTGTTGAAACTTTCCAGTGTGTTTTGCGTTTCTCTAAGTGTGTCTTTCAATTCCAGAAGTTGTGATTGTCTTTTCTTTATGATATCTATTTCTTTGGAGACTTTTTCACTTGTATCCTGTATTTTTTTTAAATTTCTTTAAACTGACTTTCACCTTTCTCTGGTGCCTTATTGAGTAGCTTAATAATCATCCTTCTCAATTCTTTTTCTGGTAATTCAGAGGTTTCTTCTTGGTTTAGATCCATTGTTGGAGATCGAGTGTGATCTTTTAGGGGTGTTATAAAACCTTACTTTGTCATATTACAAGAATTACTTTTCTTCTTCCTCATTTGGGAAGACTGTTTCAGTGGAATGATTTCAAACTCAGGGGCTGCTGTTCAGCTTCTTTTTTCCCACAAGATGATCCACTGATGTAGTGCTCTCCCCCTTCCTCTAGGATACGGCTTCCTGAGAGCCAGACTGCAGTGATTGTTATTGCCCTTCTGGGTTTAGCCACCCAGCAGGGCTACCAAGCTCCAGGCTTGTGCTGGGGAATGTCTGCAAAGAGTCCTGTGATATGATCTGTCTTCAGGTCTTCCAGTCATGGATACCATCAGCTGCTCCATTGGAGGTGGCAGGGTAGTGAAGTGGACTCTGTGAGAGTCCTTGGTTATAGTTTTGTTTAGTGCACTGGTTTTCTCTAATGCTGGTTATGCCAGCAGTGAAGTTGTCACATGGACAGACTCAGGACCTCTGTTTAGCCAGGGTGTTGAAGGTGTTAGCCATTGTTTTCTCCTTCTTTGGAGCAAGGATGTTCTGTCCTGAGTTGCTGTAGAGGCTTGAGTTGGTTTTCCTCTAGCCAGGAGGTGGCACTTTCAAGAGAGTGCCGGGTGCAGTAGTAGAAGGGGGATATAATCTTGCCCTGTGTTGGCCAGGATGAGTACTCAGGTTCCTCAGGTGATGGGTGGGGTCATAGAACCCCCAAGAGGTTACATCTTTTGTTTTCAGCTACCAGGGTAAGTAGAGAAAAACCATCAGGTGGGGGCAGGATTAGACAGGTCTGAGCTCAGACTCTCTGGGTGGGGCTGCTACCACTGTGGGGGGTGGGGGTGGTTCTCAGATCAGTGGAGTTATGTTCTCTGGGGGATTGTGGCTGCCTTTGCTGCTTCATACAGGTTGCCAGGGAAATGGGAGAAAGCCAGAAGTGACAGGCCTCACCTGGCTCCTATGCAGCCAGCAAGACCAGTCTCTCTCGCACCATGACTCCCCAGCTGCACCGAGTTCATGTCCAGGTTATCAGAGCTGAGATCTTGCCCCAAGGCACAAGCCTCCCTGCTGAGAAAGTGGGCAGGGCTCTCAGGCCTTGCCTCCCCACCTGCCCTCACCATTGGATGTGGCTTCTGTGCTTGTATCTGCACTTCCCATTCGCCCCCCTCAGACTCTGCTCAGGAAAGTTTGTGCTCAGTCAAAATTACTACAAAGTTCAGCTAGGACCTTTATTTGCCCTGTGGCCCCTCCCCAATTCTGCTGGCCACCTTCCCTTCCAGAAGGACCTCTGTGAGATAAGGCCAGAATGACTTTCCTGGGGCTCAAGCTGAGAACCGGGAGGGTCCTGATGCTTCTTCTACTTTTATATTTTGCTTGGCTACCTAAATCCATTTCAGCTCTAGGTAAGGTTAATCCTTCTCCTGTGATCTGGATTTTCAGGTTCTTTAGTGGGGATGTGTGTTCAAAGGCTGAATTTTTTCCCCCTCACATTTTGGGAACTCACAGTTTTTTGGCTGTCTCATGGGGTTTGCAGCGGCAAGCCTCTTCTTTCAAAGGGTTTGTGAATTCTTCCAGTTTTTCTGGTGTGTTCCTGCAGTGGTTCATGGAGCGAAAGTTCACATGTAAGTCTCCAGACACTGTCCTGTCATCTAAGCTGGAGCTGCATGTTAGTCCTATCTCCTGTCTGCCATTTTATGGGAGATATTTTTTCTTTATCCAAATTGCCACTCTCTGCCTTTTAAGTAGGGGCACTTATCCTGTTTACATTTAAGGTTAATATTGATATGTGCTTATTTGATCCTGTCATTGTGTTGTTAGCTGGTTGTTATGCAGACTTGATTGTGTAGTTGCTTTATAGTGTCAATGGTCTATGTGTTTAAGTATGTTTTTGTTGTGGCTGCTAATAGTCTTTAGTTTCCATGTTTAGCCCTCCCTTAAAGATCTCTTGTGAGACAAGCCTAGTGGTAACAAATTCCCTTCATGTTTGATTGTCCAAAAAGGATTTTATTTCTCCTTCACTTTTGACGTTTAGTTTGGCTAGATATGAAATTCTTCGTTGGAATATTTTTTCTTTAAGAATGCTGAGGCTGGGCATGGTGGCTTACAACTGTAATCCCAGCACTTTGGGAGCCTGAGGCGGGCAGATCACCAGGTCCGGAGATCGAGACCATCCTGGCCAATGCGGTGAAACCCCATCTCTACAAAAAATACAAAAATTAGCTGGCCGTGGTGGAGAGCACCTGTAGTCCCATCTACTGGGGAGGCTGAGGCAGGAGAATCATTTGAACTCAGGAGGTGGAGGTTGCCGTAAGCCGAGATCGCACCATTGCACTCCAGCCTGGGTGACAGGGCGAGACTCTGTCAAAAAAAAAAAAAAAGAAAGAATGGTGAATATAGGCCCGCAATCTCTTCTGGCTTGTAGAGTTTTTGCTGAAAACTCTACTTTTAGCCTAATGGAGTTTCCTTTGTAGGTAACTTGCCCCTTCTCTCTAGCTCCCTTTAATATTTTTTCTTTTGCATTTACCTTGGATAATCTGACTGTGTGTCTTGGGGATGGTTATCCCATACAGTATCTCATTGGAGTTCTCTGAATTTTCTCAATTTGAATGTCAACCTCTCTAGTGAGATTGGGGGATTTTTCATGGACAATATTCTCAAATGTATTTTACAAGTTGTTTGCTCTCTCTACTTATCTTTCAGGGATGACAAAGAGTCATATGTTTGGTCTTTGTGTAATCCCATATTTCTTGGAGGTTTTGTTCATTGTTTCAAAATTCTTTTTATTTATTTTTATCTGACAAACATACTCAAAAAAACAGTCTTTAAGCTCTTTTCTCAACTTGTTCTATTCGGCTGTTAATATTTCCAATTATATTATAATATTTTTGTAGTGAGTTTTTAGCTTTAGCAGATCAGTTTTGTTCTTCCTTAAAATGCCTCCTTTGTCTTTTATGTCTTGTATTGTTTTACTAGATTCCTTCATGTTCATTGCCATCCAGATTCTGAATTCTATGTCTGACATTTCAGCCATTTCAATCTAATTAAGAACTATTGCTGGGGAGCTACTGTGATCATCTGGAGGCAAGAAAACACTCTGGTATTTGAGTCACCAGAGTTTTTGTGCTGGTTCTTTCTCATCAGTGTGGCCTGATGTTCTTTTAATCTTCGTCGTTTTTGTCTTTTAGATGGTGCTTTTTGCTTTTTTATTCTTTGATGCTCATGGGGTTTTGACTGTGGCATAAGTTGGGTTTAGTTGACTGGCTTCATTTCTGGATGATATCAGGGGGCCCAGGCTAAGCTCAGCACTTCTGGTCTGCATGCCCTAACCCTGGGTGTTGGTAGGAGGCCCACAGCTGTGTTCTCTGTCCTTATCTCTGTGTTATCCCCTTGAGGATAAACACTTGCTTCACTAAAGGGGCCAAGTTTCTCAGTCTGCTGGCAACAACAATGGGAGATTCTTACAAAAGCACTTCACTGGGGGAGTGATAGTGGGGTTGCGCCCATGTGCACATGCTTGTGGCTGGGCAGCAGTGCATTGGAGTGCATGTTTGCATGTGTGCCAGCAGCAATAGGGCAGTGGTGTGGTGATATCTGCACATGTGCTTGCCAGCAACAGTGTAGTGGTAATGTAGTGGTGTCTGAGTGCATGCATGCTGTCGGGGTGGGGCTCTGGCGTGGCGAGACCCATGCACGCATGTGAACCAGTGTCACCAAAATGGTGAATTCCATGTGTGCACCTGTGTAGCAGTGGGGGAAGGCCACAGGCAAGTGCACACTGGCAAAGCAGTGGGAGGAGGTGTTTGGCACCTCTGTGTCTACCGAGGCCTGTCTGCTGAAGCTGTCCAGTGGTTAGATGGGATCTGCTATGATGTCTGCTGCAGGAGAAATCCTGGTTTTGGAATCCAAGCCTGCACTGCAAGTGGATGTGGTCAGGAGGGACCCAGCAAGAAGCCAGCAAACGAAGGGTGCTCAGATCAAACTGGCCTTGTCCCCGTGGGCTTGACAGCCCGTCTGTGTCCAGGTTAGAGAGCCAACAAAGCCCAAAGCCACTTAGAGGAGCATGGCATGCCTTGGAGGATGGGTGTCCCTGGTCATGCTCCATTGCAGCCGTTCTCACACCAAACTCTCTGGGCTCCACACAGGCTAGAGTACTGTCCCTGCCACTTCTTCAAGCATCTCTTCCTGCCAGCTCAGATGTCTGTGGGCATCATGAGGGTCTCCTGAAGTTAAGATTCTGGAGGTCCATGAAAAGCATGGACCAGTCTTCACCTATTTAAGTCTCTCCTTCTCCAGGAACCACTGGGGGCTGGAATGAGTCATGGTGCTTGGTGGCATTCTGCAGGGTTTTCACCTTCCTCAGCTCAGGGACTCTGTCCTCCCACCTTTCACCCTTAATGCCTTTCTTGCAAAGATCTACTTGGAGTGTGCCGGTATTCTTGATGGTCTGATGTCTCAGTGGGAGATGCTCTTCCTGGCTGAGTCTAGTCAGCAATCTTGGCTCCCCCCTATCAAGAATTAATTTTTTGAAAAGAAAAAAAAATACACAAAACTTTAGCTAGACTAATTGAGAAAATAATAAAACTCAAATAAATAAAATCAGAGATGAATAGAGAGTCATTACAGCAGATATCACAAAAATACAAAAAATCATAAGAAATTATTGTGAACAATTACATGCCAATAAATTTTATATCAGAAGAAATGAATAAATCCACGTACATGTGCAATTTACCAATACTAAATGAAAATCTACAAATATGTTTGAAGAAATACAAAAATCTGAACAGAATAAAAATGAATGAGAAGATTAAGTTAATAATAAAAAGCATTTCATCAAATGAAAATGCAGGATTTGATGGCTTCACTGTTGAACTCTACCAAAGATATAAAGAAGAAGGAATACTAACTCTCCTCTAAGTATTTCATAAAACTGGGGAGGAGAAAAAACTTCTAAATTTATCTTATGGGGTCAGCATTATCCTGACTCCAAAACTGGACAAAGACACACCAAAAAAATGACATACCAACATTGATGATAACCAATTCTCAACAAGATACTAACAAACTGAGTCTAAAACAATATGAGAAAGATGATTCACTATGATCAAGTGGAATTCCTCACAGGTATTCAAAGATTGCTTAATATACAAATGAATAAATGTGATTTACCACTTTAACAACAACAACAACAACAAAAGACCAAAACCATGTGATCTGCTTTTGGTTCGATGCAGAAAAAAAAATTGAGAAAATTTAATATCCCTTCACGGTAAAAAGTCTCAACAAATTAGGTATAGAAGGCTTGTCCCTCAACACAATAAAGGCCATATATAATGTTCTCACAGCTAACATCATACTAAACAGGGAAAAGCTGAAGGATTTGTCTCTAAGATCAGAAACAAGACAAGGATGCCCACTATCGCCACTTCTATTCAACATAGAACTATAAGTTCAAGCCGGAGCAACTAGGCAGGACAAAAATAAAAAGGAACCAAATAATAGAAGAGGATGCCAAATTGTCCCTGTTTGCAGATGACATGATCTTATGTAGAGAAAACCCTAAACATTTCACCAAAAAACTGTTAGAACTAATAAATTCAGTGAAATTGGAGGATACAAAATCAATATACAAAAATCAGTGGTGTTTCTATGTACTAATAGCAAACTGTCTGTTTAAAAAAATCAAGAAAACAATTTCATTTTATATAGCTACAAAACAAAGATAACTAGGAATAAACTTAACCAATAAGGTGAAAAGGCTCTACACTGAAAACTATAAAACTATATAACAAAAAAATTGAAGAGGACATACATAAACTGAAAGAATCCCATATTCATGGATTGGAAGAATTGATATTGTTAAAGTGGCCATACTCCCCAAAGCAATCTACAGATTTAATGCAATTCTTGTCAAAATACCAATGACTCACAGAAATAAAAAATCTTCACAGAAATAGAAAATCAATCCCAAAATTGGGAACCCCAAAATATCCTAAATATCCAAATCAATTTTGAGCAAAAAGAAGAAAGCTAGAGGTATTACACTACCTGGTTTTAAAATACATTATAGGAACAACATGGTACTGGCATTAAAAAACAATGGAATAGAATAGAGAATACAAAAATAAATTCACACGCCTACAGACAACTGATTTTCAACAAAGGTGCCAAGAACACACAATGCAGAAAAGAATCTCTTCAATAAATGATGCTGGAAAAATTGTATACACACACACCAAAGAATAAGACTACTCCTCTACTTTTACCATATAGGAAAATAAACTCAAAATGGATTAAAGATTTAAATGTCATGCCCTAAACTATAAAACTATTAGAAGAAAATATAAAGAAAGCACTTCATGACATTAAACTGGGCAAGGACTTTTTAAATAAGACCTTGAAAGCTTAGGCAGCAAAAACAAAAAAAGACAAATGGGATTACATCAAACTAAAAACCTTTTGCACAGCAAAAGAAACTGGTAACAGAATGAAAGACAATTGACAGAATGGGAGAAAATATTTGCAAACTATACATCTGACAAGGGGTTATATCCAGAACATAAAAACAGCAAACCCCACAAATAACCTGATTTAAAAAATGGGAAAAAGTGGCCAGGCATGGTGGCTCACGCCTGTAATCCCAGCACTTTGGGAGGCCGAGGCGGGTGGATCACGAGGTCAGGAGATCGAAACCATCCTGGGTAACACGGTGAAACCCCGTCTCTACTAAATATACAAAAAATTAGCCGGGCATGGTGGCGGGCGCCTGTAGTCCCAGCTACTCGCGAGGGTGAGGCAGGAGAATGGCGTGAACCCAGGAGGCAGAGCTTGCAGTGAGCAGAGATCATGCCACTGCACTCCAGCCTGGGTGACAGAGCAAGATTCTGTCTAAAAAAAAAAAGAGAAAAAGTACTTAATAAACATGTCTCAAAAGAATACACAGAAGGCCATCAGTTCAATGTCACAAATTATTTGGAAAACGCAAATGCAAATTAAAACCATAATAGAGATACCACCTCACTATATAATGGATGATGTGGAGGAAAGGAATCACTTACAGGTTCTTGGCAGGATTGTAAAGTAGTACATTCATTATGGAAAACAGTATCGGGGGTCTTCAAAAACTTAAAAATAGAACTATCATATGATCTAGCAATCCCTCTACTAGGTATACATGCCAAAGGGAATCAAATCTGTATGTTAAAGAGACATCCACACATTCATGTTTATTGCAGCACTATTTACAATAGCAAGGGTATAGAATCAACCTAAATGTCTAACAGTGAAGGAATGAATAAAGAGAATAATGTATAAATACACAATAGAATACTATTGAGCCATAAAAAGGAATGAAATCATGTTATTTGCAACACCATTGATGAACCCTGAGAATATCATGTTAAGTGAAATAAGCCAGACATATAAAAACAAATACCACATAATCTCACTCATATGGAGGAATCTAAGAAAAAAAAAAGTAATCATAGAAGCAAAGAGTAGAACAGTAAGTACCAGAAACTGTGGAAGAGAGTGAGGAGGGGAGGATAGGGAGAGGTTCATCAATGGGTAGAAAGTTAGATAGGAGGAGTAAGTTCTGGTGTTCCGTTGCACAATAGGTTGATGACGGTTAATAGTAAAATATTGTGTGTTACCAAATAGCTAGAAGCTTTTGAATGTTCTCACCACAAAGAAATGATAAATGCTTGAGGTGATGGGATCCACTAACCTGATTGAATCATTGTATGACAAAAAGTATGTATGGAAACACCTTATTGTACTACACAAATATGTATAATGTGTCAATTTAAAAAATAACAATAACATTCTTTTTACAGTCACAACGACTTACATTTGCCCCAACACTGTTGGGGATAGCCTGTTGTCCCACTCAGCCGGCCAACTTGGATAATATCAAACTTTTAAAATTTTACCAATTTCTTAGGGAAAAAATGTGAATATGTTTTCATTGCATTTTTCTTATTTTTAAAAGAATGTTTAGAGTCATTTCATGGATTTGGGGTTTATTTATATATATTTTTTGAGAATTATCTGTTCATATTCTTTAATCTTTTTTTATTGATTTGTAGAAACCATGTATATGGTATGAATACCAATGCTTTGTTACTGTCTTTATTTGTCTTTAAATCCTATTTAACTGCCTCTTGCTACATTAGTAGACCAAAAAAAAATGTGTAGTCAAATCTCTTTTAAGCAGTATTTCTATGAGTTGTGTTCTGTTATTTTCCCTGATGTATGGAGGAGAACCCTGAAACACGTAGAGACACACAGCTAGTAAACTGCTAACCAGGATTGGAACTTGGGTCTAACACCAGGGCTACTAGAACATAGGAATTTTTCTGTTGATTTTTCTCCCCTTAATGGCTTCTGAAATTCCAAAGATAGGTTAGCAGAATTACTAAGTTCTAAGCTTCCCAGAATAAGAAAGAAAGTTTTAGAATACTTCTCACTTCCCACAAAAGGTTAGGAAAAAGTGTTGAAGAGTGTGTTGCCTTTGACTATAGCTCTGTGTATTAGTCCATTTTCAGGCTGCTGATAAAGACACACCCAAGACTGGGTAATTTGTAAAGAAAAAGAGGTTTAATGGACTTACAGTTCCACTTGGCTGGGGAGGCCTCACAATCACGGCAGAAAGCAAAAGGCATGTCTTACATGGTGGCAGACAAGAGAGAGCTTGTGCAGGGAAACTCCCCCTTAAAAAACCATCAGATCTCATGAGACTCATTCACTATCATGAGAACAGTACAGGGAAGACCTACCCCCATGATTCAGTTACCTCTCACCAGGTCCCTCCCACCACATGTGGGAATTTTGGGAGCTACAATTCAAGATGAGATTTGGGTGGGGACACAGCCAAACCATATCACTCTGTTTTGGACTTCCTATAACAGTGGCCAAATAACCAAGAAAGGCATAAAGAAAAACATCAAAGTATGTTTTGAGAGCAAAAACTTGTTAAGGGAACAATTAGCAATATATTTTACAAATACATATACACAAGTATGCCCTTCTACACACTTGCACACACATGCTTTTGTAAAAAGTTGGTGAGGATGGGCACAGCCATATGGAAACACAAAGCAAACAGAAACCTCAGGAGCAGAAACCTCAGGCTACTGTAGAAGACCTGATGAGACTGCTCTAAGTTAAAATGAGGATTGGAGGTCCTGCAGCAGCCTGAGGAGTTGATAGGTGTGTGAAAGCAGCTTTGCCTGCCCTGGAGCACATCCTCAAGGGCAATGGAATAAACTCCTTGACTGAGTCCCTGGACTTGTGCCTGAACTGCCTGACCCTATCCACCCCTGTGCCTTCCCCATTCTCTGAGGGCCAATTATCTTCTGCCCATGCAGCAGCCTCTTGCATTCCCCATTCTTTTTCCTCGAATTTGAGGTTCATTCTGTCTCTGCCTTTCACTCTCCCAGCACCTCTCAGCTGGGTTCTTTCCCTCCATTCTGACAGTGTCCCAAGCTTAGCTGAGTTTGTCTTTCCAGCCTGAGTCCCCAAACTGTGCTTGGGCCGTTCTCGTATTTCATTTTTGACAGGACTGTGATTCCTTCCTCTCTTCTGAGTTTCTCTTTGGAGATGTTTCTCAGAATCGCAGGCCTGTGTCCTTGTCGTGTTCCCTGATAGCACAGAAGTCTCGATTCAACAACAAACAGTGGCACCTGGTGCCCCCAACATTTCCTGATTTTGTATGATTTCATTAAAATATACCTACCTACTGTATCTAATCAGGTAATCTGCACAAATATGGTAATTGGAGACAGTGGGTTAATGTTGTTCCATCCCCCCAAGGAACAAATAGGGACTCAACAGGACCCTTCATCAGAGGATGCTTTAACCCCAAAGAATGACTCATATGGTGAGAACTGCACCTTCCACCCCAGGTGGGCATTTCAGTGTTCATTAAGTTACACTGGATAGGTGAGCCACCCACTGTCTCTGCCTGAGGCTAGGTCTAAACCTAATATTTATGTAGGTCAGAAATTTTTTTTTGTTCTCTCTCTCATTTCACAGATGAGAACTGCTCTTCTCTTCTGTGTTGCATGTGTCGACGCCAGAAAAATGTCCATAATTCTCTGTTCTGCATCGCTTGTTACACAACTACTCAACGCAAAATTTGATATGTGAAAATTGGTTTTTTAAATTTTTATTTGTATTTTTTTTGGCAGGCTTTGGGAAAGGCCTGTTTCCTGGCACTAAAAGTAGCCAGTCTTGGCGTGAACAGCCCCTGACAATTCCCAGCATATGGTAAGAGAAGACGCTTCTGCCCACCCATCAGGTAGGTGTCATCTTTCTGACTGGAGCAATGATAGATGTCGTGCTTGGAGAGCAATGACTGCCGGGAAAGGTGCCAAGCAGCCAACTGGCCAACACTAGTGAGCAGGTCAGAATATACCAGGCCTCTGGCCGAGGCAGGCCTGCTTGTACCCAGCCACACAGAGGCCGTACGCTAGAAAAATGAACACACAGACAGGTCTTGACTGTGGTTGCAGAGTTGAATATTACTATTTGTTTTTGCTAAATTAGCTGTAGAATTTTCAACAAGAATGATAGCTTCACCAACTAAAAATACATGCAAAGCACATCAGCTTCTGCTTTTAGGCCAGAGCCTGTGAGTCAGCCTTCTTATGTATAAAATGGACTCAGCCATCTCAAAGAGGAGGGATCTAACAATCAAAGTTTCTGCTATTCAGTTTATCAAAGCATTTTGTCTTCAGCACTGACTGTCAATGTCAGTCATTTGATCATTTTCATTCTTTTGGAAACCACTTTGCTGTTTTATAAAAAAAAAAAAGTATGCTCTATGTAGAAAAGTCTAATGATCCAAAAAGTACAAAAAATAACATGAAAATTATCCAAATACCGTTGCCTAGATATAGTCATTGGTAATACTTTTAAAAATAGTCTTAAATATGGCTGTTTACTGTGGCTCATGCCTGTAATCCAAGCATTTTGGGAGGCCAAGCCTGGAGAATCACTTGAGGCCAGGAGTTTAAGACCAGCCTGGGCAACAAAACGAGACCTCATCTCTACAAAAAATGTAAAAAAGTAGCCATGCACTGTGGCGCATGCTTGTATCCCAGTTACTCTATCTAGGTGCTGAGGCAGGAGGATTGCTTGAGCCCAGGAGTTTGAAGTTTCAGTGAATTGTGATTAGGCCACTGCACTCCAGCCATGGTGACAGAGCAAGACCCTGTCTTTGAAACAAACAAACAAACAAACAAACAAACAGACATAGCCTTAAAGAAGTACCTATATTCCTAAATACAATATGTTACAAATGCAATTACACCATGAATGCCTGCCTATAACCTGCAATTTTTTATTCAATAATACATTATCAATATTATTTTTTAATGCAGTATCAGAGACCACTGCATGTGCGCACTGATGTTTACTTAAGTGATCCTCTAGGGAGAATATTTAGATTGTTTCCAATTTTTTAATACTGTAGCAATGCTGCTGATTACATCTTTTTGTACTTGTGCAGTTATTACTTTAGGAAAATTTCCTAGAAAGTGGACTGTTGAGACAATGGTAGGAACATTCTTCTCTTTGATATATACTGATAAACTTTCTGAAAAATACTTTATTGATTTACATATTCTTAACATTGCATTTTATAAAGCTTTATATATTTATGAATTAAGTTTTATTTGCAGTCTAGGAAAAGATAGCAGCTGGTAGTTTTCACATAACTGGAAAAAAAGTGCTTGCTAAGGAGAGGGAGTAGGAGGCCACTTGGAAGATATGGGTGGGGCCATTGGCAAGAAACTGACCAAAATCTCTGCTACAATTTTTTGGAAATAAAAATAGGAAGACCTCATGATCAGCAACCTCAACCACAATGAATGCAACTCATAATCAAGCTATTTTGTCTCTCAGCATGCTCTCACTCTCCCTAAGACACAGCTCATATTTTTATCTCTTCTCAGAACTCCCATCCATGCTTTTTCCTCCTCCTTGACTTCAGTAAATGACTTCTCTTAAAACTCCCCCAAGATGAGATAGAAGCCATCAGAAAGGAATGTCTTCTTTGCAAATGAGTTCACAGCTACAAATAGTAGTATGTTTGATATACATTATATGTCTTGTTTTATTTTATTGCATTGATTAGGCCATCTAAAACAATGGTGAATTATAAAAGTCAGGTGCATAGATGTTAATGGGAATGGTTTAATAGTCAACCCAAGTATAATGCTTGCTCTAAGTTTCCGGTGGGTACCCTAGCCCAGTGGTTCTCACCAGAGGCACTGTGGTCACCCCCACCCTGGAGACATTTGGCAATGTCTGCAGAGGGTTGCTACTGGCATCTAGTGGGTAGAGGGCAGTGACACTGTTAAACATCCTATAATGCACAGGAAAGAACCCCACAACAAATATCTGGCCCATAACATCAATAATGTCACTGTTGGGAAAGCCTGCCTTAGCTCAGGGTCCAGCTCAGTGTTTACAGAAGTGGCCTCTGGAGACAGACTGCCTGGATTGCAATCCTGACTCTACTACTTACAAACTGGAGTTCGACCAAATGAGGTTAAAATTTCAATAAAGCCTGAATTATGTACACATCGACCATCAGTGCTTTGGGAAATCCTTCTGCATGCTGATGACATTATAATTAGAAAATAGCAGGTGTGAAACAAGTGAAAATTAAAAGTGAAGCTATTTGTTGTCTGTCTTGATACTTAATGGGAAATACTTTTGGAAAGAGTTTGGAATGGGTTTGTTTCTCTGACAAAAAAATCACAAGGAAACAAATTGGGTCGTGTATAAATTAGTTAAATTGAACTTGAGTGGAGACCTTCTAGAGCCATACCTCCTGCACATTTTTCCTCCTCCTGACTTTATTGAAAGCCAGTGTAGATAATTAATTTTGTGGCTCTACATCCATGTTGTGCTTCTGTCATCCATTGGCAGCACCCTGCCTGGATAGTGCCCTGAAATAACAGAAATAAGAAAGTTATTCTCTTGGTGACTAATGTGAGGTGGCTTGGGATAGGAGCATGCAACAGCTTGATGGCTATCTTTCTCCCCCTACACTTAACATAATCCAGGAGGGTTAGACTGACCCTTCCTAGAAAGGGAGGTAAGAAGAATGTCATCCACATCTTGCATGTTGCTTCATTTTCTCGATTTTTCTCACATTCTTTGATCTGTGTTCTGGAAGAGTTCTTTTGGTTTTCAGCACACTGACAATTGTTCTTCAGCTATGTCCAGACTGTCCATCCCATCCATTGAACTTCTCAATGATTAGGTTCTAGTGCTTTATTTTGATCATTGTATTTGTCTTTTTCAAGATCTTTAATTATATAAAGCTGTATACATAACCTATTCTTATTTAAAGTATGTGATACAGTCTCTCATCTCTCTAAAGATATTAAATTATCTTTTAACCTGTATCCACATAATAGGTGTGTGTGTGTGTGTGTGTGTACATCCTACACTCTTAGCTCTGATCATCTTCTTCATTGGTTATTTCAATACCCTCCTATTCTGAACCTCTACTTTCTTTCTTGCCAACCTCCAATTGTCAAAGAATGGCCCAAGATGGTTTCTTAAATGTTAACCAGATGATGTCATCAAACTAATTTAAATATTTCAGTGGGTTCTTGCTGAACATGGGACAAAACCCTTGCTCTTCGCTTGATGATGGCCCCAACACAGCATTTGCCCCACATCAGAGAGTGAATTTTCCTCAGCTTTTCAGATGCAACAAGCTCTTTTGCCCCTCAAAGACTTGATTCTCTTTGCTTCCTCCTTCATTCTTGGCCCCACTACCTCCTATTTCCACTTCATGTCTAAGGCTTAAATGGTCCTTCTTCTGAGGAAACTTCCTTAAATCATTCCCTTAGTATGATTTCAGTAGCACCTTCTGGTTTTCCTTCTTACAACTTATGAAACATGGAAAGAAAATTGACATGTATTTGACAACTATGTTTAATATCTATCTTGTTCTTGCAGGTAGCTCTATTAGGGAACGACCATGCCAGCCAGGTGCACTACTTTATCTTGAGCGCATAGCTCAGGCTGGCCTCACCAATACCATGAGGAATTCTGTGATAAATGTATGAATAAAAAAATGGTCATATTGGCTGTTCCACTCCAAAGTCTAGTTGCAGGGTTCATTCAGTCTCCTGGAAACACATTCTTGACTCCTTTACCCTCCAGGTGTCCCAACATGGCATTATTATGTTGTGTGGAGTGTTTGCTTGCATCTTGCTATCAAATCAGGCAAAATTAGGAAGAGTTCACTGTTGCTCTTTGTCATCTTTAGGTGAGGGATTGTTTCAGGAAACCCCATTGTGACCGCAGGAGACACTCCAGCTTTTGTGTGCAGGAGACAGGACATATGGGCAACTGGAAAACAACATGTCCTCAAGTCCAGCACTTACTGCTGCCTTGGGGGACTCTAGTTCACAAGAAAAAGAAGTCTGTTTTCTAAGGCCCCTTCCGAGCTCAGCCTTTCTGCAGATCTCATCAGCAGAGGCAGCAATTAGGGCTCATTAGAAAGGTGTTTTGGGTTTTTAATTTATTTTGTTTTCCTGATGTGGATACCAGGCCTGGAAAGAGTGAACTGAAAACTAATGTGTTTTAGGAAAAGGACACATTGCGGGGAGACAGCAGCTTTCCAGACAGCGCAGAGAAAGGCTACCATGGGCCTTAATGAGGACTGTACCACACAGAACTTCTCCACAAGGGAAGGGGAGGAGAGTGGTGGGGCGCCTTTTTACTCAGGGGTCCTGGTGCACTCTGGCTATGTTGATCATCCTGCCACAGATCATTGACACTTCATAGGGATTCCAAGTTCCACCACAGCCCGCGGTAGGAAACAGTTGACGATGCATTATGAAGCTGGAATGGTTACAAGTTGCTAAACTACTTATCCTTTTTGGGCACTGGAGGATAAGGTGGTCTGAGTGGTTTTCTAAATGTGATCCCATCTGCCTTATGGATCAAGAGGGAAAGTAGGTGAGAAGCACTGTGCTGGAACAGTGCGGAATTGTACTTTCTGTAATGCATATCTGCTCCCTACTTCTTCCATCTACAATCTTTTACAGAATAAGTCCTACTTTTTCTTGTATCGTTTGTGTTTTGTATGAAATAGCACTATATGGATAAAGATTAAAAACCAGAGGCCTCCAAAGAGCAGGGGTGTTAAGTCAGAAGATGCTGGTTCCTGTCTAAGCTATCCAATTCCTAGCTGGGTGATATCGGGCTGATAATGAACCACCTTAAGCCTCAATTTCCTTAACAGTGGATGGAGCAGAGGTAGTAAGACCTGCCCTACTTATACCACATGTCTATTGTGTATACCAGCAGGGTACTTTATATGAAATACCTGGTACTGTAAATCTAAAGGATTCTATGGGCACAAAGATTTCTACAAGGGTTTTCAGTTACTCCACCACTGGCAACTTTCTTTACAAAAATAGCTGAATGAAACCAGCATTACTCTGATACCAAAACAGTGTAAAAAAGAAAAATGAAGACTAACACCTATCATGAACTTAGATACAAAAATTCTTAACAAAATGTTAGCAAATATATATACCCCTACTACTGAGTTACACTGACCCATTAATAACCAGTAACTCATTATGACTGCCAGTGGCAGATAAGGGAGCTCAATGTACACAGAAGAGAGGCCTGGAGGTGTAGCTGAGGTGGAGGTGGAGAAGAGAGAGCTAGATACTAGGCATGGGAAATTGCCCCAGAAAAGAAAATCTAGTTACGGAACATGAACCACCCATGTGCAATTTTGCCTCTGATTAGACCCTAATATTAACCATTTAATCACTCAATTTGGAATTATTATCTACATCTAAATTATGGTATTCCTCTATTCGTTTATACTCATGCACCAGCAAGTTTTATTTGTTTTTGAGATAGGGTCTTACTCTGTCACCCAGGCTGGAATGCAATGGTGTCATCTCAACTCACTGCAACCTCTGCCTCTCAGGCTGAAGCAATCCTCCCACCACAGACCCCATGAATAGGTGGGACTACAGGTGTGCACCACCACACCGGATAATTTTTGTATTTTTTGTAGAGATGGAGTTTCACCGTGTTGCCCAGGCTGGTCTCCAATTCCTGGGCTCAAGCAATCTGCCCCTCTCAGCCTTCCAAAGTGCTAGAATTACAGGCATGAGCCATTGCACTCAGCCACCAGCAAGTTTTACTAAATATAGTTGATACTTGCAGTATTGGGACCTAGTAAATACTGTAGTATGTAAACCAACCTTCTGCTTTCAAGGAGTTTATCTACTAGGGAAGAAAGAGACATTAGAAAAGTATGTGTAATACAGAGTAGTGAGAGAGAGTGAGAGAAAACTACTTACATTGCAAATTTCAGAGAAAGAGCTTCCAAGCTCTGGCTTGGAGATTGGGTCTGATTTGGGTAAACGGAGATGGATGGGCAAGGATGCTCCAGGTGCAGAAAATAGCATGTCTTGAGTTTGATCTAGGCCAGGCATGGTGGCTCATGCCTGTAAGCCTAGCACTTTGGGAGGCCGAGGCGGGCGGATCACAAGGTCAAGAGATCGAGAGCATCCTGGCCAACATGGTGAAAGCCTGTCTCTACTAAAAATACAAAAATTAGCTGGGCGTGGTGGCTCACACCTGTAGTCCCAGCTACTCGGGAGGCTGATGCAGGAGAATCCCTTGAACCTGGGAGGCAGAGGTTGCAGTGAGCCGAGATCACACCACTGTACTCCAGCCTGGCAAGAGAGCGAGACTCCATCTCAAAAAAAAAAAAAAAAGAGGTTGATCTAGCTTACAGATGGGGCCTTCAATAGGGCACTTAACTTTCTGCTCAACAAATCTCAACTGATCTGAAAAATCCTTTCTTTCTGCTTCTTCCTCATCTTCTTCTCCGGGAGAAGCCCAGACTGAATCCAAAGTGCAGCTGGTTTGGCCTAGGCGCCAAAGAGCAAGATTGTCACCCCCTTCCCTCTTTTCACTAGTGAGGGGTAACTTAAGTCCAGGTGTTTTCACTTCAGAGACTCCAATGGCTACATTACACTCAGCACTTGGAAGGTAACAAATTTGCTATGTCACAATTGATAATCAACTCTAGTAAAAGAATGTCCAAATCAATTGAGCTTTAGCAAGGGCAAACCAGCTGGACGCAGGCAGGTTTCCAGCTAGAGCTGGCCAGGCTTGATAAATTTGCCCTTATTATGGCTATTGATGTTTAAATTTCTTCAGGGATGTTGTTACATGGGTGCCTGGTGGTGACAGAGGTACGGTGACCTCCTTCGATCCTTAATCTACACCTGTTAGTTGGCTCCTTGGTTGCCTCTGAGTATACCCAGGCTTAAAGGTTAACAAAAGAAAAACAGGCCAAGTTTACGCGACGGCAGCAGCGGATCAATGCAAGTAAATAACCTTCTCTGTCTTATTTCCCCAAGCATTATTGATCCAAGTTCTTTGTTCTTTGTCATGTTTCTGTCTTCTTTTCCCAGGGGACACTCAACAATCAGCTTCTATTGAACATGTTAACTGGCACATTATGACAGCTACCATTTTGTCACTCAATGTGGTAATATATACACACACACACACTCACACACACACACAAACAATTTTAGTAGGCTGTCTTCTAAGCTGTATACTAGGAAGTGAATCTCAGATATAAACTTGCTTTTCTCCGATTTATTTTTTTTCTTCTGTAGCAAGCAGGAGGATTCCATGACCTGTTATCCCATTAACAAGTTTATTTATTTGTTTTAAATATCTATCAAAAGGGACAGTGATCTCACGGTTTAAAGAAATCACTTAGCGGCTGCAGCTTGGGGCATATTTCTGGTGAGTTGTGCATGCTGATATCTGGTCTGACCCCTGACTTATTTTTCTTTGGAAATTGGATCCTTTTCTTTCATTTTCCTGGAACTTTTAAAGGCTATTGTCATCTTCCCTTAGTTTTCTCTGTGAAACACTAAGGGATGTTACAGTGATTGCTCTAGCCATCTTGAACTCCATCTTTTTCCTAGACAGGTTCTGCTGGTGCCTTAGCAAGCTCCAAGTGAAGACTGCTAATTTGAACATGTCTAGCTATTGTACCAAATTCATTGGATTCCACCCATATGTATATGTTGTATGTATATCAATTGCAAAATAGAATTTTCTACATAAGTCTAAAATTTAAAAATGTTCTACAGGGGCAGGAAAGCTCTTTTTGCTGAAACTCATTATACTTTAAGGCACATATGTCTAGTTTAAAAGGAAAAAAATAACTTCCTCTTTGAGTTACAAAATAAAGCTGAGTGAATGATAAAATTATGACAGTGAGTGTTGTACTCCTTTCTGTGGATCTCATCAATTGGGACAGATCGTTTATTTCTGAAAAAATACTTGAGAGAATTTAGGGATAATGTAAAATGTTTTCATGCTCGTTGTCCTGGGAGGCAAGACTGCTACTTTTAAACTAAAAACTAATTTGAATGAAAAAAAAAAAAAACCCAGAGTCTGCAATTGTTGTCCTTGAACTGAACATGTACTATGTCAAACAAAATAAAGCCAATACTAATTACTTTGCAAAAGAATAGTCTATTAACAACTAGACAGTGCCAGTATTTTCCTTGTAGACATTTGAAAAAGTTAAGCCAATATTGATGGTCTAATGTGAAACAGTGATTACCCATCGTCTTTGGGGTCAAATAGCAAAGAATCCTGTTCCTTAAATTATTCGACCAAACAAACTTCACTTGCTCAGAGATGTATGTAAATTGTGCGCTTCTCTCTTTCATTTGTCAATCATTAAAATGCCCATGTATATAATTAATACCATTGCAAACTCCCTTGTCTCCCAGTTTTCAATTTTGTATTCTGTTTAATCCACTGAAGAGTCACCTTTTAAGTGATGTGTTGATGAAGTATGAAAGCTTATTTCTATCATTTCTCTACATGCAGAAATCACTGCAGGCATTGCTGAGGAATGTGAAATTGGTTATCATTAGTGTTTAGAGCTTTTCATCTTTGATGTGCTTTGCAAACACTAATTAATGAATCCTCATGTAACACCCACACCAAATGAAGTTGCTAACAGTTCTATTCAACAAATAAGAACCCTAGGCCTTTGGCAACTTATTTGAGCTACCTAACTCTTTTTGTGAGTACACAGAGCAGGTAATAGCCCCAGGATTATATGCTTCTGGTTGTATGTGTGATATGCTAGGGTGTTCTCTGAAAAGGCAAATTTTTTCTCAGATACTTGTACCTTAGAGCACACCCTCTTGTCTTTCTTGTTTTTAAGTTATGTCATGTCTCTGTTTCATACAATCATGGCATTGAAATGCTGTTAGAAACATTTTATTTGCATGTGTTATTCAGGAGATTATACCATATGTTGTAAGCTTAATTTTGGAATTAGCCTTTATTTTTATTTTGAAATTTTTCCAACCACTGGCCCTCTCATGAAGGTCAGTGCAGTTTTAAGCAAACATGGTCAAACTTTGGACAGAAATGAAAATGAAGTCAACTGAAAGCATTTCAACCTTTGGATTCCTGCCAAATAACCTCTTGTTTTCTATCCCCCAAGCTGTCGTTGGAAGTTGAAGAAGACTAAAAAACTATTTTCAAAGCTTTAAAAGTATTTGGTTTTATAGGAAGAGTCTGTTTGGGAATTGTTTATCCCCCAAATGAGAATTTTGTCAGTTTATACCATACTTTTAAAGAGCCAGGAATTTTCCAGAAATGGTATTCAAAGACACCTTTAGGGTAGAGAATGAAAATACAATCATGACCACTTTTACGATTGCTATAACTTTTCTATTTATTTGTTTTCTATCCTTTTCCAGATATACCTTTCTTATAGAAGTTTTCAATGTTGAAAATAAAGTCTGTAAAGTGTTTAGGTATTCCCCGAGCTTACCCCAGTCATGAAACAGACCCACAGTAGCTTTGCTTAGGGACCATGCCAGTGTTAAAAATTAGAGAAACTGATTCAAGGCAGCCTCATGTATCCAGAGAAATTGGAATAATTTTAATACACAAAAATTAATTTCCCCAAGATATGTCAGTAGATTTTAAATGTATTTACATATACTGCCATAGAATATGCATGCTAAATACAACTTTCCAACATATCCATCACAGGTAGACGCCTCTGCTTTCTCTTGATCAGTTTTCCCATGGGAGGGCAGACTGAAGAATCCCACAGAAACAAGATGTTCTGCTGTAGGCAAGTAGAGCACATACAACAGTTACAACTGTGCTCCCCTGGAAAGATAATCCACAAATACCAGACACTGTTTATTAGAGCCACATACGCGTGGAACCATAATGTATCTGCATATGATACATATTAGATGATCATTATCATGAACATTCTCACCGAGCATGACCTTATTATCAATGTATATCTTTTAGTGCCATTTTTTCTGTGTTAAAGCCCACTATGAGCCTGCTTATTTGTTAATGTCAAGCAATACGTCCAAAATGATTGTGAACTTCTTGAGAACGAGGCTGTGTCTTGATCAGTTTTGTATTTCCAGTACCTTGCCTCTTGTCTGCACAGGGATGGTATTTAGTAAAAGTGTGTTGAATGAAGACTAATACTCAAGCCACCGGTATTTAATTGTTATAATGCTTCAGCACTTGTTGACAGTTATTGCAAATGGTATCTGGAACATTAGAAACATGAGACCAGATTCGAAAGGATCTTGAATCACGTTCATGAGAGCTTGGGGTAGCTCCAAGCTCCAAGCATGGGCCATAATTTTCAAGGCCACATGAACCATAATTTTCAAGGCCACAGACAAAATTTGCCTTACTCCCTGGGAGAGATTTCATACTGGGCATGCCCAGGACAGAAACCTAAACTTTCATTTCCATTTCATGTTGAAGTAAACCTCCTAGACGGTTTGAGTGTGGACCCCACTTCTGAGGTCTGTGGCACACAAACACATTTCCCCTCATGTTTAAAGGAAATAGCCGAAGAAGAGGAAACAATTGTTCCTTCAGGTGTGCACCCAAGTTGGTTCTGAACCAATATCAAGGAATGATTGACCCACACGAGGTTGTGGAAAGGCCGTGTGGTATAGCGTAGTGGTTTTTAAACCTCACTGTATGCACAAATCACCCACTTGTTAAAATATAGCTTCTAAGTCAGTAAATATAGGTCTGGGCTTGAGATGATGCCAGCCAAACAGCCACACACCTGGAGCCTTCTACCACATTAAGACTTCGATGAAAGGCAAGGTCAGGATTCTGGCATCCTTTAAGTCACAGAAGGGAAGAGATGATGCCAATCAGAAATGTGTTTGGGGGTTAAACCCCTCATGGGGTAAACTTTGACCCATGACAAAAATAAAATTTTCTTCTTTGCTATCTTCCAAAAAAGACTCTGAGGTTTTACTTTGCACAATTTCCAGGGGAGTCCCTGATGTTTTCGTAGACAAGCCTGCTGAGAAAGCTGCTGTATCTCACGGTGGTACTTCACACGGCAGCAGCTGGAGTCATATGCATCACTTTGAATTGTTTCACATCTTCCCTTGCCTCAAGTTTCCTTTTCTTCCTCTTGACTGACCTGAGCATGCATTGGGTCAACAAATCTGCGTTAGGTCCTACTTTTACATGGTATTATTATAGAAGTCTTGCCAACTTTAATATTTCTCATTCAACTTGGGGGCAAACTAGGTCATGTTTTTTTGGGAGGTGATTTGTAGTGGACCTCAGTATTGCCAGACTAATGTTTTTGGTCAATTTCTTTCTTTCTTTCTTTCTTTCTTTCTTTCTTTCTTTCTTTCTTTCTTTCTTTCTTTCTTTTTTTTGACAGTCTCGCTCTCTTGCCAGGCTGGAGTGCAGTGGGGCCCTCTCAGCTCACTGCAACCTCCTGAGTAGCTGGGACTACAGGCCTGAGCCACCACACCCAGCTAAGTTTTGCATTTTTAGTAGAGACGGGGTTTTACCATGTTGGCCAGGATGGTCTCGATCTCCTGACCTCGTGATCTGCCCGCCTCAGCCTCCCAAAGTGCTGGGATTGCAGGCATGAGCCACCGCGCCCAGCCGGTCAATTTCATGTTTGTCCTCTTGGACAATAAATTTATTAAATTATGTCAGTAACCAATTTCATCATCATTAAAATCAAAATAGTATGTTGGCCCTATTGACTACCTTGTTGTGGGGGAATGCCACATACATTGTAGGGTGTTTAACAGCATCCCTGGAATCTATTGACTAGATTCCAGTAACACCCCCAGTTGTGACAAATAAAAATGCCTCTAGAGCTTGTCAAATATTCTCTGATGGGCAAAAACAAGTCCTGGTTGTGAACCACTGCCATTAACATTTTGGTAGCTTGAACTTTACAAGGTTAAGCCATGATTTCAAGATATTGAAATGATCGTCCATATTTACATTTCCCATGAGATACTGTCTACATGAATGTGGGTATTTCAACAAGTTTGATAACATACTTTTCCCCAATAAATTAAATGCAATTAATATGTAAAAGCATGGAAGGGTGCCATTATTAATTAGTGAAGATATGAACTTTAAGAGTTAGATAGATGAGGCAGAAAGGTGGATGGATGAACAGATAGACAGACAGACAAATAGAAAACACATTACATTAAGAGTATTTCCAAATATAAGTCATGCTAAATATACTTTCTCTTTAAGAGCAGGTTATATCTGTTCATTGCATAGTCACTACATTTGTGTACACACAAATAACACTAAATTTTTGAAAATTGTGTGTTCTATTCATTCTTTACATTGTACTCTGATATTGTGTTGGGCTTATTTATCTTTTTTTTTTTTTCCTATTGGGAACTTTTCTTTCAAGGTAATGAAGAACAGTGTACCTTGTTCAAATTGTCATGAAATTCAAATGAAGAAGTTTAAATTAATGAGGGTTTTACTATGCTTGAACATATGCTGAGGACTGATATCAGATAATCTCCAGATTCTGAACCAATAGCAATTATGCTTGTATCTTCAGTGGTGTCAACCTGAATTAAAAATTGGCCAGCTTTATTAAGAATACCTCTAACAGACTTCTTAATTAATTTAGAGATACTATCAAATAATGTAGTCGAGTGCAATTCCTAAAATGATAACATAAAAACACTTTTCCCTCTTCCTATTACTTTATTATAAATTCAAGGTTTCTTAAAGAACATTGTAATTGCTCAACATAAGCTAGATCCAGTGGGAAAAACTCATGTTACAGTTCCTTGGTTTAAATTATTGGTAATTCCTTTATCCCATAATAATTGTTTCTTTACTGTTACATTTAATTACACTAATCAATTGCATAATCTATGGATTCTTCTACCTAGTTTTCTTCAATAGTGAGACTGATGTTAGTTGGCTTTATTAAATTGATTCACTTGCTTGAATCATTCTTTGCATGTACTTGGTACCTACTTAGAAACAGCTTCAAAATAAAACATACACATTATAATGTACGTAAATGTAGAGTAGAATGTCTGAAAGAATGTACCCTAAAAGATTAACAGTGGCTCTCTCTGAATGGTGGGACTCAACAATGCTTTTTCTTTTTTTCTTTTATATTTTTCTGCTTGAATTATTTACAATAACTTGCTACCATTTTTTACCCCAAATTGTTAAATGTTTTCAAAACATGATTTATACTTATTGATACATTTTTAGTGTATAATGTTTTCAAAATTGCTATTAGTTTCCAATATACACGTAATTTCTCAAAATATCCTTTCAGGAGTAAAATATGATACTGGATATTTGAAAATGCTATGTATAAGTATAATGATAAAACATTAAAGTAATTTTGTCTCATGCTTTTATTTAAATTTGAAATATGACTATTTACACAAAAAATGGGACTTAAAAGTAAAAAATAAAATGCTATTAATTTTCATCTTTTTTTGAAATTTGGCATTCTAGTTTTCACTTTTTAATTCTTTTTGAAGTCTATCATTTCCCTCTATTGATATCAATTTATTACATACATACATACAAGCACACTTATACTTTGTAAACAACAGCAATGATATAATAAATGATTTGGGGAAATTTACAATTATATAGGGATAATTTACTTAAGAAATGATCATTACATATATGTTTATATTATATAACACACACTCATATATGATAATTCAGTAAAGAAATTAATTCTTAGAAGACATAGCATTGGTTTAAGTCATCATTGTTATAATGATATTAAATATATGTAGATGTAACTAGATAGAAAATATTTATGCTTACAATTCCTTTACAACTAGAAGTTCTAAGCAAATTCATAAATTCAATGCATGCAAAACCATAAAGCCAATAAAATCCAATTAAAAACATTATTTTTAATATGGTGGATTATTTTATTTTACTAAAACTAAAAAGTTGAGGCTTCTAGTAGAAGCATGTAGCCTCATATATGGCTATCCAAAAAGTTTATGTGTGTATTTTGACTTCAGTTTTATTACAGAATTTGTATGTGGTGAAACTATATATATATATATATAGTTATAGTTATATAATTACAATTGTATAGGGATAGTTCATTAAAGAAATGATTATTATTTATATATGTATATGATATAACACTCATATATGATAATTCAGTAAAGAAATGAATTCTTAGAAGACATAGCACTGATTATGTATACATATAACTTCTATATATAAAACAATTTCTATATATAAAACAATTGTTCCATAGATACATGATTTCTATATATATATAAAAACAATTGTTCTATATATATATGTAACTTTTCTAAGACCCTGTTTGCTATTCTGAGATTACTGAGCCTCAAATTTTATCCAGACTGCATGTGACATACCTCCAAACACCATTTGGTTTGGTACACTGTTTTTCATTACCTTGAACACCAAGAATTATTTGTTATATCTGTAAGACTTTCTTGTTCACTTGAATATAATGCTGGTGTTATTGCATTAGTGATAACTTCATTAAATGGGTATGTAATTCATTCAATTGTTGCTGAAACTGGAAATAGAAATAGAAAAAATTCTTCATTGTCTTTTTAGCATTACACCTACTGCTAAGGAAATGGCGCATGCTGTTATACATAAAAACATGATCCATGCAATATGTCTGTCGTGAAGGTGAATATGGTATTCATCTTAAACATAGTTTAAATAATGAACTCAGATGCAATTTGGCCTTCTTTTTGGCTTAATACATCAAAAACAAAAAAATGTAAATTACAGCACTGAAATTGAGTGGCAGAACTTAATTTCCAGACAGTCCAGAATATGCTCATGTTTTGTTTATAGGATCATTAAAAAATTGCAAAGTAATTGTAGAGGATCGCAATTTCCAGAAAATGGGTCTGTAGAATATGTCCCAGGTTGAAAAATCCTAGTTTCGTCGGAGGCATGAGTTTAAAACTCAACTCCTTTTTGCTCATGAATTCAAAATTTTTCTTGAATTATTCTTATGTCTTAAGAGAATGCTGGTGCTGGGTAAATGCAACAGACTTGCTCCAAGCCCTCCTGGAACTCAAAATTTAATAGGTGTAGACAACAGTGTAATAGGGGATAAATTAGACCCTGTTACTTATCAAGTGAGCTTAAATGAGCTATGAATTAAACTCTCTGAGCCTCAACTTGCTCAGCTGTAAGAAGAGGACGGTACCTACTCTAACCATTAGATGATAGTAAGTGAAAGTGTTGAAGTACTACACAAAAGGAAAACATTAGTGACATTCACTTATGCCAAATTAAATCACATTCAAGATAACAACTAGTAAAACGATTTCTGACCGGGCACCATGGCTCACACCTGTAATCCCAGTAATTTGGGAGGCCAAGGTGGATGGATCACTTGAGCTCAGAAGTTTGAGACCAGCCTCATGGTGAAACCCCGTTTCTACTAAAAATACAAAAACTAACCAGGTGTGGTGGCTGTAATTCTGGCTACTTGAGAGGCTGAGGCAGGAGAATCACTTGAACCCGGGAGGCGAGGTTGCAGTGAGCCAAGACAGCGCCACTGCACTCCAGCATGGGCAACAGAGAGAGAGTCTGTCTCAAAAAATGAAAAAAAAAAAATTCTAAAATAGTGCAACTTCCATCCTAGTACAATCATTAAGGTCAGCAATATTAACACTTTTATACTTATAATTTCCATGGAAACTAGCATGTTTGGACCCTGATTCCAAAATAATGATTCCAATAACATTATTATGCCTATTATTGAAATCAGTCATGTCTGGAGTGTGAAAAGACATCTGTCTAGCAGCTGTCTGAAGCACTAGAAATAGACGGTGATGGTAACTGAAAAGCAACTTCTTCAGCTGAAATTTCAGGGGAATGTTCAAGAGAGGTAGCACATGGCTTCCCGGCTTGGAATGCTGCCAGGATCATTAGAACTAACAACCATCCTGCACTGGTGGAACATGCCATGGGTGTTTTAATGATCATCTTGACTTCCCATCTGAAAGATGTCATCTCTGACAACCAAGGGTCTGCTGCTTACAGCACAACACATGAGGAATTAGTGGGGTAGTAAATCATTGCTACTCCTTGTGCAAGAGAGGGCTTGCTGTAGTCCTTTTGGTGTGGAACTGAAAGAGCCTGAAGAGCTTGAACTGCTAATACCCTGAGATTACTTTTACTCCAGAGCCACTTCCTCTACCATTAGTGGATTTGTGTTTAGGGAGTGCTAGCTAATTTTAATATTGGCTTAAGAAAAGCATAATTAGAAAGGTAAATCTGCTGAGGGACAAATTATATCTTCTGTGTGTGTGTGTGTGTGTGTGTGTGTGTGTGTGTGCGCGCGCGCGCGTGCAGGTGCACTTTAACCAGATATTCCAAACGATGTCTATTCTCCTAGCACAGTGCTTAGCACACAGTAGGTTTACAATGAATATGTGATGAATGTATCTATTCTTCAAGATAATCAAAAGATAAATTTTAAGGCTACACACATCTAAAATTTGCCTGAAATCATTTTTGGATCAAGGCAATATATACATAATTTCAAATTATATATATTTTAAAATTTTAAATAAATTTGTGTTATTTTTCTGACATCAAAAGATAAAATTTTAGTAGAAAAATTAAAAATATATAAAAAGTCTTAATCAGGTGGACTAATAGCTATCAGTTATCTGTTTATCTGTTGATAACACTAGAGAATTTCCCCATCTTCCATTCATATAGAGCTATAATCGAAATCACATGTGTTTATAGTAGTATTCTATGTTGTCATTGATGGCACTAGTCTTTTCTGCTGTTGTTGCTTTCTGATGCTAGTAAAATTGGAGTCTATTCTTACCGAGAAATGAGGAATATATTTTCCAGAATAAGTCCAGAAAATATATTAAATTAAATTAAATGTTTAATATAAAAGCAAATTAGCATGTTGTATCTTTAAAAGTCCACTAAGCCAATTTAGTCTTGGGTCAACACAATTCATCAAGAAAGGGCATACAGGACTAAAAATGCTGTAAAATGGTTTTTCCCCCTTAATGTAAAATATTGCTCATTTATGTTCCTTTTTTATTCAATATCATTCTTCCGGTTTTGCAGTATAAAGCAGATATGCCTGGAAACCTTATTTAAAAATTTGGGAAAAGAAGTGGAGAAAAGTGTAATGATATTAATGTGTTTCATTAATTGTAGAGAATGTAACCTCATTTACTCAATTGCCCTGGGGATATTGTTGCTGCTTTAAATGGAGAGCAACTGGTAAATTGGGAACCAAGAGTCTTAATGCTTAAAACAGAGCTTCCAGTTCAGAGACAGAAAGTCATGTCCTAAAGAAAGCAGAGTCTCTGCTTTGCCCATTTAATACTGAACAAAATGTAGTGCAACTGAAGAATGCAAGGAAACATGAAACAGCTGTGAAATCCTGGGAAAAAGAGAGGCTGAGTGAAAGTGGAATTTTTGATAACCGCATCAGCATTATCTTTCCCAGTGGTGATTGCCAAAACTGTATTTGTTTATAGTTACTTGAAGATAAAGAGCTAACTTTGGGCTGAGGGAGAAATACTGTATTTCCCTGAGAAATAAAAGCCTTTGAGATTTTCTTGCGAAGTCTGGAAAGCATGTCAGACGAGCCTGCCTGTGGGATATTTCCTGACTCATTTTGAAGTCCTGAGGGGTCATGATATGCTCCAGAAAAAACATCAATATTAAATTTTGCTATTAACTCGGGAAAAGTTTAGAGGTGGGAATAATACACTCAAATGCAGTTTGCCTAAGTAGAACTGAACCTGCAAACTGGGGCGGCTGAGGCTCTTCTTATCAGCTCTGTGGTTTGAGGGCAACATTGATGGCACCTGGTTTGTGAACCTGTAAATCTTTCCCCTGTGAGTCATGAGGATTCTATCACTTCCTGTTACATCATTTTATAGAGTTTTGCATAGAAAAGAAATGGAAACTCCGGGATATGGCATATGGGACCCTCCATAATCTGGCTTTTGCTACAACAATCTCTTTCCTTTCTCTTTACCAACATCTTCCTCCTGAACCAGTTATTCTCACTTAGTAATTTGCTTTTGTGCTTTAACAGGAATGTGCTCTCTGGGTGTGCAGATCAGGGCTAAAGTTTTGTAACCACTGCATTGAGCACAGATCTTTGTACTCAGCAAGCATCCCATACATGTTTACATACCTCCTGAACTTCCATGCTACTGCAGGCAACAGTGAAATGCCCATTGTGAAACACTGATGAACAGCCCTTGTGGATAAAAATGGCTTCCTTTTCCTTTTGGATATATTTCATAGTACCTGATTTTCTTTCATAGAATATGAGTGAAAAGAAATTGTCTCTCCCTGTGATTTTCAAAGGGGATGATTTTAACAATATGGAAAGATACTTAGGGTGTGCAATCAAGGTTTGAATAAAAGAGATTTCAGATTTCATAGTGAACTTTCATGAAAAGTCATGTACAGTGTTCAGTAACATTGAGCAAGAATTAGTTCTTTCCCATATGGAGCTCACAGGATACTGGAAAAATAGACATTCCAAGGACAATGGATTTCTATCAGATGGACGGTGATAAAGGCTATGCAACCCTAAAGAAAGGTGCTGAATTCGTATAGGTTTCATGGACGTAGGGCAGTAAGTTTGGATCCTGACGAACGTATAGATTTTGATAGGTGGAGACAAAGGACAGGGAATATTAGGGGAAGGAGATAGGGTGGGAAAATATCCAGATATGTCAGAAGCTATTCATAGCTAAGGGCACCAGGCATTAAGGATGGAGACTATCAGAAAAAATAATAAATAAATAAAATAAAATTTAAAAAGGCTGAAGAAGTAAGGAATCGGTGGGAAAAGTAGAAAATAATTGAACCCTAATTCTTCCACAAGCACTGTGGGAATACTGCAGTAATGAACACGAACCATTGATGAAACGGAGGAGACAGAGCTGGCAGAGCTCACTGTTTTGTGATTTTGGTGCCCGCAGAAGTAACTCAGCCACAACTCCAGTCTAGGAAGTGACCAGGACCTGAGGAGTCCAGGGGACTTCCTGGCAGTCAGGCTGTACCTGGAGACTCCACCTCACCACTAGAAAGCAGAACACATCTCCTATGATAACGTTCGGTTTACCCGATCCTAGGGACAGCTGATTCATATACAGCATGATTAGATGCTACGAGGAGAAGAAAACAACAGTATACAAGAAATGTACAAATTAACCGGATTACATTCTAGGTGGGGAGTTGTAACACGCAACACAAATTATAGGTCATTGGTTTTCTCAGCACACAGCTGGTGAACCTTTACTGGGTGCAGGTACTGAGCTAGGAACTATGAACAAAACATTAAATATAGCACTTGTCTCAAAGGCTGTTCTAGAGAGATGCATATACAAATATACGCAGAGGTGCATAGACAAATAAATTACAATATAATAGGATAGTGATTATCAAACTGGGTCACTGGACTCCCTTACACTCATAAAAAGTATTGAGGACCTTCAAAAAGATTTTGTTTATATGGATTATATCTGCCAGTATTTCCTGTATTAGGAATTACATTTTTAAAAGTTTAAAATATTTATTTACAACATTTATTTTTCATGGTTTTTCAGTGTATTTATTTGGTTTAATTAGTAAATAAAAGTTACATATGTTCATGGTGAATAACATAATGTTTGTATATATGTATGCATTGTGGAATGGCTAAATCAAGCTAATTAACATACGCATTACCTCACATGCTTACCAATTTTTTTGTATGTGGTGAGAACATTTACGATCCATTCTTCCAGTGATTTTAAAGTGTATGATATGTAGTTATTAACTATAGTCACCATGTTTGACAACAGATCTCCTGAACTTATTCCTTCAGTCTGAGATTTTATTACCCTTTGACCATCATCTCCTTAATCTCACTCCTCCCTTCCCCAGCCCCTGGAAACCATCATTCTACTCTCTACTTTTAGAAGTTCAACTTTTTTAGATTCCACATATAAATGAGACCATGGGGTATTTGTCTTCCTATGTCTGGCTTATTTCACTTAGCATAAAGTCCCCCAGGTTCATCTATGTTGATGCAAATGACAAGATTTCCTTCTTTGTAAGGCTAAATAGTATTCCATTGTGTATATATACCACATTATCTTTTATCTGTTCATCTGTTGATGGATGCTTAGGTTGATTCCATGTCTTGGCTATTGCAAATAATGCTTCAATGAGCATGAGAGTGCAGATATCTCTTCAACATACTGATTTCATTTATAAACACTTATTTTAAAATGGACAATTGTGAACCCATCACATGTTAGCTTCAAGGTGATGACCATCCCATGCGTTCTCTGGAAAACTCCACTGTACAGTTGTGTGAAAATGATAGTAGGAAAGGTAAATAATATTTTGGTATTACTATGAAAATAGTATTGACCTCACAAAATCCTGAGTGTCAGGTTCCTAGGCCACATTGAGAGAACCACTGTAATAAGATGGAGTTCTAATAGAAAAAGAAGGGGGAGGAGGGGAGTAGCTGCAGTTCGATCCCAAACTGTATACAATTTATACTGTTTGAATAACACAAAATTTAAAAACAGATGTTACCAGATGTTGGCCCCATATTATCTCATTTAATATTCAAAACAATTTGCTACGGTCTGGATGTTTGCGCCTTGCCTTCCCCTTCAAATTCCTGTGTTGAAACCTAACCCCCAATGTGATGGTATTAGGAGGTAGAGCTTTCGGGAAGTGATTAGGTCATGAGGGCAGAGCTTTTACGAATGGGGTTAGCACCCTTATGAACGAGATCCTAGACAATTAGCTAGTCCCTTCCACCACACAAACATACACTGAGCAGGCGCCATCTATCTATAAACCACAAAGTGGGCCCTCGCCAGACACCTGATCCACAGGCTGCAGCCTTGGTCTTGGAATTCCCAGAACTGTGAGGAATAAACTTATGTTGCTTTTAAGCTCCCCAGTCTATGGCATTTTGCTATAGCAGCCTCAGTGTTCTAACACACAACCCTATGAGGTATGATTTAACATCTGTATTTTACAGTTGAGAAAAATTAGTCTCTGATGGTTTCAATACGTTCTACAGCAACTGAGCAGCAGGTCTGGAATCCAAACCAGGTCTGTCTTACTACAAATCCACGAACATGAGGCTATTCAGCAGGACAGTATATAATTAAATAACAATATCCAGTTCTTCATCAGCCCTTAGTATTTGCAAGTCCTTGGGCTAAGCCCATTATGTCCAACATTAAATTCCTACAACAACATTAGAAAGTAAGTGCTATATTTATCCCCATTTTATATTTGCATACTCCAGTTGTAGATGTTAAGTAACTTGTCTGAAGTCAAGTCATAAACTTGGGAGAGTAGTAAAGATTCCTACCCAGATCTTCCTTTCCTCCTTTCTTCCTTTCTTCCTTTCTTCCTCCTTCCCTCCCTTCTTCCTTCCTTCCTTTCTTTCTTTCTCTTTTTATTTATTTTTGACAGAGTCTCACTCTGTCACCAGGCTGGAGTGCAGTGGCGCAGTCTCAGCTCACTGCAACCTCCACCTCCTGAGTTCAAATGATTCTCCTGCCTCAGCCTCCTGAGTAGCTGGGACTATAGGTATGCGCCACAATGCCCAGCTAATATTTGTATTTTTAGTAGAGACAGGGTTTCACCATGTTGGCCAGGATGGTGTCGATCTCTTGACCTCGTGATCTGCCCGCCTCAGCATCCCAAAGTGCTGGGATTACAGATGTGAGCCACCGCGCCCGGCCTGGTACCCGGATCTTTCTATGTCAAAACCAGGTTCTCCACCCCCAACACTGCCTCCTAGAAAAATAACTGCCCTAAAAAAATAACAAGACAATAATAGCTAAGACGCATCAAGCACAAAACCCTTTCTATACAGTAACTTATTTAATGCTCAAATAAAAGTATTCTGTTTATCACCATTTTGTATAAGAAGCCTTGTTAAAGATTTTAAATGATAGAGAATTACAGAAGTGAGACATCTGAATGGGACATAAGAATTGAAAAAATAATTAAGTAAACCCTTCCAGAAGACACAGGTCAGGAAAAGGCAGTCCATAGGATACATATACACAAGCTGGGCCTCAGCTATGGGTTTATGGGTTGGAAGTGGAAATGCAGAAAGCTGATCTCAGTACTGGAGGAAAAGCCCATGGTTTGGGGAAAAAAAAAAGTGACCACAATATTTCAAAAATCAATATTCTTTCTGTCGTTCAAAATTAGAGTGGTCCAATTTCTGCCCTCCCTCTTCTTGCCTTCCTTCTACACTCAATTTGACTACAAAGTGGATTCCATCCCCCCATAGCTCTCACGGAGGAGGATGCCTCAGGTTCTGCTCCCAGTGGTGAAATGTCACCACGTTCGCCTATTTGCAATGCAAATCTCCAGGCTTTGGCATCAGAGATTGATGTCCCTAGTGTGAATGTACTTAGTTGCTGGGCTGGAGCTGAGTGGAAACGACACAGGTCTCTTCCCAGCCTCGAGTGGTTGTCAGAGGTAACAAAGCGGGGCTGGCGGAGATAGAAGCCACGCGCCCTTTTGGTACCATCCATTAACCGCACGTGGCATTACGCATCTAAATTTGGTTGAGGCCACCAAGGCTGGACTGAGGGCAGGTGGCATACCCGAGCTGGGGCAGAGGGCAAGGGGACTTTCCACAAACTATTCTGAAGACGAGTGAGAAGGCGCAGAGCCTCATGTCTAGTCGAATTCCCTTGTGCATTCCCAGTGTTTCTGGGCCTTCAGGATTGTAGTATTTGGCCAGGCTCTGTAGGTGCAAGAAACTCACAGGAAAACCTGGAAATGCCCTGGAAAAAATAATCCATTTGAAAGCCATCTTTTCCTCTATGTGGTATTTGTTGCAATGAAACGACATTATTTTATTAAATTTATTACCATCTGTGGAGAGTTTGATTTACCGACAATGAAGTGGGAGGAGACTGTCTTTACTCAGGGCCCTGGAGATCCCAATTATATGACTGTGTCTTGGCTGGTTTTTAAGTGAATCTTTCCTTAGATGTATGTTTCTGAGTGCCCTGGGAAAAGAAAACATACAAACAGTGAGAAATAAAGCATAACCAGATATCTCACTTAGTAAATTATGAAATCAGTATAGAAAAGAGAAAATATTGACAGGACAAAAATAACTTTTTGTAGAGTCACCAAATATCTAAATACCTAGACATTACAGCTGTGAGCATTTTGTACGTGGCTTTCCTAGGCATGCACATACACACACACACACACACACACACACACACACACACACACACTCTCTCTCTCTCTCTCTCTCTCAGCTTACAATATAGCATGAATACACTGTAATTGCAAGAAGCAGGAAATAATAATTTTCTATCATCACTTTTATCAGCTGCTGAGTATTTCATTGTACACATGCACCATCATTAGACTTACTAATCCCCTGGAGTTATGCACTTATATTTGACTATTTTTAAAAATTAGGATAAATATTGTGCTTTAGTCTTTAGGCATTTCTATGGTTAAACATTCCTATTTCTAAATATTAAAAAAGTCTGGATCATTTTTTACTCTGTTATTTTTGATTGACCCCTCTCATCTGCCTTCATAATCTCCAGGTTGATTTGGAAGAACTTTTCTCCTCAACATGGCAACATTTCTGCCAACATTCAAATTTGGGCCACCTTGGGAACAGGCAGAAACAAAAGGATGATGGAAATGATAAGATCCTGGCATTGCTCTTTCTATGCTTTGCAGGTTAAGCATCTATATCCCTCTCTTAGTGTAGATAATGTACGATGCCTGAATGGGTTGTCCAGAAACTCATTTACAAATTGGACACTTGGCACTGGGAAAGTGTTTTCCTATATAAATAACATTAAAAATACACGTCTATCTCCCAGGAGAGTAGAACAAAGCTTACAGAACTCTTGTAATAATGATATTTAACATTATTGAGCAACTTCTATATGCCAATTTATATACATCACCTTTAATCCATATGGACCCTGAATTATTTATATTTGTAATTTTTCACTGAAGGCAGAATGATGGAGTAATTTTTTTCTTTTTAACATCATAAGTACATTTACTTTATCAACTTCATAATGTGTTAAGAATTTTGAAATTTGTTATATCATTATTTTCATTTTGTCATACACATAAAAAACTAAAAATAGAAGTCAATAAAATTACATGGGAAATAGTCTTTATTTACCTTAAGAGTTGGTGTTTGAGAGTAGAAGGTAGTCTTGAAGAGGCCCTGAAGAGGCCCTCGAAAATATTTTCAAAGACTTTACTGAGAGCCAGGACCATAGATGCCCTTCACTATGTTGAATGTTTTTCATAAAAAAGTTTATGAAACATTTTCCTTGATTAACATAATGAATAGAAGCCTACAAATTGTCCAGTGTGATGTGGGTTTTCTGAGATATGGATTGAAAGCTGATCCTCTTGGACTCAATACAAAAAAAAAAAAGCTTCTTATATAATGAGACTATACATGGGCACTTAACATATAGTAAATTCACATTAAATATTCACTTTTTAATTATTTCTGGATTTATAAATGCACATATATTTAATTACTAAGTATCCTTACCCCACAAAATTCTCTGCCTTTCCTCTCTTTAATTCTTTGGTTTCTCCTAGTCCCTCCCAGTGTGTCACTCCTGACTCTTCTTACGTCCTTTCTTTGGTTTAAGGTCTCTTAGTGTCTGTACTGGGTAGTGTTTTCACAGCTTTCTCCTCTGACATGGCCACCTGACTCAGCGGAGAAAGCCAAGGAGATAGGATAAAATGATCCATCTGACAGAAGCCTAAGTCCATATTCTAGAATGTATCCCAAACTTCTCATCTAAAGTAGAGTCTTCTTCTACGACTCTGGAGTTAAGTTAGTATTTGGTCTTTCTTTTTCTTTGTTTAAACTCATTTAAAATAAGCCATTATTCACCTGAAGTCAGGAGTTCATGACCAGCCTGGCCAACATGGTGAAATCCCATCTCTACTAAAAATACAAAAATTAGCCAGGTGTGGTGGTGGGCACTTGTAATCCCAGTTACTCGAGAGGCTGAGGCAGGAGAGTCGCTTGAACTCGGGAGGCGGAGGTTGCAGTGAGCCGATATTGCGCCACTGCACTCCAGCCTGGGCAAAAGAGTGAGACTGTCTCAAAAACAAAGAAAAAAACATGCGTACTTCTTAAAACACCTCTCAAACCATGGAAATTATCCCATGAATGAAAAACATAAATTACGTCTACAATGTATCATCAATGATTTTTAAGTTCTTTAAAACGGGCAATAACATAAAGCAGCAGTCCCCAACCTTTTTGGCACCAGGGACTGGTTTCATGGAAGACAGTTTTTCCACAGAACGGGGTTAGGAGGAAAATGGTTTGGGGATGAACCTGTTCTATCTCATATCATCAGGCATTAGTTAGATGCTCATAAGGAGTGTGCAGCCTAGATCCCTGTCATATGCAGTTCACAATAGTGTTAGCACTCCTGTGAGAGTCTAATGCCACTGCTGATCTGACAGGAGGCAGAGCTCAGGTGGTCATACTCACTGCCTCCCAACCTCCCATTCCCCACCCCTCCACCCCTCCCCACCCCTGTGCTGCCTAGTTCCTAACAGGCCAGGGACTGGTACCGGTCAGCGGCCTGGGGATTGGGGACCCCTGACATGTAGCACTTGCTACAGAGTCTTGATTTTTTACAATTATTTCCTATTTGTTTTACCATCCCTACTTAATTTCTAAAAATATTTCGATGCTTGTTGAACTGCATGTTTGAAACCTTAACCCCCAATGGGATATTATTAGGATGTGGGCCCTTGGGTGATAATTAAGTTTAGATGAGGTTATGAGAGTGACAACTCCATTATGGGACTAATGTCCTTACAGGCGAAGAAAAGAGACTAGAACTCTTTCCTCCATGTGAGGACACAGCAGGAAGGCATCTATCTGCAAACCAGAAAGAGGGCCTACACCAAGAATAAAACTGACCAGCCTCTTAACCTTGGACTTCCCAACCTCCAGAACTATGATAAATAAATGTGTGTTGTTTATGCCACCCAGGCTATGACATTTTTGTTACAGCAGCCCACACTGGCTAAGACAATGATTCTACTTTATCTTGTCTTTCTAAAGCTTGCAATTTAGTTTTAATAGTGGCAACAACTCACGTAAATGTAGTATCCATTTATATATTAATTAATTTAAGTATATAATTACAATAATGGTAAACATGGTATGAATATGTTTTGAACAAACTTAACTGATTCTTGGTAAGCATCATATTCAAGAAACATCTTGTTGTAAATTTTGCTGTTAAGCAGAAGTGCACTGGCCCACTGAGTAGTCTCCCTTGCACAGAATTGTACGTTCTTATGTTATAATGAGAGAATGGAGAGCGTTTGAGATCCTGTAATTCGTTACATGCAGGCTGGTTCAAATCTTCTACTCTGCCTTTGTCCTTGGAGATATCAGAGAAGGGAAGACTCTTTTCTCAAAGAGGAAGAGATGGAGCAGGGAAATTGACTAAGTCCATGGGTGTGAGGTGGCATACATTTTCCCCCTGTTCTCAGTAGAGCCAAATGTTATCAAGTGAGAGATGAAACAAGCCTGGAGTGTATCCATGAGACAGGGGAGTGGTCAGACCAGAAATGAAAGTGCGGATTTCAACCTCAAACCTGTGGTCAGGTGGAAGGTAAGTCTTTAGGAAAACGGAGATAAAAGGAAGTACTGATAAGTAGTATTGATAAGTAGCACTCACAAGAAGTAGGTTGGATGGGGCCAGTCCTTCTATGATGGAGATCAGAGAATTCCTATAATAAAACCTTATCACAAAGAGAGAGTTGAGCTTAAGTGGTTCTAGAAAATGTTCAATGACCAGAGAGAAATTAGGGCAATGGAGAAAATGACTGGAAGCTGACTTTATAAGACCTCATAATGAACAATTGTGATAAGTTAACATACAGGTCCTGACTTTGGAACTCCTTTAGAACTTTATTTTCCTTTAATATTCAATAATGGTATAGTAAAAGCAAACATGTATGAATTACTTACTGCATGCCAGATAGGCTTTTTAAAATTGAAATGCCATTTAATAATTCTGATAATTCCATAAAGATGGTTATAATTATCATTCATGTCATTAATTGATGAGTCTACAGCTTAGAGAGTTTTGAATAACTGAGGTCAAATAGCCTGAAATTCCAACTAAGGTCCCTGACTGCAGAGCCTTTACAATTGCTAGACTTTCTATTACCGATGCTTGCATGTACCTTCAACGCTCTGGCTTTGTTTTTAACTCTTTGGATGGTGGGAGGAATAGACGAGTGTGAGGAAAAGAAAAATTGAGAAAAGTAGACCTGGTGGTCATTTGGTACACAGCCAAAGCCATTCCCCTTCTGCCTGGCAGAGAAAGTGGGTTCTCAATTCCTGTCCACTCTGTCTATGGTCTCCATTAGAGATTCCGACAGTTACTAGATAAAGTTAAAGACTCGTGTAGTGATCTCCACACTAATTGGACTATAATGTATAGCCTCGGTCAAGCACATCTTTCCCAGCCCTCCTCTCCGCAGACGGCAATCAAGCCATTTACAGAAGATGCATTGGCTGCTGAGACCCTGGAGTAACCTTAAGCTGCACTGGCCTTTTAGTGGAAAACACAATTAATTCTGATACTGAAGGGCAATTAAGACTGGGGTTAAAATAAAAATCTTTTGGAACATAGAATGTCAAAGATTGGATAGGAAATGTTTTCCCCTCATGTATTTCAGAAGCCCATGAGCATACCAGCCTCTGGTTACTCTGAGTCAAGTTGCCAGACTCTCATTTTATGTCAGTAAACGCGAATTGAAATGAATAGCAGTGTTAGCTGTGTTGCCATTCTGAAAGAAGATTACTTACATCGACTATTTTACTAGCATTAGCTTTAAAAAAACATGTGTGCCTGGACACCTGTTACATTCATACACTTGTAGAAACACCTACACAGGCTTTTAAAAACACATGCTCACAACCATGGATAATGTGCCATGTGTTACAAGTTGCTCTAGCTAATTTTAGCTCAGAGAAACTCTTCCTAGAAAAAAAATGTTTTTGTTTAAATAAAAGGACATTCCAAAAGGAGGGAAAGGATGATGCTGCTACGCATCACTTACAGAAGCAGACCCTTACTATCATTTGGTAGTTGCTGATTATTTGGAAGAAAAAAAGTGGAGTAGTGGAAAAAGGCTGGATGTGCATCCAAGCTACAATGGGCCACTTATTAACAAGGTTTCTAACTACCTGTTAGTCAGTTAGTCTTGCTCAGTTTATTAGTCATATGGGTTTTAAGTGAATTCTCTTTTCTTTTTTTTTTTTCATTTTTCTAGTGGGAATTTTTTTTCAACTTGTAGGAAGTTTTATTAAATGTATATTTAAACAGTGATTTTTAAAATATATATATGCACAGAAATTACCTTTTCTTAGACTGTGGGTTGTCTAATTATGCCAATGTAATTAGAAAGCAAGAAATGTTGCTGGAAATGCACCTTGATATCATCAGTTTGAACTGGATATTGTAGGTGCTACAATCCAAAAATTTCATGAGATATGTATAAGGATGTTTTCTGCAGCATTGTTTATAGGAATAGTTAATTCATTCCAAACACTAGCTGATTCCTGATAACTAGTCTAAACTTTTTCTTAGTTAAAAACAATACCATTCAGCCTGGGTGACAGAGCGAGACTCTGTCTCTAAAATAATAATAATAGGCCAGGCGCGGTGGCTCATGCCTGTAATCCCAGCACTTTGGGAGGCCGAGGTGGGCAGATCATGAGGTCAAGAGAGCGAAACCATCCTGGCCAACATGGTGAAACCCTGTCTCTACTGAAAATACAAAAATTAGCTGGGCATGGTGGCACACTCCTGTAGTCCCAGCTCATTCAGAGGCCGAGGCAGGAGAATTGCTTGAACCCGGGAAGCAGAGGTTGCAGTGAGCCAAGATCACACTACTGCACTCCAGCCTGGCGACACAGCGAGACTCCATCTCAAAATAATAATGATAATAATAATTTAATCCGCCAAATTACTATGTGGTCATACAGGGACATAGAGTTTGTTAATATTGGTATAGTATAAGTAAACGAAGGCATAGCGATCAAATAATTTTCCCAGGATCAAAAAAAAACAAATATAAGTAACCATATGAGGATTAGACCTCAGGAAGTCTAGCTTCAGGGCTCACACTTCAGGGCTCAGAGTGAGACCCATGCTGAGTTCTCATTATCGTAAGATTGAATACATAGATTTCAGTTGATCATTCAATAGAATACCATTTTGTTAAACTGTAGATTTATATGCGTCACCATAGATTAATCTCAAAAAATTAATACCAAGTAAAGGTAATTTCAAAGAGCATATATTTATCATAAGGTATTCTTTAAAGAACATGCAAAACTGTACACACACACACACACACACACACACACACACTATGCATTCATATGTAAATGAAATAAGTATTAGAATTAACACATATCAACTTCAAAAGAGGGTCAACCTCTTTAGAGGGAGAGAAGGAAGGATGATAAAAATTTTTTTCTTTATAAATAGAGGAATTTGAAGAAAATATAGAAAAATATGAACATCTTTGAAATCTGAGTATCTGATGTGTTGTTTTTTTCTACATTTATTTTAAAAATATTCCATAGATCAAATTTAAAAAGAAGCAAAAAGATAATATGTGAGGTCTCTTTTAAAAGCTATTATGCTATTCAAATGGGGATCATTTATGTTATGATCATCAAAAGCAAAGCAGAGGAGCTAGATTTCCAAAATGGCTGATTAAGGACTTCTGAAGTCCACTCCTCTACAAAAGCATATGAAGTCTGGAAATTAATTAAGGCTTGCAACAATCTGAGAAGTGTTTACTGAAGAAGTTAACAGAATGTTAATAAGAACAATAAGCTTTCTAGTATTTTAACTTGCCCTAATTTCATCACGCTATTTCCAGACCATAATGGCCTGGAAAACCAACAGTATCGTAACTACAGTAGTGATGAAAGTAAGTAGGCTACTATCCACTTGAAGGCCCAGAACAGTTTGGAGCTCTCTAAAATCCTCAAGTAACTGTTCCTAGAGAGCAGCACTATTTGACCTGAACGCAGCTTGAGAAAAAGTCCACTTGCTGAGCTTGCTTTTACTTGACCTGATTTGAAACTCACTCTGTGTGAACAGTCCTACCCACTGGGTATTTGCTGAAAAGAATCAGCAGCAATTGTTTAACATTACAATTGCCAGAACCATGATATGTGTTAATCTAACAATGCACCAACCAAAAAAACTGATAAGGAGAAATTAAGAAATAATATTGCAAAGAGGTCTTTAAAGAGCTATAACATATTCCTGGAAATCTCTAAAGCCATGCATACATGCAAGATTGTGGATATTACCTAAGTTGTGTGTATGCTCAGGAAAGACCTGAGAAGGCCTTAAGCTTGTGCCTCTAGCTGACTTTTAGGCTCCTTGCAAAGAAGAAGTGAAGGTTAAGACATAGTGGTAGACTGTCAGAACATTGAAGGCATGCTCAACAGGGCCTCTCTGAAAAGGTGGGGAGACTCATTGGTTCAAGTATTTAAGGTAATCTCTGTCTGCTTATTAGCTTATACTAAATAAACTGAGCAGACATCAGGGGCCACACGTGACAAAAAACAATACAAACTTTAAAGAAACAAGGAAAATTACTAAATAATAACTATAAAAAAGCAGCAACAACAAACCATGGTCAGAGATAGGATATGATTTCTAGAGGTAACACATTACATTATCTTAAATATCTAATTTTCAATAAAAATTATAAGACACACAAAAATCAGAAAACTACCATCCATGTGCAAGGGAAAAAACAGAGACTTACCCTAAGGAAATTCAGATGTTGAACCTACTAGACAAAGACTTCAAATCAGCTATCCTAAATATGTTCAAAGAACTAAAGAAAACATATACACAAAACTAAAGAAAATATTCAGAAGCATATGTTATCACAAATAAAGATCAATAAAGAGACATAAGCTAAATAAAGAACCAAATAGAAATTCTACATTTGAAAAGTAAAATTAGTGCTATAAGACATTCACTAGAGGGACTCAACAGTGGATTACAACTGACAGAATGAAGAAACAACAAATACGTAGACAAGTAGGTTGAGATTATATAGTCTGAGAAAGAAAATTCAAGAAAAAAGAAAAAGAACTGGCCCTCAGAAACATAGGGACACCATGAAGCATACAAACACATGCATATTGGGGTCTCCAAAGGAGAGAAGAGAAAGAAAGGGGAAGAAAGAATATTTGAAGATAGAATTGGGTGACTGTGATATGTCAGTGCAGGTTCATTAATTTGAACAAGTGTACCACTCCAGTGGAGGATGTCAGCAATGGGAGAGGCTCTAAATGTGTGAGCAGAGAGAGTACATATAAACTCTCTGTACCTTCCTCTCGTTTTGCTGTGAACCTAAAACTTCACTCAAAAAATATTTAAAAAAGAATAGCCAAAACCTTCCAGATCTGACACAAAAATATTAATCTGCAATGCAAATAGCTCAATGAACTCTAAGTAAAATAAACACAAAGACCTATACCTAGAGACACTTAATCCACTGAAAGCCAGAGACAAAGAGAGACTCTTGAAAGTAATCTGAGAAAAGCAACTTATTGCATACCAGTGATTGTCCATAAAATTAATATCTGACTTTTCATTAGAAACCATGAAGCCCAGAAGGCAGTGGGATAGCACACTAAAAATGCTGAAATAGAAGACTGTCAAGCAAAAAAAAAAAAAAAAAAAAAAAAAAAAATATATATATATATATATATATACACATATGTCCAGCAAAACTACCCTTGAAAAATGAAGAATGAAGAGGAGATAAAGAGATTCCTAGAGAAACAAACCAGAATTCATGGCCAGCAGATCTGGTCCACAAGAAACACTAATGAGATGACTTCAGGTTAAAATGAAAGGACATTAGACAGTAACTTAAACTCACATGAAGAAATAAAATGCACTGGCAGTGGTAAATCCATACATAACTTTAAAAAACATTACAAATATATTTGAATTCATAATACTTTTCTTATTCTATTTCATTAGACAGTAACAACTCTGTAAACAATCATTGTAATCTTGCATTGACAGGATTGTAATGAATAAAGATGTAATTTTTGGCCAGGCTTAATGGCTCATTCCTGTAATCGCAGCACTTTGGGAGGCCCAGGCAGGCGGATCACCTAAGGTCAGGAGTTCAAGACCAGCCTGACCAACATGGTGAAACCCTGTCTCTACTAAAAATACAAAAATTAGCTGGGTGTGGTGGAGTGCACCTGTAATCCAAGCTATTCGGGAGGCTGAGGCAGGAGAATTGCTTGAACCCGGAAGGCGGAGCTTGCAGTGAGCCGAGATCGCGCCACTGCACTCCAGCCTGGGCGACAGAGCGAGACTCCGTCTCAAAAAAAAAAAAAAAAAAAGTCAGGAAACAACAGATGCTGGAGAGGATATAGAGAAATAGAGACACTTTTACACTCTTGGTGGGAGTGTAAATTAGTTCAACCATTGTGGAAGACAGGGTAGTGATTCCTCAAGGATCTAGAACCAGAAATATCATTTGACCTAGCAATCCCGTTACTGGGTATATACCCAAAGGATTATAAATCATTCTACTATAGAGACACATGCACACATTCATTTATTGCAGCACTATTCACAATAGCAAAGACTTGGAACCAACACAAATGCCCATTGATGATAGACTGGATAAAGAAAATGTGGCACATATACACCATGGAATACGATGCAGCCATAGAAAGGATGAGTTCATGTCCTTTGCAGGGACATGGATGAAGCTGGAAACCATCATTCTCAGCAAACTAATACAGGAACAGAAAACCAAACACCGCATGTTCTCACTCATAAGTGGGAGTTGAACAGTGAGAACACATGGACCTAGGGAGGGGAACATCACATACTGGGGCCTGTCGCGGGGTAGGGGGCTAGGGGAGGGATAGCATTAGGAGAAATACCTAATGTAGATGATGGGTTGATGGGTACAGCAAACCACCATGGCACATGTATACCTATGTAACAAACCTGCATGTTCTGCACATGTATCCCAGAACTTAAACTATAATAAAAAAAGAAATATACCCATAACAAACGAAGATATTGAATTAGTGATAAAAAAAATTCCACTATGAGAAACCCAGGCCTATATGGACTCTTGAGTGAATTCTATCAAACTTTTGAAGAAGAATTGATGCCAATCCTTCTCAAACTCGTCCAAAAAATTCCAGAGGAAAGAACAATTTATAATTCATTCTATGAGGTCGCTATTGGCAGCATATATAAAGACTTAAACACTGTAACAAAGTGAAATATGTTCCAAGAATTCAAGATTACCTTAACGTACTAAAGTCAATCAATGTAATACACCCTGTTAATAGAGGAAAGGGCAAAATCTACATAATCAGCTGAATAGATGAAGAGAAAGCATTTGACAAAATTCAAACATTTTCACAATAAAAACAACTAACACAGTAGGAATAGAATGAAACTTCCTCAACCTGATAAAGAGCATCTACAGAAACCCCACAATTAATATTACATTTGCTGGTAAAGACTGCATACTTTACCTGAAGATCAGGAATAAGACGTAGATGTCCACTCCCATCATTTCTATTCAACATTGTACTGGGGATTCTAGCCAGGGCAATTAGGCAAGGAAATAAATTAAAGACATCCAGATTGAAAAGAATGAAGTGAAACTATCCCTATTTGCAGATGACATTATTGTGTTTATAGAAAATCCTATCAAATCTGCCAAAAAACTATTAGATCTAATAAATGAGTTCAACAAGATTGTAAGATACAAGCCAATGTAAAAAAAAATGAGTTCCAAAGATGAAACTTAAAAAACTCCATCTATAAGAGCATAAAATAATATGATATTTAAAAATAACTGTAGCAAAAGAAGTGAAACACTAACACACTGAAAACTGCAAAACATTATTGAAAGAAACTAAGGAAGAAGCAAACAAATGAAAAAACAATATTGAAAGACTCATACTTCCTGATTTTCAAAACTTGCTGCAAACTACAGTAATCAAGACAGCGTGGTGCTAGCATAGGATAGATGCATAGGTCAATGAAATGAAATGGAGTGTACAGAAATAAACCCTGACATTTATGGGAAACTGATTTTTTGATAAGTGTTGCAAGACAACTGAATAAGAGCAAGAAAATTCTTTCCAACAAATGGGACTAGGACTGCCAGATATCCACATGCAAAAAAGTAAAGTTGACCTCTTACCACATACCACATGCAAATGTTAACTCTTATTGGATCAGAAGCCAAATGTATATGTTAAAACCATAGAATTCTTAGAAGAAAGCAGTTATAGGGTTTCAAGACCTTGGATTAGGCAATGTTTCTTTGATATGACAATAAAAGCTCAAGCAACAAAAGAAAAATAGATAATTGAACATTCCAACAATTTAAAATGTTTGTGCTTCAAAGGGCACCATCAATAATGTGAAAAGACAATCCATTGAATGCAAGAATTGAATGCATATTTATAAGTCATATATCTGGCAAGAGACCAGTTTCCAAATATTTAATGAATTGATTAAACTCAACAATAGAAAGACAACTCAAATATAAAATAGACAAAGGATTTACATAGACATTTCTCCAAAGAACATATAGAAATGGTCAAAAAGTACATGAAACAATGCTTAACATCATTGTTGTTGAGGTAATAAAACCACAATGAGATACCACTTCATACCAGGTACTATGACCATAGTAAAAAATGGTGGGCACTAAGAAGTATTGAAGAGGATATGGAGAAACTGGAACATACATACATTGCTGGTGGCAAGGTAAAATAATGAAGCCACATTGAAAATCAGTTTGCCAGGTCTTCAAAATGTTATACGTGGAGTTACCATGTGGCTTCATAATTCTACTCTTAGGCATATACTCAAGAGATGTGATAATGTGTCTGCACAACAAATTATGCACAAACTGTTATAGAGCATTATTCATAATAGCAAAAAAGTAGAAACAATCTGTGTCCATTCTATTGAACGTATACAACACGTTTGTTTATCTGATGAAAAGATAAACATGTGATGTATACGTGCAACAGAATATTACTGAGACACAAAAAGAAATGAAGTTCTGATGCATGGTATAAACGTGGGACAAACCTTAACAATGTTATGTTAAGTGAAAGAAATCAGGCACAAAAGGCTGTAGTGTTATGTGATTCCACGTATATGAAATGTTCAGAAGAGACAAATCCATAGAGACAGAAATTATATTAGTGGTTACCATGGACTGGGGGAGGGGGAATGAGAGGTGACTGCTAATATGTATGAGGTTTCTTTTGGGGGTGATGAAAATGTTCTGAAATTAGCCAGTGCTGATCTACACATCACTGAACTTTTATGAATATAGTAAAAACCACTTACTAGTACACATTAAACGATTACACCCTATGACATGGAATTAAATCTCAATAAACCTGTTTTTAAAAATGTAAAACAGACATGTCTCATATTGAGATGAGATGCCTGTTTATGTTGTCAATATTAATCAAATTAATTGGACAATCACCAAATCTGTCAGCAACCTGAGGCCATGAAGTCGCAGTACAGTCATACACCTCATGTTCAACCACAAACTCATGCTACTTTGCAGCGCTTTCAAATGCATACTTAGGACACAAATGACATGGAGAGCCATGGTGTTGTAATCTCCTTGGTATGTGAAATTTCCACAGCAGAGTTGAAGGTAAAGTCTCCAACACTCTGAGGAAATTCTATAATAATGATGAGCTCACATATAAGAAGCTATCATAATTGTTAAGAAGGGGTGAAAGTGATAAATATCTGAAGCCCCAGGCCTGTGATAAAAACTCTGTCAGAGTAAGGAGACAGTCAGAGTTTCAAGGCCTCATCCCTCACACACTAGGCCTGAAACACAGGCTTTGCATCCTCACAAAGCCGCTGAGACTAAAAGTCTCTGCAAAACACGTTCTCATCAGTCTGAATACCATCTCACTCCATTGTTTTTGATCTTAGAATTGTGGTGACCATAGCCATGAGAACAGACAGATACATGGACACCTGTCTCCAAGTGTACATTTTCATGTTCAAACCAGATCCCCATATGAATTCTCTATACAGACCAACTCGCAAGTTTAAATGGAATATATTTGCATTAAGATAATTGGAAGTCAGGCAACTAAAAATGCCTTGTACTAGAGGTCCTTAAATTTAGAGTATGTGTTATTCCTGCACTTTGGGAGGCCAAGGCAGGTAGATCACCTGAGGTCAGGAGTTCACAACCAGCCTGGCCAACATGGTGAAATCCCCTCTCTACTAAAAATACAAAAATTAGCTGGGCATGTTGGTGGGCGCCTGTAATCCCAGCTACTTGGGAGGCTGAGGCAGGAGAATTGCTTGAACCTGGGAGGCGGAGGTTGCAGTGAGCTGAGATTGCGCCATTGCACTCCAGCAAGTAGAGTATGAAAAAGCTATTTCTTGGTATCTTAAATCATTGACATTACAAGGTACAGGTGGTGAGAGTATAAAACTAATTCAGGTGGATTATGAAAGGGTGCTGTAATGTGACACCCAAGGAAGAAATTTAAATTGTTATTATCAGACTACCTCTCTCTCTTCTTCCTCTCTCAGCAACATACCTGAAATTAAAAGAGGCATCAAGAAAATTCCCCTAGAGGCAGTGGTGGGACTACGACCTTGCCAGCACCTTGATTTTTGACTTCTGGCTTCCAGAATTGTGAAGGAATAGATTTCTGTTGTTTTAAGCCACCATTCTTGTGCTAATTTGTTATGGCAGCCACAAGAAACTTACACACTTGATTCAACGCGACTGAATAGCTTTCTACACATAGGTTCTTTCCAATTCTATGGTATTATCATTACCACTGAGGTGAACATTGCACCATCTGGTGATCCAAGGTGGCATCTTTTCAAAATCTCCCTCTAAGTGGCTAGGGTATCAGGCATGCATTCTGGTTCAGTCATATATATACATTTTTTTTGCAAGTCTACATGGCTTCACTTACTCATTAATGGAAGTTTTAAAAACCAAAGTGATAACCTTAATCATTTCTCACTTAAACAAGAGAGTATGATTTTAACCAGAATGATACCTGTTACAGCAGCAATAGTACTGTGTGGTATTAAGGTTTGAATTCTGACTGTAAGGCTTTGGATCAGTAACTTCATCCCTCCATGCCTCTGTTTACTCATCTAGAAAATGAGGCTATTGGCAGAGACGTAGTTGGCATTCACTGTCTCAACTTCATGCTGAGGTCCTTAGTCTAGTTCTTGCAACTGCAAGCTTTGGCTCTCAACACCGTTACCATATCACTAATTTAAAAACAAAACGGAAGAAAAGGAAAAAAGAAACTATTTAGAACTAATTGATTTTGTTCTATGAGTTCATCTGCCTCCTTCTGCCAGTGTAAAAGGGCTGAGCCTAGAGGGTTCTTTAAATAGTAAAAAATAGATTAAGGATGCACTATTCTTGATGGGATGCAATGTGATATTATCCACTGTAAAACGCACATAGGTGACTCCCACCACCAAGGGCACTGTCCCACTCCTCAGATTTAAAACACAAATTTGGTCATATGTCTTCACCCCACCTCCAAACCTTTCGTGTCTCATCCTGTCATTAGCAAGAAGTGTTTGCCACAGACTATGCCAAGGCTCCATGTCTTTGCTCATGCTGTTCATTCTGTCCGGATTTAGGTGCCCTTTTCTTCTTGCTAGAGAACCCTACTTTTACATTTTTGGCCAGTTTTGCAATAAGCATTCCAGTCCTGCTGGCTGGTAGATTACATCTGCTCTTTATTTTTAAATAGACTTTATTTTTTAAAAAAACTTTTATATGTACAGAAAAAAATAAGCAGAGAGTACACAGTGTTTCCATATAGCCCATATTCAGTGTCCCCTATTGTTAATATCTTAGATTATTATGGGATATTTGTCACAATTAATGAATCAATACTGATACATTATCTTATACTAAAGCCCACACTTTATTCAGATTTCCTTAGTCTTTACAGAATTCTCTTTTCTGTCTCAGGATACCACATGACATTCAGTCCTCATGTCTCCTTACGCTCCTCCTGGTCATGATAGTTTCTCTGACTCTGTTTGTTTTTGATGACCTTCTCAATTTGGGGCATACTGTTCAAATGTTCTGTAGGATGCCCCTCTGTGGGAATTTATCTAATATTTTTCACATGATAAGACTGGTTTTATGAGTTATTGGGAAGAAAAATACAGAGGTAAAGGGCCATTTTTATTATACCACAACAAGAATACCTACTATCAGCTGGGCGCGGTAGCTCATGCCTGTAATCCCAGCACTTTGGGAGGCTGAGGTGGGGGGATCCCTTGAGGTCAGTTTGAGACCAGCCTGGCCAACATGGAGAAACCCCGTCTCTACAAAAAATACAAAAGTTAGCCAGGCGTGATGGCGTTCGCCTGTAATCCCAGTTACTCCGGAGGATGAGGCAGGAGAATTGCTTTAACCTGGGAGGCGGAGGTTGCAGAGAGGTGAGATGGCGCCATTGCATTCCAGCCTGGGTGACAGAGTGAAACTCTGCATGCCCCCAACCCCCCAAAGAAGAATACCTACTATCAACATAATTTATGACTACTGATACTGACCTTGACTTTTTTCACCTAGCTGAGGTAGTATTTGACAGGTTTCTCTGCTATCTCTTACTCACTTTTAATACTCAGTTGAAATGCTACCACCTTTTTGAAGTCCTCCTGGACTCCTTCAGCCCCTAGTAAGCTATTTAATCCATTTATTAGTCATTAATAAACATTTGTTAATCACTTACTATGTGTCTGGCATGGTGCAAAGTGTGAGGATGCAGCAATTTAAACATGCAATAATTGTTTCATAAAAGAGTAACTACGTGAATTGATGGTGTTAAACAGAAGCAGAATACTTTTCTCATATTAGGTCAGCATTTATATATTGAGCACCTCTAGTTTATACAGTACCGTGTTAGAAGTGTTAAGGACAACATATATTTAAAATACAGACCTTGCTGTAAGGTATAGCAAGGGCTGGCAAAATCCAGCATTCAGGACCAAATCCTGCCTGATGCTTGTTTTTGTAAATAAAGTTTTATTGAAACACAGCCACACCCCTACGTTTACATATGGTTTATGATCACTTTGCCCTAGAGCAGCAGAGTTGAGTAGTTACAACAGAGCCTATATGACTTGCGAAGCTTAAAATATTTACTGTCTGCTCCTTTATAGAAAAAGTTTTCTTATTCCCTCTCTCAAGCATTAAAATTCACAATATACATGGAAACTCATAACACTTAGGTACTTGTAAAAATAAAATAGATTTAACTCTAAATGGAAGAGCTAATATAAGAGCTTAATATACTTTTGTAGGCATTATTTGGTTTAACTGTAAATCCAGTGTAAGAATTGATCATCCTGAATGGGAGTCAATAAACACATTTATTAAAGGCTTCTTATGGGCCAGGGTAGTGTTGAAAGCAAGGGATTTATTGATGAACAAGACAGGTCCCTTCCGCTAAGAAGCATACACTTTAATGCTATAGGGCTGCATTATCCAATACGGTAGCCATAGGCACCTGTGTCTGTTGAGCACTTGAAATCTGAGTGGTTTCGAGTGAGATGTCTGAAAGCCTAAAATATAATACAAAAGAGATTTCCAAAGAATTAGTGTAAAAAAAAGTCTGAAAAAATGTTAATATTAATTACATGTTTATTTTATTGTACATGAGGATTATATAATATGATAATAAAATATGTTGCTAAAATAACTTTTACCTGCATTCCTTTCTTTTCTTTTAACTTTTTAATGTGGCTACTAGAAAATTTTAAATCACATATGTGGCTGATATTATGCTTCCTATTGGACAGTGCTTGTCTAAACTTTAGAAATGTGCTGCCAATACAGTAGCCACTAGCTACCTATTGCAATATAAATTTAAGTTAAAATTAAATATGCTGTAATTATAATTTTGGTTTCTTGAGTTAAACTAGCTGTATTTCAAGTGCTCAACAGCCACATGTGGCTAGAGGCTACCATACCGGCCAGTATAACACAGATATAAATTATTTCCATCATTGCAGAGAGTTCTTAATATGGTTTGGCTGTGTCCCCACCCAAATTTCATCTTGAGTTGTAGCTCCCATAATTCCCATGTATTGTGGGAGGGACCTGGCGGGAGATAATGGAATCATGGGGACTGTTTCCGTCATACCATCCTTGTGGTAGTGGATGAGTCTCAGGAGATCTGATGATTTTATAAGGGGAACCCCTTTTGCTTGGCTCTCATTTCTCTCTTGTCTTCCACCATGTAAGACATACCTTTCACCTTCTGCTATGATTGTGAGGCCTTCCCAGCCACGTGGAACTGTGAGTCCATTAAACCCCTTTTTCTTTCTTTCTTTTTTTTTTTTTTGAGACGGAGTTTTGCTCTGTCGCCCAGGCTGGAGCACAGTGGCTCTGTTGCCCAGGCTGGAGTACAGCAGCGCGATCTCGGCTCACTGCAAGCTCCGGCTCCCGGGTTCACGCCATTCTCTTGCCTCAGCCTCCACAGTAGCTGGGACTACAGGCGCTCACCACCGCGCCTGGCTAATTTTTTTTTTTTTTTTTTTTTTTTTTTTTTTGAGACGGAGTCTCGCTCTGTCGCCCAGGCTGGAGTGCAGTGGCGCGATCTCGGCTCACTGCAAGCTCCGCCTCCCGGGTTCACGCCATTCTCCTGCCTCATTTTTTGTATTTTTTAATAGAGACAGGGTTTCACTGTGTTAGCCAGGATGGTCTCGATCTCCTGACCTCGTGATCCGCTCACTTCAGCCTCCCAAAGTGCTGGGATTACAGGCGTGAGCCACCAAGCCCGGCCGCCTCTGTCTTTATAAATTACCCACTCTCGGGTTTGTCTTTATCAGCAGCTTGAAAACGGACTAATACAGTTCTAATGAGCAGGGATGCCCTAGAGGAATATGAAAAAGGCTTCCCATTTTTTTTCATTGACAAATAAAAAATGTATGCATTTATTGTGTACAATGTGATGTTTTGAAATATGTATACATTATGGAATGGTGGAATTGAGCTAATTAACATATGCATTACCTCACACACATACCATTTTTGTGTCTCTGTGGTAAAAACACTTAAAATCTACTCTCTTAGCAATTTTCAAGAATACAATTTGTTGTTATTAACTATTGTACAACATAATATCTCTTGAACTTATTTCTCCTAACTTAAAGTTATGTCCTTTGACCCACCTGTCCCCAACCCCCCAATTTTTTTTTTTCCACTGATGGTGATAAGCATTCTATTAGGAAAGAAAAGGACTAAAAATGAAATGGGAGACTGATGTTGGGCAAATGCATTAACATTTCCTGGAAGTGAATTCCTTCAGGTGTGTGGATCTTTGAGTGGCCACACTGATGTGCTTGCATAGCAAGGACCAGGAACAGTCAGCAGATGGATGACCTGGAAGAAAGGGGAGGAACCTCAGGACAAGGAAACAGAAACAAATGCTGCTACACATTTAGCTCTAAAGTACTATAGGGAAAAGTATGACATCTTAACTATGTTTTTTAAAATGTATATTTTGGAGTGTTTTGACTGGAGGACCTATGTAACTGTGTTGTGTATTAAATGGATGAAACATCTTTCCCTGGATGCAGAGGAAAGTCTTTCTAATGGCAGGAAACTATATTTTCTTTATGACCACTTTTAGTTTCAGTAGCAGATATAATACCAGGCCCAAGCCTCACAAGCAATACACTAAAAGGGGAGTAGCTACGAGGGTGGGAAAGGAGGAAAAACGTGCTCTAAAAGCAGGAAATAGGCAGCACAAAGACGGATCAGATCTTGCTCCCTGGGTGACAAGATTATGGGTTTTGGAGCATCAGAGAATTTGGTTCGGATCTTATCTCAACCGTTTACTAGCTGTGGCATAAAGACATCAGCACTTACTGAGCTCTTGCTGTATATCAGGCACTTCAGATTGATTATCTCATTGAATTTCCCAAGAACCCTAAGAGACAGGTTCTGTAATTATCCCTATTTTACAGAAGAAGAAAATGAGGCTTAGGGAGATTGAAAATTACATTCCAATGAAGAGCACAGGCAGGCTTTGCAACCAGCTAGTCAACACTCCACATCCCACCCTTACATTTCACTATCTCCCATGGAGCCTGCATCGAGTCAGTTAACCTCTCCTTAGACCCAGTTTTCTCAACTACAAAATAAGAATAATTATATCCACCTTGAAGAGTTGTTACAACTATTTGATCAGACACTGGTAAAGCATCTCATTGGATGTGGGATGTAAATGTTAGTTTACTCCTGCATTCATGAGGTAAGACAAAATTGATACAATTTGGAAAAAATACATATCTTAGGACGGGGTCCCCAGCCCCAGGGTGATGAACTGGTACTGGTCTATAGCCTGTTAAGAAGCGGGCCACACAGCAGGAGGTGAGCAGCAAGTGAAACTTCATCGGTATTTGCAGCTGCTCCCTATCGCTTGCATTACCACCAGAGCTCCACCTTCTGTCAGATTATTGGCAGCATTAGATTCTCAGAGGAGCACAAACCCTATTGTGAACTGCACATGTGAGGGATCAATGTTGCACACTCCTTATGAGACTCTAATGCCTGATGATCTGTCACTGTCTCTCTCATCTCCCCCAGATGGGACTGTCTAGTTGCAGGAAAACAAGTTGAGGACTCCCACTGATTCTATATTATGGTGAGTTGCATAATTATTTCATTATATAATACAATGTAATAATAATAGCAAGAAAGTGCACAATAAAGATAATGCACTTGAATCAACCCAAAACCATCTCCCTCCCTGTCTGTGGAAAAATTGCTTTCCATGAAACCAGTCCCTGGTGCCAAAAAGTTTGGGGACTGCTGTCTTAGGAAACAAAGATATTTTTCTCTTGCTCATAACAGACACAGGTGAGAGTTTCGGCTGGCAGTCAGCCTGCCCCACATAGACAATCAGGGACTGCATTCCTTAGTATTGCATGGTTCCACCTTATCTGTGTTCTAGCAGGTGGGAAAGCAGAAGGAAACGGAGAGAATCCACATGCTCTATCATAAGCTACACCTGAAGACACATATCGTGTGCTCATATCCACTGGGGACAGCTTAGATCCTTGCCAAACCTTACTGAAAGGGTGGCTGGAAAATGTTGTCTGGCCATGTGCCCACCTCCAACTCAATTACTGTAGAAGGAAGAATAGATTGTGGTGATTAAAAGGACCATGGTTTAAATTGTTAACAAGTCAGTTTCTCTTTAATGTCCCCTGATCCCTTCCTTTAGTATTTGACTTCCCTCTCATCTCAGTTCTCTCCTCTGCTGGATTCTGGGCCTGCTCATTTTGGGTAGGAGCCCACATGAGGTATCCTTGGGCCTGTTCTCTTTATTCCACTCCAGTGGATAACCCACTAGGTACCTGACACTTTTGAGATGCCCTGATCTACACTCTTGCAGCTCTCCTCAATTCTTTATTAATCAAGTTTTCTGGGTCTATAAGGGCTTTCCAGGCCTTCCAAGGCAGGTTAATATCATAGGAATGTCCCTGGGAATAATCATGTCTTGAATCTCTGCCAATTACACTTCCAACTTTTGATGACCTTGGCCAAATTACTTAATCTCTGAGCTGAATTGTTTATATTTGTAAAATTGGGATAATTCTTACTCTCCTTCCCTCATGAGACTTTTTTGTGAAAACAACTGAGATAAAAAATTAAAAAGCGTTTTTCAGCAGGTAACACACTGTTACAAACTTTATTAAAATTTCCCTAATGTAACAGATAAAATAATTATTTGCTCTTTTTTGCTGAGTATTAAAGTTGACTCTAATTTTAGCAAAAAAAATTCTATATAAATAATAATAGTGTATTATCAATAAATGAAATAAAGTATCTTTGTATGTTGCTTTTTTTTTTTTTTTTTGGCAGAGCAAGATGATGGAATAGAAACATATACCATTCATCCCCATAGCTAGAACGCCAAATTTTAACAACTAGCTGCACACAGATAGACACTGTCACAGAAACTAAAAACCGGTACCAACTCAGCCTCAGTGGAATAGAGCAACAAGCAGGCTCTTGGGGGCCCTGAGTCCAGTCCTAGGCTCTTGGACAGCATTTCTGGACCTACCATGAAGGGTGAATCCCTGGCCGGTCAGCATTCTCCACAAGCTGACTGAAGAGCCCTTGAGCTCTAAGTGAGCAATGGCGGTCACCTGGCAGAATCCCCTGTTGACCACTGTTGGCTGCGACCACAGAGAAAGGGACCAGCTCAGCCACAGTGGAAAGAGGAGGGAAGAGTGGGAAGGACTTTGTATTACAATTTGAGTGCCAGCTTAGCTGTAGTAGAGTAGAACATCATGTAAATGGCTAAGGTTTTTGACTCCCTCCCAGACAGCATCTCTGGACAAATCCAGGGTCTCGGGGAGCTTGCCTTCCTGAAGGGAAGGGCTTTGAACCAGACCCAATGCTGTGCTAGTTTCAGGTCTGACCCAGTGCAGTCTCAGTGGTGGTGGTGGCCATAGGGGTGTTTACATCAATATACCCCCAGTTCCAGGTGGCTCAGTACAGAGAGAGAGACTCCTTTTGTTTGGCAGAAAGTAAGGAAAAAGAATAAGAGCCTTTGCCTGTTAATCCAGAGAACTCTCCTGGATCTTATCCAAGACCACCAAGGTGGTACCTATACAAGTCTGCAAAAAACCACAGCATTATTGGACTTGGGGCCCAAGCCTCTTTGAATACCTAGAAATCTCTCTCAAAAAGGACAGGCTCAAACAAGCCCAGAATGTGAAAACTATAATAAATACCTAACTCTTCAATGCCCAGACACAGATGAACATCAAAAAGCATCAAGGCCATCTGGGAAAACATGACCTCACCAAATGAAATAAATAAGACCAATCCTAGAGAAGCAGAGCTATATAACCTATCAGTCAGAGGATTCAAATAGCTGCTTTGAGGAAATTCAAAGAAATTAAAGATAAAACAGAGAAGGAATTCAGAATTCTATCAGATAAATTTAACAAAGAAATTAAAAGAATTAAGCAGAAATTCTGCAGTTGAAAAATGCAATTGATATGTTGATGAATGCATCAGAGTCTCTTAATAGCAGAACTGATCAAGCAGAAGAAAGAATTAGTGAGCTTGAAGGCAGGCTATTTGAAAATACACAGTCAGGCCAGGCATGGTGGCTCACGCCTATAATCCTAGCACTTTGGAAGGCTGAAGTGGGTGGATGCCTTCAAGTTTCCCCAGGAGTTTGAGACCAGCCTGGGCAACCTAGTGACACCCTGTGTCTACTAAAACTAAAAATTAAAGAAAAGTAGCCATACATGGTGGTGTGCACCTGTAGTCCCAGCTACTCAGGAGGCTGAGGCATGAGAATCATTTGAACCTAGGGGGCAGAGAACCTGGGAGTTGGAGGTTGCAGTGAGCCAAGATTGCGCCACTGCACTCTACCCTGGGTGACAGAGCGAGACTCTGTCTCAAAAAAAAAAAAAAAGAAAAAGAAAAAAGAAAAAGAAAAAAAAGAAAAGACACATCAGAGGAGACAAAAGAAAAAGAATGAAAAACAATGAAGCATGCCTATAAGATCTAGAAAATGGCCTCTAAAGGGCAAATGTAAGAGTCAATAGCCTTAAAGAGGAGGTAGAAAAAGAGACAGAGATACAAAGTTTATTCACAGAGATAATATTAGAGAACTTCCCAAACCTAGAGAAAGATATCAACACTCAAATCCAAGAAGGTTATAGAACATCAAGCAGATATAACCCAAAGGTGACTACTTCAAGGCATTAATAATCAAAGTCCCCAAGTCAAGGATAAAGAAAGAATTCTAAAAGCAGCAAGAGAAAATAAATAAATAGCATATGATGAAGTTCAAATACATTTGGTAGTGGACTTTTCAAGTAGAAATCTTACAGGATAAGAGAGAGTGGCATGACATACTTAAAGTGCTGAAGAAAAAATAAAACTTTTACCCTAGAATAATATATCTGGCAAAAATATCCTTCCAACTTTTGATGGAGATATAAAGGCCTTTACAGACAAACAAAGACTGAGGGATTTCATCACCACCAGACCTGTCTTATAGGAAATGCTAAAGGGAGTTCTTCATTCTGAAAGAAAAGGGTGTTCACAAGCAAGAATAAATCATCTGAAGGTACAAAGCTCATTGGTAATAGTAAGCACACCCACAGAAAGACACAGAATACTGTAATACTGTAATTGTGATGTGTAAACTACTATTATCTTATATTAAAAGGATTATTCATCATGACCAAGGGGATGCAAGGATAGTTTGACATACACAAATCAACCGTGTGATACATTATATCAATAGAATGAAGGACAAAACCCACATGATCCTTTAAATTAACGCTGAAAAAGCATTTGATAAAATTCAACACCATTTATGACAAAAACACTCAAAAAAACTGGGAACAGAAGGAACATACCTCAACATAATAAATGTCATATATGAGAGACTCGTAGGTAGGTATCATACTGAAAAGGGAAAAACTGAAAGCCTTTCCTCTAACATCTGGATGCTCACTGTCACCACTGTTATTTAACATAGGACTAGAAGTCCTAGCTAGAGCAACCAAACAAGAAAAAGAAATAAAGTGCATCCAAATTGAAAAGGAAGAAGTCAAATTATTTTTGCTTGCAGATGATAGGAAAAGCCTAAAGACACTACCAAAAAACTATTAGAACTCATAAACAAATTCAGTGAAGTTGCAGGATACAAAATCAACATACAAAAATCAGTAGCATACTTCTATGTCAACAGAGAACAATCTGAAAAAAAATCAATAAAATAATCCCATTAACTATATATAAATTAAATAAAATATTTAGGAATTAATCAAAGAAGTGAAAGATCTCTACAAGGAAAACTATCAAACGTTGATGCAAGAAATTAAAGGGGATACCAAAAAATGGAAATACAGTCCATATATATGAATTGAAAAAAATCAATATTGTTAAAATGTCCATACTACCCAAAGCAATCTACTGATTCAATGCAATGCCTATCAAAATACCAACGATATTCTTCACAGAAATAGAAAAAAATCTTAAAATTTATATGGAACCACAAAAGATCCAGAATAGCCAATAATCTAAGTAAAAAGAAACCTGGAAGAATCACATTATCTGACTTCAAGTTATACTACAGAGATAGAGTAACCAAAACGGCATGGAAAGGGCATAAAAACAAACACATAGACCAATGGAACAGAATAGAGAATCCAGAAACAAATCCACACAACTAAAGTGAACTCATTTTTGACAAAGTAACCAAGAACATACATTGGGAAAAAGGTAGTGTCCTCAATAAATGGTGCTGGGAAAACTGGACATCCACATGAAAAAGAACGAAACTAGTCCCCTATCTCTCTCACCATATACACAAATCAAATCAAAATATATTCAAGACTTAAATCTAAGACCTCAGACTACTAAAAGAAAACTTTAGGGAAACTCTCCAAAGCATTAGACTGGGCAAAGATTTCTTGAGTAATACCTCACAAGCAGAGGCATCCAAAGCAAAAAATGGATATATCGGATTACATAAAGTTAAAAAGCTTCTCCACAGCAAAGGAAACAATCAACAAAGTGAAGATACAACCTATAGAATGAGAGAATATATGTGCAAACTATCCATCTGACAAGGAATTAATAACCAGAATACATAAGAAGCTTAAACAACTCTACAGGAAAAATGTCTAATAATCTGATTTAAAAATGGGCAAAAGATCTGAATAGATGTTTTTTAAAAGAAGACATACAAATGGCAACAGGTATATGCAAATCAAAACTACATTGAGACATCATCTTACCCTGTTTAAATGCATTTCATTCAGAAGGCAGGCAGTAACAAATGTTGGCAAGGATGTGGAGAAAAGGGAATTCTTGTATACTGTTGGTGGGAATGTAAATTAGTACAATCACTATGAAAACAGTTTGGAGGTTCCTCGAAAAACTAAAAATAAAGCTATCACACTGATACAGTTTGGATGTATGTCCTTGCTCAAATCTCCTATTGAAATATAATCCCCAATGTCAGAGTTGGGGCCTGGTAGGAACTGACTGGATTATAGGGGTGTATTTCTCATGAATGGTTTAGTGTCATCTCCTTGGTACTGTTCTCACAATAGTGAGTGAGTTCTCATGAGATCTGGCCATTTAGAAGTATGTGGCATCTCTCCTCTCCCTCTTTTGCTCCTGCTCTGGCCATGTGACATGCCTTTTTCCCCTTTGCCTTCTGCCATGATCATAAGTTTCCTGAGATCTCACCAGATCCTGAGCAGATGCCAGCATCATGCTGCCTGTACAGCCTGCAGAACCGTGAGCCAATTAAACCTCTTTTCTGTATAAATTACCCCATCTCAGGTATTTATTTATAGCAATGTGAGAATGACCTAACACATGTATGATCCAACAACCCCACTGCTAGGTAGATACCCAAAGGAAAAAATCAGTATGTCAAAACGATGTCTGTACTCTCATGTTTATTGCAGTACTATTCACAATAACCAAGATTTGGAAACAAGCTAAGTGTCCATCGACACATGAATGGATAAAGAAAATGTGGTACATATACACAATGGAGTACTGTTCAGCCATAAAAAATAATGAGATTCTGTCATTTGCAACAACATGGATGGAACTGGAGGTCATTATAAGTGAAATAAGACAGGCACAGAAACACAAACTTTGCATGTTCTCACTTATTTGTGGAAGCTAAAAATTAAAACAATTGAACTCATGGACATAGAGAGTAGAAGGGTGGTTACCAGAAGCTGGGGAGGTTAACTGATACGAAAATAGAGAGAATGAATGAGTTCTAGTATTTGATAAAGCAACAGGGAGACTATAGTCAAAAATAATTTAATTGTACATTATAACAAAGAGTATAATTGGATTGTTTGCAACACAAAGGATAAATAGTAGAAGTGATGTATACCCCATTTACCCTGATGTGATTATGATATACTGCATACCTGTATCCAAATATTTCATGTACCTCATAAATCTATAAGCCTACTATGTACCCACAAAAATTAATTTAATAAAATGTAGTGCATTTAATTTAATTTGCAGAAACGAATACAGCATTATTACATTGCTTTACATCTATTTGAAGATATTTCAGTGCATTTCTTCATTATGTTATCCCTCTCTCCTTTGAAATGCTCACCCTTTCATACTTGCTTTTTATATACCTGCTGTTTTTTTGTTTGTTTGTTTCAGTTTGTTTTTTTTCTTGAACTCCATAGATACTTCAAATCTTGTCATGTGGACTGATTTTTCTCTAGCACAGCAAGGAAAAGGCAAAGGAAGAATCAGAACCCCAGTAACCCTGTCTCCAACAGACTTGGGTTTTCTTCCTGGTTACTCAGGTCCTTATTTATCTCAGCAGGTCTCTTTCTGGGTTAGTCAGTGCTTTCTCTTCTGAGAATTGTGCAAAGTTTCTACAAGTTGTATGGGAAACCACTAACTGATGTTAAGTTTGCACAATGGGTAGTTTATACAAATGTTTCTCTTAGAAAGCAACATGCCCAGGACATTTCTGGGAGACATGTATAGTACAACTTTCACTAGCAGCTGCCAGAACATGCTGGAGCTTCCCAAGGTTGAATCTATTGCTCCCCGGGATTGATTCAATGTCTGTTCTGTCAGCCAGTGTAACTGCAGACTGCAACGTGCTCCATGTTTTCATACACAAAAGGGATATGGAAAGAACAGAAGGCAGGATCCAAGAGAAAATGTGAGCCAGTACAACACCACGCAAATGCAACATGTTGATTGATCTAGTGTGAACTCTTTATATAGACAAAAGGAAGCAGAGCCCAAGGCTGATATCTGCATTGTTAAAGTGAATATAGGATCTGTCCCAAGTATTCAGAGAGCTGAAGCAAAATTGAGGATATTTGCCTTTGCCTATAAAATAGTATACTGTTGACTTGCCTTTGTTCCCGCATCCCTCCCAGCATGGCTACTAACCAGCTGTGTGACTGAGTCTGTTAGTTCACAGCTTTCAGCCACCTTTACCATTGGAAAAGTGAAGATGGTGCGCCAGTCGGTCTCTGACATCCTTTCCAGCCTTCAAACTATGTCACTCTTTTAGAGACATTTTGACCACTATCTCCTTTTTTTCTAATATTATATGAGGTTTTTTACTGAACACGAGTTGAGATGAACCATGAGATGTCCCTGTCTAATCTTGCAGATATGGCCAAGGGGTGCACGGACTATAGTAGTTGGCATTGTGTTTGACTGAAATTAACAACAACATTAAACCCTACCACAGAGGCTGCAACATGTTGAAAAACACTGCTCCAGCACTTCTGAGAACTTACACAAGATGCATATATAACACAAGCATACATATGGGTTTCCTTATTTTATTTTTGCTTTGTAGCTCACAAAAAGTCAACAGATTCTCCAGGAAAACAAGAAATCACAGGGCTTCACAAGGACCTCTACAGGTTTTAAGAACACCAGTGGTGGGGAGGGAGGTGTCTTTGAGCTACTAAAACATTTTAAAGAGACTAAGAGCAACCAAGCAACCATATCATCATCTCTATAAAGTTACAAAAATGTTGAGATTATCTTCTTTTGACATGAGTGATATATTTATGTTTGAATTTATCCTGATCTTGTCTCATTCTGATCTTAAGCTCTAATGGGCAGCTATATAAGCTTTTGAGGAAGTAAAACACAATTATAAAATTGGGTTTACACGCAAAATATTTCAAGTGATAGGGCAGTTCAGCTCAGTGCCTACCATGGGGAGGGATGGAAAGAAAGACCGAGGAAAAAATCATCTCAATACAACATGGGGTGTTCTACAGTTGCCTTTACAGCTGGTCCTCAAGGGACACACAGAAAGGAAACTCTGCCTTGGCAGTGGGACGGTTCCAGGGAATCATAAAAACATCTGAGGAGTTAACCTTTGAAGAAGGTGATAAAGAACGCTCCAGGAAAATGAGATCATCGCTGTAAGATCAAGAGGTGTTAAAGTCTTTGATGCATTTAGAGAACTCCATGCATAAAGTTTGAGGAAGTGATGGGCAAGAGGTGAACCTGAAGGGTCAGGAAGAGGCCTGACAAGGGGAGGGCCTGCTGTGCCTCACTAGAAAGATCAGGCACGTTTGTGTAGATAGTGGGGAGCCATGGAAAGGTGCTGGATGAGAGTGTGACAGGGTTGGTTTTCTACACCCCCAGAGTAAAAAAGAATAAAGCATCCTTGTAATTGAAAAATTGAGGAACAACTGCCCTACCTGTTCAGGCAGCTGTTTTAAGTTTCATTATTTCCTGGCACATCATCTGTCAGTTAATATTAGTGGCTGTATAGTTCCTGCTCTGCTTAACTATATCAGGGGCAATCAGTCCCAGCATCTTTGTATATTCACAGTTTGTTTTCTGCACTGATTCGAGACTTTCTATTAGCCAAGACTTTCTAGTACAAACTTCCACTCCTCCTCCTAAAATCTTCCTAAACTCTCCTAGATCCCAAAGATATCTCACTTTTAATAGGAGTGTATGAGTTATCATTTGTTGTGTAACAAGTCATAGCAAGGTTTATCAGCTTCAAACAGCAAACTTACTATCTCATAATTTATGTGGGTCGGGAACCCAGGTATGGCTTAGCTGAGTGCCTCTGACTCAGGGCTTCTCACAAGGTGGCAATCAAGGTGTCAGCCTGGGCAGCAGTCACCTCAAGGCTCCATGGGAAGGACCTGTTTCCGTGCTCACTCACACTGCTATTGGGAGGCCTCAAGTCCTTACTCACTCTTGGAGATGGCAGTTTCTTGCTACCTGGGCCTTTCCAGAGTTCCACCACAATATGGCACTGGGGTTCTCCCAGAGAGCCAGAGAGGATAAGCAAGACGGAAGTCACAATGCTTTTGTAATCTAATCTCAGAAGTGATAACCTATCACTTTTTTTTTTGTATTCTATTCTAGTCTATCTTTATTCTAGAAAATAAAGTAATTCAACCTATACTCCAGGGGAAGGGATTACACAGTGGGTGAATGTCAGGAGGCAGGGTCACTGGGAGCTATCCTAGGGGCTTTCAGCCACAGGAGTTACTCAACTACCTCCGTTTCTCCAAACATGACTGAGAACAGACAGCTCGGAAGAGCCAAATATGTACTCCTCCATCTTTCCGTGTGGGTGTTATTCCCCGATCTCCTATTTCACTCCCAAAACCAGTTCATCATTCCAGCTATGTTAGTCCAGCTTTTGGGCTGTGTTAGGACTATATTCTGAGGATGTTGTTGTTTTCTGCTCTTATCTGTAAAATGGGAATAAAGATACCTATCTCACAGGGCAGATGTGAGGATTGAATGGAACTATATATTAGATAGGAAACAGTTCAATGAACTCAGAAGCAGATGCTTATGGATTTAAGCACTGATCACCTACCTCAGTGGCACCTGTTCCTCTACCTTTAAGCTCATGAGTGAGCAAAGTTGCAAAACTTTAGAAATGCTCCAAATTGAGAAGATTTAATCCAGTCCTCGAATATCCATTCACTTATCTCTGAGGATTAATATAACCCACCTTATTGGACCTTTTGCTACCAAGGTCTTTTATTGATCAGAGTATACCTTACTCTCCAAATGCAGCTTCTTGACTTTTTAAAGGCCATCCTACAACCCCTATAGTAGAAAGACTTGGGCTCATATAGCAAAGGATATTTGATTGGGCTGGACACACCACTTATCTGCCTTAGATGTTGTAGCTATGGAAAATTACAGTACTAAGCAGCAATCTATTCTGAAATTTCTTTATTGAACTCCTGCATTGCATTCTTTCATTTCTTTTTCTTAGAACTGACACTGGGCTCCTCAATAGATTGCAACCTTCTCAATTAATATTTGTGACCAGTTTTATACTTTTTAAGAGCTCCCTAAGAGGTTAGGGAATGCAAACTATATTACAGATACTCATTCAGTCGTATACACTAGAAATTTAGAGTTGGAATGCAAATTACGGGCCATCTAGTTGAGTCCCATTTTTCACATAGGCAAGAAGTCATTCTTACTATATTCATGAAAAGTCATATAGGAACTTAGCTTCTATTTGAATTGATACAATTTTGGAGAGCTTTGTATTTCTAGAGAACTGTTGTTTCTGTGTTATACCTGAGTGTTGTTTACCGATTATATTGAACTAAAATCTGCTCTGTTTTCTTTACTGAGATAGGCATGGAAAGGAGCAATAATACATGCAACACTGAACAGGACCATGCCTTCTTCTAAATGACATTATGGACTTCCCGACACTTGAGGATGGTATCTTTGCCTCCTCTGTCTCCTTCTCTTCTGATTAAATACCCTGAATTCCTTTTGTATGAATTTGTTTGATTGAAGATTTTTGTCCATGTTCAATGTAAATCCAGTAGAGTAATTTGGAATGGCTCCTTCATCATCAGCAGAAATAAACACTAAATTCACTCTACTCTATAGTGGGTGTACTATTTCAGCTGACAAAACCATGAGGCTTCTGGGGAAAGAGAATTAACAAAATAATTACAAAAACCACAAATCCTTGCCCTCACCGGGCTTATAAATGAAGATACAGGCTGTGTTAAACTGAACTGTAAATGCACTTAACAGTTAAAGGGCAGTTACAAGTTTGAAATGCTGTTTACAACCTTCTGAGTTTCATTTAACATGACTATACTTTGTCTTTGTGACAATCAACCAGCTTGTTTGAAAATATTCCTCTGTAAGTGTTTATTATTTGTTCAACATGTATTTACTGATGGCCTACTATGGGTCAGATGCTGATTCAGGCATTGGGGATATGATAGGGAATAAGAGAACTAAATCACTGCTCTCATAAAAATTATTCTAGGGAGTGGATACAGCCAACAGAGAAATGAACAAGAAGACTTAATAAGATTGACATTGTTTTCCAATTATCTTCTCTCAGGCAATAGGTGATTTGTGATAAAGCATGGAGAGAACAGGGTAGGTTTTATGAGGGCCTTAGAAAATCTAATGGGTTTTAGGGGCTACAATTCTAGTTGAGCTAAAGATGAATCCTCCATCATGTTTGTAGTTGCATAAGGGCCTTGAGACGCATATCAGTAATCCTTACTTTTGGAAGACTAGGAAGCTCAGGCTCCCAAGGCCCTAAACTGAATAAGGATGTGGAAGTCACAGGAGAAGTTGATGTCTCTTATTAGTCATTAGGTGGGAAAGCCAAAAAAAAAAAAAAAAAAAGAATCCAGGAGAGCCTGACTTGTGATGCAGGTACCACACCTACTAAGATAGGGGTTCTTTGTGCCCCAGAAAAGGATTGCAAGCTACTGGGGTTTTGAAACAAGTCAGTAAAGTGCACCTTCTTCTCCCACTCTCTTTCCATACAAGCTGCACTAATTTTCCCAACTTTTATTTCTTCTTACTGCCCTTTCTATTTTCCCTGAGTACTTCCCTTTTTCTAAGTATCCTTTTGCTCTTCTCTTCCTTCTATAAAACCAATCCTTCAAATAATAAAACACAGGATAAGCCTTTTCCTCAACAGAAGATGAAAAAATAAATTTATAGTGAAATAAATTTTCCAACACAAGAATTCTTTCATTAATATGCCTTCCTCATCTTGATTCACACACACACACACACACACACACACACACACCTATATAAAATGCAACAATAGAAATAGTACATGGTGCAGCCAACCATGAATCTATATATAAAAATTTAATTTAAATATAAAATAAACTTAATGTAAAGATGGTTTGGAATGTTCTGCTTCATGGCTGTTGGGGCATGTTTTTTCCCCAATCATTCCTGCTATCTTTCCCATTCAGCAAATAATTTTTCTGGATTTGTATTTCTACTTTGACGCTCATCCTGGTTCTAACTTCTGAGCATAGGCTCCCTGCCATGTTTATTAGGCCAGACCTGATTAAAGTAGGTACAAGGGTAAGACTTTTTGTTAATATGTTAGGAGAAAGAAACAGAAGATTTGTCATTTGTGCATGGAATCTCTAGATGATTAAAAATATTTTAAGAAACTAGCAGCTTTAAGTTGTATTTATGGTTTAATTCTGAGAAGGACAACTGGAAGGATGTAATTGTAAATATAGACAGCCAGTCAAAGATGAAGAAGATAGCCAATAAAATAAAGAGAAATTAGTAAAATAAGCTCTACACTTCATAGTTTCAGGACCTCCATCCTTAATTTCTGGTATTTAACTACCTGTGCTTAAGAGCCAAAGACTGATAAACGAATGACTCAGACCAACACTTTATATGCTTAAAGTGACCATTACAACCTTACAACCATCTCCTTCAGACTTATCCTCTTCCCATGTTTAGTAAAGGAAATCAAACTATAGAGAAACTACAGTGCTTTACAGTCAGCTCACAGTACAAATCAAAAGTTGAGTGAGTGGGAATTTAAGTTTAAGTAGACTATTTACCACCAGACCTAGAAATTATGCTGTGGGTAGGGATGGCCATACTGTAGAGGTAAAGAAAAATCAAAGTGATTTGTATTAGTGTTTGTTAAACACAAAAAATTTAAAAAGAAGGTAAATAAATCACATATTCAACTGAATCAAAAAAATACAATGAATGGAATGTAAGGAAAGTAGAAGAAAGAAGATAATACAGATAAAAGCAGAAATTAATGAATTAAAAGAGCAGTAAATATTGGTTAATCTGGAATGGACTTTGAAAAGCCCAATAAGGCTAGTTTCTTGAGGATAGTTTCTTGAAAAGATCTCTGTTACTGAGAAGAAAGGACAGAAAAACCTATATACAAATTTTTTAAAATTTCACATCTATAAAAAGAATCAGTAGACCATTTATAAGGAAATATCATTTCATTTCACTGGTAATAAAGTTGAACATTTTGTTAAAATAAGTGGTTTTCTACTAAGTACTATACATACAAACTTTTTGTCCAAAAACTCTGGCAGGAATTTGAAAATTTGTCAAAATACAGCTGCTTCTAATGTCCACCTTATGTCCAACCAAAGGCACATCACTTAATTGCATGTAAGAGTTTCACACATCAAGGAATAGTTACTTCTTATACTAATTTCAAGGTTGAAAAAAATAGAAAATTACAATTATTATCATGAGGTGGCACACGCTAAAAACAAAGTGAATTTCTCTAGGACTTGAGTATAGATGGAAAATCAACTTTTCCATAACTACAGAATGCCAGGGCAGTATCATATCAAGTGACTAACATCCATGCAAAAATCGGGTTTATCCTATAAGTATGAGGATCATTCAACGTGAAGAAACCTACTAATATGCTACCTCATCAATATATCAAAGAAGAAACACCATCTATTCATCTAAAAATCTGCCAAAAGGCATCTGGTAGAGTTCAACATAGATTTGGAATAAAATGTATTTTATTCCAATAAAATATATGCAAATTGAATGACATTTCTTTAGCATGATAAATACTATATTCTGGTAAAATAAGCCACCAATATTATGCCTAACTGTAATTCACTAAAGATATTCTCATTAAAGCTAGGAAAGGGACAGAGCGAGACTCCGTCTTAAAAAAAAAAAAAAAAAAAGCTAGGGAAAGGAATTCCAACTATTCCCATCATTGTGTAATGTTGTTTTCAAATGCTAACAAATACAACACAATAAAAAATTATATCTGTAAACATATAATACAGATAATATATGTAATTAAATATATATAATGAAAAACATAATTATCATTTGCAGATAATATATCTGGCTGGAAAACTGAAAACAATTAACTAAAAAAATGAATTACAGGAATTGATAAAAGAAGCTCTAAAATTACTAGTTACACAGTTAACATAATGAAATAAACACTTTTGCCTATAGATAACCACATCAGTTAGACTCTAACATTAAAAAATATCCCATTTACTATAAGACTAATATTATAAAATGTCTAGAAATTCTTGTATCAATAAGCACTTACAAAATTACAAAGTATTTTTCTGACACTTAAAAGAACTTGAATAAATAGTGAAACATGGAATGCTTTAATCCAAAAATTAATTGTTAAATGTCAATTATTCACAAGTTAATACATAAAGACAATGCAATTCTAATTAAAACCCCAACATAAATTATCTGGAGATTGGCTATTTGACAAAATATTCTAAATTTCACCAAAGACACTTATTGTTAGAATAGATAGAATTTTTTTAAGTGAAAAATTTGAGGACTATAAAAGTTCAATTTCTTTAGTTCTAAAAACTGAAAATGACAATTATATAATATATATATGTATAAGCATGTGAGCATATATATGCTATTCATTGGCTTATACATTGGTGTGTTTATGTCTGTGTATGTATACATTTATTATATGTATTTATTGGTAGGCATAAACCTTGGTATGATTTTTATGGGAGGCATCTCGTGTACCCATTGGTGCAGCATTTCCTTCTCCAGGAATTTGTCCTAAGAAAATAATCATGAACATTTATAACGCAATAGCTAAAAATATATTCATCCTAGTGTAGTTTATAGCAAGTCAAAATTAGAAAGAAAAAATCTAAGTCTTCAAAGGTTGAGTATTTTATAAAATCCGGATACATTCATAAAGTAAATATTATGCAAACATTAAAACCAATATATAATAATATTTAATGAAAAGGATATTCTCATAAGGAGTACGAAAAGTAGCTTATGAGTGAAGAGGCTGAGGAAAGACTGATTTTTAGGAGTATGCGTTTTCCAGATGACTTACAAGCGCCCTAATCCTATGCAAACCACATGATTTTAAGGAATGTTACTACATCTAACAAGGGCTTTAAATGACCTCCTTTACAGTCCATGGTAGCTTCCTCACAGGAAGTTCTGATCTTACTCTCAGCCAAGTCCTTGTAGCTCACTGTGCTGTGGCTGCATTTATTTGCCTTCTAAATGCATCAGGATAATGAGGATTTGAGCTGATAAGCAATAGCCAGGATGTGATGGGGATGAAGATTTGAGAAAGCTAGGAAAAGCAGAATCGAAACAAATTGACCAAATGTATAACACTGGGAAGGGAGAAAGGCTGAAGAGTTTCAAGTTTCTGACAAGCATTACACCACAGGGTCACAGTCCTGAGCTTCTACCATCCCCTTCTCCAGCCTCCCTTACCAACTCAAAAGCAGCCCTCACCCTGCCTGCCTTAAACCCTGCACTAACTAAGCCACCAGATACATCCAGCAACTGAGGCAGGAGCTCCTATCTGGTGGGCAGGTGAGCTGGGATGAAGCAGGGATGTCATTACATAGTTGGGGTCCCAATTTGGGATTTTGAATCCATTTGTCCATAAATTTTTTTTTACCCCTATTTATTTTTTGAGAACAACTGGTAAATATTTCTGTCGTATGATGTTGTGTTCTAAGTGAGATTTTTGGCCGTCATTATTGTGCATATGCAAACCCCACAGCCTTGGGGAAAAATCCAGAATTCTATGTATTGACTGGCTTACCTATGGTAAATTGGGGGTTATTTGATTTGTAGTATTTTTAAACATAAAAGCATAATATTTAAATCTTGGGGCAGCATAGTAAGACCAAATTGCTGTTATATCCAGAGAGTAAAATTCACAGCCGATTATACATACATATATAATTTTCATTTTAATTTTTAGAACTAAGGAAATTGAACTTTTGTAGCTCTCAACTTTTCACTTGAGAAAAAGTTCTATCTATTCTAACAACTAGTGTTCTGGGTGAAATTTAGAATATTTTGTCAAAGAGCCTATCTTCAAATAAATCATTTTAGGGTTTTAATTGGAGTTGCATTGTCTTTATATATTAACTTGTGAATAATTGACGTAATAATGTAGAAAGTAATTCATCAAGATGAAATGAAACTTATACCTTTAAAATGTACCTTAATGTTGACCCAATCATATTATTGTAAGTCAAGGGAAATCTAACATTCCTTAAAAGGTTAATAAACAAAAGTGTTTTCTTCAAAAAATGAGCAAACAAACAAAAACTTAGAAGTCCAATAATTGAGGATTACTTAAGTAAACCATGTAGTAGTCTATATTGAAGTATTATGCAGCTGTCACAAATATTTGAGTGTCTATATTATCAGGGGATTTATGCTACAGCACTCCACATAATATGTAAAAGTATACATATTTTATAATATCAACTTTAGAAAAATATTTCTGGGAAACATAATCGCAAGAATTTTAACAAAATATTTTTATTTTGTGTGTGTGGGGGTGTCAAATCTCAACTCCCCCACTGATAACTTGATAATCTGTATATAAAGCTGAATTTACCATCTGGCAAAGAGTTAGTGCTCAATAAAACCTGCTGAGTGCTGTCATGCCAGGCACTGGACACACACCTTTTAGTCCTCTTTGGCATCCTACAATATAAGCACTCTTAGTACCTCCATATTGCAAAGGACGTCGTGAGTCCTGAAAGGGCTAAGTAATTTTCCTGGAAACTCATCAATATTGAGGGACAGAGCTGAGGCTAAACCTGGGTCAGTTCATATCTAACTCCCGGTGCCTCTTACCCCATATGGTGCTCCAAAATAAGGGTACGTTTTCTTTTATAGGTGGCTTTTATTTTTATTGTTGATAATTTTGTGTGCTTTCCAAATTTTCTAAAACAGGTACCTATTGCTCTATTGCTTCTAAAATCAGAAGAAAATCTTTGTTTTTGTGTTTGTTTAAGAAAGACCATTAAGGAAGTAACATAAAAGGCAGGTTAAGGGTGGAGAAGAAAAATTATGTTGTTAAGTGTAAGCTCTCAGCTTCCCTCACAATTTAGCTTTGGAGAGCAATGCATTTCTAAATGTTTCAGAGATGCATACAGATTTAAAATTTTCCTATCCAATTTCTGTAAGAGTGATAATTTAAATTAGTATGTGATTGTGATACATTTTGTCTTGAAAATATGGCCATTAGGCAATGGTCTGGTTAAAGTTATATCTTTAAAATGTCCCATCCATTTGCTTTCATTAAGGCTGCATAAAGGTTTGCATGTTCTGTTTTATTTGCTTTATTTGGATGCCTAGTGCGTCTTTTGTGGTCTTGGACTTGGCCTCAGCTGAGGAGGAAGTGCAGCTGGATGGGGACGGAAAGTCAGAGCCCTGGATGCTCCTCCCAGCCGCCCACTTAACCTCTCGATGCCTCATTATTTCCCCCTAGAAAATACTTTCACTATTTGTCCTTGAATTAAGCAATGAAGAAGACAACTTTCTACACTTAGAGTAAATGCAAACAATTACTTTTCTGGGTCCTCACTGATTTTTCCATTTATCTGCTTCACCTCTCCTCTCTTTCCTTTCTGTTTTCTTCTCTCTCTTTCTCTCTTTCCTTTTCTTTCCCTTTAATTCTGGCCCCAAAGTATGGGCTTGGCCAGAGGAAATACTCAGAATGAAGGATTGCATCTTCCGACCAGAAGCAAGTGCTGAGGATGGATATGACATCAAAACAGAAGGTCTATTTTCCTTCTTTCTTTCCACTGTTCATGTTTACAGAGCCCTCCCTTTACAAGGCAAATGTTACCTTTGATGTGTTACTCTATTAGTTCTCATGCTTAAGGGATGCTAATAAATCAAAGACATTTGCGTATTCATGAATGCGCTCCTGCACTTTCCAAAGTACCCTCTCAATGGTCTTGAAAAGCTCAAGCTCACTGGTTAGGCTGTTGTAAACATGCCTTGTCCCAACCCCATGCCAGGCCTTGCCCTCCCAGATGCTGGACCCTGTTAAGAGCAGTGGTCCTGCCTATTACGTGACTCTGAGGCTCCTTTTGTAATCACCATAAACTGGATGGAAGAGCCATAGGGCTACCATCAGCCCTGCAGAGACAGTGGAGCAGAGGAGTCTCATTACAGAAATTAAGGCCTGCAAGAGACCCAGGTTGCAAGTGAGGCACCTTGAGAGTCATCCAAGGATCTCTGGGCTGGAAAAATGGAAATACACTAACATTAATTAGCCTGCTGCACCAGAAGAGAATAATTTAAATGCAAAAGATAATCTCACTGCCCTTTTGATGTGAAAAAGGTGTCCTATATTGTAACTTTGATTTCCACGTCAGCAGCCTGTGTGCTCATACATTAACAGCAGCCTGGAAGATTGAAAAAGCAGGGGTGGGTATCGATTCTGAACAGTGGACCTGCCGCTTGCTGTGTGATCTTAGGCAATGGACTGCTCCTTCCTAATTCTCTGTTTATAGTTTCATTCACTTTAGAGTGGTGAAAGAACACTTATTTTAATGAGATGCTGTGAGAATTAAGTACGTTGAAACTCTCTATGACGTGAGAAAAGCTGCAGGCGCAGAATATCCTGCAGAAATAAATAGCTGGTTATTTATTTGCTGTGTATGTGCCAGGCAAATGTGCACACATAATTTTTTTTTTTTACCAAGTCTTTTTCATCTTGGTATTGCCATTGAGTCAACTCTGCTGGGTGTTATTAAAAGACTCCCCAACACAATAGCAAGGGATGGTCAACAAAGGAAAGCACACACTGCAGCGAAAGCTATTGAGAAATGTACATTCACCCTCCCACACCCTTGACCTCTAGAATCAGATCAGTAACTTCTCCCCTCTTCATTTCCCCTTCCTGTGTCCACAGTGAAGGGAAGTTGGTTGCAACCTTTTGCAGATAATGTGACACAGGGTACACAAGAGCGGAAGGGAGAAAAGCATTTCAACAAAAGCCTGGAACTTCAGTTTAGGTAAATTCAGGAAGGCGTGAGATAGGAAATGGCAGCAACCTTGCCAGGAACTAAAGGAAAAGGGTTCTGGCATCAGCCCCGGAGCGAAATGTTAGGTCATCTATAATAAGGGCTGGGTGAAAAACCTTCAACTCAAAATGAAAGATACAATGACACAAAGAAACTTATCAAGGCAACCTTTGAAAGCAGTTAAGAAACCAATTCTTCTTTTTTAAAGAAAGTCCGCAGACAAAAGAGATTCCCTGATCAGCTTGTGTCAAGTTCCATGTAGAATAAACTTTCTTCACAATCTCAAGAGCCAAGTTTCTGTGCCAATTTTTTTTCCTATTTATGAGGAAAAGGAGAGGAAACAGAAACTTAAAAATGAAACAGTAGATTAAACTCACCTTTCCCCAATTAGGTAGCTTTAATAAGTGGTTTCTATTTTTTATCAAATTTCATTCCATTTCACTTTTCATAATAACTATAAATGACACTGACGAGATACAGTTGGTATCGACAAAAGAATCGGTTCACGTATAAAATGAGAAAAGAAAAATGTCCCATTCCACTTTAAAATTACAAGATGAAAGAGCACATTCCAGGGAGAAGGAATGTATTTTTTCTCAAGAGTTAACATTTAGTTCTCCTGGCACTAGAAATGCTGAACTTCTGAGAAAGATGTTAACAATGAAATCAGAGCTGTATCATGGGGGAAAAGGATAGGCTAATTTCAGAGATCCTGCAATTGTAAAGATTGTTTCTTTGGGCTTCAATTAATTAAATATTTGTCCCCCCAAAATTAATATGTTGAAATCCCAACACCCTTCTACAAATGTGATGGTATTACGAGGTGGGCTCTGTCATGATGGCAGAGTGCTCATGAGTGGGATTAGTGCTCTTATATAAGGGACCCCAGAGAGGGCTGTCTCTCTCCACCATGTGAAGATATAAGTCAGCAGTCGGTAACCTAGAAGAGGGCCCTCACCAGAACCTGATCATGCTGGCCCCCTGGTCTTGGACTTTTGGCCTGAGAATTGTGAGAAATAAATGTCTATTGTTTATAAGCCTCCAAGTCTAAGCTGGGAGCTAAAACAGCCTGAGCTAAGATACCTGCTTCTAAAGCCTGACTCACAATTCTGTATTAAGTTTCAGACTCTTTTCCAACCACTCATTTCCAAATGGACCAGTCATTTTTGCACAAATGTTATACAGACCTGAATGCCTTAGAAGAAACCCCTTCTTGATAATAGGTAATGTTCTGGTTTCCACTCCAACACCTTAAATGACAGCATTTTGGTAACTCCAATTCTTCTTGTCAAGGGATCAAAAAGTAAGATGCCAGTAGTTCACAGTGGGAAGGTTCTTAGTTTAACATGTTAGAAGAGAGAAGAAGAAAAAGTCCTTTTCCTTAATAATCTTCACAGTTATATGGTAAAGTAAGTGGAAATGATCTGCACTTGGTTGCAGTGAATAACTAACTGTCTTCCACCAGGGTTGATAGGGAGGATCATTAACCATCAGAGAAATTGCTAACTGCCCTGGAACACAGCACATTCTTGGGTGAAAAGTCACTTGAATGCCTGTTGGAGCCATCACTATGGATTGCCGGCTATTCTGACTTGGAGTTTGAGGCTGACAGGTTGTCTTGTTCATTGCTTCTTCATGTTTTTCTAGGGGTTATTTAAGCCTCTCAAATGTGAATTTCACACATGTTGCTTGGGCTCCACCCAACCATCATCTCATGATTTGATACAAAACCCATTTTTTAAATGTTTCCTTTATATAGAACATAAGGTATCACCTACCCATATATCCAGTCATGACCTGCACTGTTTTTAATTAGGCTTCATGTTAAAACTTCCAGCTAGATGCTGTTATCTTCAGTTTAAGGGTAATACTAATTTTGACTCAGGATAATTTAAAAAACTTGTTCAACTTTATTTCACCAATAAGTGACATCTGAAATTTGAGCCTATGTGTTTCTGTTTCCCAAGCCTGTATTCTTCCTCCTTTCCACTATAGCCTTGTAACTTACAAACTTCCCTTCAATCATAAATGTCTATTCCCTTAAAGCAATGGCTTTTTATTATATAGAATAACAATGTCTCAATAGTCAAAGATGCCTTCTCATAATTTGGTTCCAAATTTGTTCCAAGAAGAATCCGCATGCCTCTTGTCTGTCCCTTCAGGTCCAGGGGAAGCAATGCATCCACTGTTCAGCACCACCCCTCACCCATCACCGTCACTGCCAATACCTACCCTAAGGTTCTCTTTCCTATTGAGCCACTTGATTTATGCTTAACACTATACTAATTACTAAAGTAGTTGATGAGTCCCACCTTGTAAACTGTTAAAGTCTAAAGATTAAACAGAAAAGAGGGCCGGGCCCGGTGGATCATTTGAGGTGAGGAGTTTGAGACCATCCTGGCCAACGTCGTGAAGCCCCGTCTCTATTAAAAACGTAAAAATTAGCTGGGCATGGTGGTGCGCACCTGTAATCCCAGCGACTTTGGAGACTGAGGCAGGAGAATCGCTTGAACCCAGGAGGCAGAGTTTGCAGTCAGCTGAGATGGCACCACTGCACTCCAGCCTCTGTCTCAAAAAAAAAAAAAAAAAAAAAAAGACTTCATATGTGAAGTTTGGCTTTTTCTTTTTGTCACTGTAAACATTGTTAATAGAAAATTAAAAAAAAAAAAAAAAGAGTTCCAAAAGGTTCAAGATATATGTGACTTGATTATTTAGTCATTCAATGAGAGCTTTAGTCTTAGTTGTTGAAAATCTATGTGGATTTCTCTCTATTTGTAGTCAAACCTGTCTGTAGGTACATAGGATTTTTTTGGGGAAAGAAATCAAATAATTATATATTTTAACTTCATTTAGGTGCCCCAATCTTAAGCAGATGAAATATAGAATTCCTGCTTTTCCCCAACCCCTGACTTCACATTAAATTCTTCTCAGCTGATGTGGTTTAAAGCTAAGTATGTTTTCTTTCTTTTATAGCTTAACATTACACAGGAATTTCTCTAGTTCCCCCAACTTCATGCCACACATGGCATTCTGTCCTTATCAAAAATCAGATCATTTCTCTCAAAGAGAAAAAAAACTGGCATCAAGGCAAACCCTGGAGATGAAAGCAAGGGTTAAGTTTACTTCCAATATTAGGGAATGATTCGGAAATAAATGTCGAGGTTAAAAAGTCCAGATGGCAATTCAACTGTATCCTCACTATAAACATGATTTGATTTATGGGAACTACTAATGGTATCTCCGTTTAGATCTGGACAGCTTTGCTTTCTCTCATCTGAGTTTTAAATTCATCAGATTCTTTTACTCCTACTATCAATCCTTCACTACAAAGAGACACTCCTCATCCAGAATTTGGGAGTATCTTAAAATGCAGAAATTGATAAATGTTAACAACCCTAATCCATGCAAATTACTGTCTGTTGTCATTATTTATAACCTGGCAGATGTGCTTATTCAAAAGATCCTCAAAAAGCTTTGACAATTCATGCTTCCAGTTGTGAAACATCTTTTGCTCTTCTTCCTTCTTTCATAAGGGATCCTACTGAATTAGTTTTCACTTTTTTTCTTTGCCTGACATTGCAATTATTAGCTTTCTTGGCTTTGTCAGAAAAATCCTTCGGAAATGTTTATCTCCTGGGGCAAATCTCAGGGAAACAGCATGTTTATCACTTCAAGGGGCTGTAATCCAAAGGCAGCCCCAGGCCCACCCGTTTTATAACATAGGGACTGGAGGAGGAAGCAGCCATGTAATTGAACAGCAGTGATACAATAAACTCCCGCCATGAGCCTCACTGCCTTCCTGGCCTGTCTTTGTTCTCTAACCTATGCTGATTAAATGTACAAGCTGAAATCATACTAATTTAATCTCTTATTTCCATTTAACTTTGTTCAATTCACAAAAGTATTGGCCTGCAGAGTGGACACTATTCAGAATTAGGCCACTTTCTTCCATAGCTAGAATCAGTGAGTTTCATGTATTGGCCAATGTTGACTAACATCTAATTTAAATATCATACCAGGAAAGGGGATAGTTTGAATCAGAAGGATGGCTGGAATGACCAGATGCATTTTACTTTATGTTGCAAGGATAAACATAACCAAGGTATGTCTTCAATAACAGACACATAATTTTGTATCACTGTTCATATTCTTGTAAGACCCAGTCCTAATGTCATTTCCATTATGAAACACTTAGTCATTCCAGAACCTGCATGTACTGCTCCCTCCTCTGCGCTCCCAGTGGGATTTTGGATACTCTTTGATTCACTCAATAGTCAACACAACTTATTACACTTTTAGAAACTGTGTTACTTACAGCTTGAAATATAATCAGGACCAAGACACCCTCCGTGAGCTCAAGGGAGAGAAGTAACAGCCAGTTGCAATAAATCATCCATAAGTTCAAGATATACGGCCATGCAAGAAGGGCATCTTCTTTGTTGGGTTAAGGTCATGACCCAAGCAGAAATAGGGAAAAGGCAAAATAAAAAGATTTTATATCATTAGGAAATCGATAATCAATGCTTTCTCTTGTCAGAAGAACATATTTTTGAGGAAAACTACAGGTAGAACAAATTGGTTTAAATATAGAATTCAATGGTAAGAATAGAATTAAAAAATAGACTGGATAATTAAGCATAGGTCAGTACGTAAAGGATTAAGAATTTGTATTTTCTTACCAGGCCAATGGAAGTTAAGACTTACAGGTGAGTCATTGTGGAGATCTGAATGCAGTGAAAGGTTAGGGGAATGGAGAAAAGTCTAGAGAGTCAGCAATTATCAGGAGACAGAATCAACGGAGACTGTTGACTACTTGGGTATGGGAGCCAGATACAAAGAAACACAAAGAAGAATACACAATTTCTGTACTGAGAAACTTCAAGGCAATGGTATCTTTGGTTGATAGGGAACTCAGTATAAAGAACCTGTTCCAGGGAGAAAATATGGAGTCTGATTGTTTCAGTGTAGAGTTTAAGTTGCCTATGAAACATTCATTTGGAATGTCTAAGAAGGTGTATATTTCTATGGTGTGTTTACTTTCAAAATAGAAACAATTTTGTGCCAGTTGGAAAAAAAAACTATTATGATTTGATAGAGGACTAAGAAGAAATACCAGAGAAGTAGGAGGAAACCCAGAGGGAGAATTCATTCCCACAGAAACCGAGGAAAAAGAACATTTCAAGAGAGACGTAAAGGCAAGAGTTACATTTCAAGGAAGTAAAGTAAACCGTGAGAACTGATAAAGCATCTATATAATTTTAAGGAGTGAATAAGTCATTGGTGGACTTAGTTGGAGCATTTTTAGAGGTGCGTAGGGGCCCAAGATAAATTACAAAGATGTGAAGAGTAAGAGAGGAGAAAAAAGGAAACATGCTGAGTAGTTTTTTCAAAAAAATTAGGTAAGGGAGATAAGCATCTATATCATAGATCATGTTAGTTTCTTTGAATCTACAAGGTAGATTAGTCTTTTTTGCCTGCTTCCTCAAACCACAACGCTGGATTGAGCTTTTGTAGTCAGTTGAGTTTTTAATTTATTTGGAGAGTCTCAGTTTCTAACCTAGTGCCTGGAACTCTGTAATGGACGGTTAAGTCATTGAAAGATTGGGGAAGACATGATGAACACATTTTCTGTTACTATTTTCCAGGGAAACACCAATTATTTTGATGGAAATTATTTGAAGGCATTGGAATACAAATCTGTGTGAAGTGAGTTAAATCTCCGCAAGGCCAAGATACACTGTTTAATTACACCTTCATGGAAACTCAATTATATCCTTCTTGCTGATAGAAAACTGAATTCCTTAAAAATTAAATGAATTAAAATTTGTGTATGACAGGACTATTATACCCATAACAGTTCCACTGCAAGTACATGAGACTGTCATGGCAATAACTGAAAAACTAAAGGAGATGTCTATGTAGACAGCTGCTCATTTACTGCCTGAGGCTCAGAATCAATCATAACTCCAGGTGAACTGAATCCCTCAGAGCACCAAGGGAAACCTGAGAAGCATTCCAGGAGACCTCCAGTTGACTGGCTTTTCGGATATATGTAACACAGGCTGAAGTGTGCTGTCAAAACTCATCATTTAAGTATTGTAAACTCCATTAAAATATTCCTTTAAAAGAGAAAGAGCTGCAGACTTGATACAGGAAGGATCTCTTCCATGATTCTGGGATTTGGAGCTCAGGTGGTACAATGGTGATGAAGATGGAGATTTGGATGTGGCCAGTGTAAAGATGGTGACTTAGCAGGGAGGACTGATGAGTGAGGAGAGAGCAGATGTAATTGAAAGAGGAGAGGACTAGCCTCAGTACCCTGTGAAACATTAGCATTGACTACTGGGCAGGGAAGGAAGAAGCCTCGAAGGGACCTCAGAGGAGTGGTCTCTATCCCACAGGAGTGTACACTTTATTTCTAGTTCCCTTTGGATCTTTGACAAAGGAAAATAAAATCTATTGTTAAGCATTAACCATCTCTCAAGATATGTTTTCCAAAATTGTGTCTTTCCTTTAAAATATTCCCCAATGCCTTCTATTTATTGTTTTGGGAATTTTCTGTGAATACTTGACCAACATTTATTGAGCACCTACTGTATAGCCTGTATCACAAGTAAAAGCTAGCCACTTATACTTGCATTATCTCATATAATGTTCACTGTCAATGTAGATGGGAAATTGATGCCCACACTGACAACGGTCCTGGATCACATAGCAGTAGGAAGACAGGACCAGAATTTGAACCTGTATTTTCTGAATCCTGTGATCTTTCCACGACGGTTGGTTGGTATGGCTATTTGATACATATATTGGTCATAAAATATATGTTCTTATATCTTTCTCAAAAGTTTAAGATTGATGGCTTGTGCAACCAGTCATGTTACTACACAGTGATACTGAGAGTATTGTAAAAGGCATCAAATATCTAACCCTCCCAACAGATGTCTCTCTGGCTTATGCAGAACCTGTATGACAAGGGACCAGAGATATGTGTTGGGTGATTATCCTCTGAACTCAGTCTCTACAAATTTCAGTGTTTAGAAATACATGAGAAATACATGTCTTAAGCTGGGCTAATGGCACATACATGAAGTCATAGTCTAAATGTGACACATAAAGTTTGCTGTGTTTTGAAAAGTATGTTGACCATCTTTTTGCATACTCTCTGACACTTGGGAGTTCAACAGCACACCAATCCCTTATATTTTGAAGTCTCCTATCAGAAAAAAAAGAATTTTTAATTGGCATCCCATGTTCATAGAACATGAGATAACAAAGTAAGATTTCAGAAAGAAAAGAATAGGAGAGACTAAATGTTATCATTTAGAGCAAAGAGAAAAGCTCTCTTTTTCTTTAGGAATGTGTGGGTGGAGGAGAGGATTGTTAGCTATCTGCTCTGTGATCCTGTGGCAATCTGATGAGTAATTTAGAAGCTTCAAGTGATTGACAAACCTTGTTGTATTCTTATTTTATATATTTATATGAATAATGGCATACATGAAGATATTATATATTAACCTTATCTTAAAGCTTTAATTATTGTAAATACAAAACACATACAAAAAGTATCAATGACACACACAAAGGAGTTCAATGAGTTATTATCAACACATGCATGTGTAATCCGCACTGTGTCAAAAGTTAGAATGCTCCCAGAAACCCTGTCTCCAGCAAATCTGTTCCCAATCACAGCACCATTCCTTCTTCCAAAGATCACTACACTTCTGACTTTTGAGAAAATTTTTATTTGCTCTCTTAATACATTGACCACCTACATACGCATCCTTAAACATGGCAGTTGAGTCTTGCCTTCTTTTGAACTTTATGTAAACTTTATATTTTATTGTGTCTGGCTTCATTTATCTCCATTGTGCTTGAGAGATTCATTAAGTTACTGTGGGTAACTGTAGTTCATTAATCTTTTTGTATATTCCATTATTATAGGGTTGTAATTATTTACCCATCCTGTTATTTTTAAACTTTTGGGTTGCTTTTAGTTTAAGTTTATTAAAAATGATGCCTCTATGAACTTTCTTGTATCTGTATTCTGTTCTCACACTGCTGCTACTCAAGATACTGCCCAAGACTGGGAATTTATAAACAAAGGAGGTTTAATTGACTCCCAGTTCTACATTGCTGGGGAGGCCTCAGGAAACTTAACAATCATGATGGGAGGGGAAGCAGGCATGTCTTACATGTGTGAGAAAGAGCAGTAAAAACTGCCTTATAAAAGCATTAGATGTCATGACAACTCACTCACTATCACAAGAACAGCATGAGAAAAACTGCCCCCATGATCCAATCACCTCTCTCGGTCCCTTCCTCAACCCATGGGGATTATGGGGATTATAATTCAAGATGAGATTTGGGTGGGGACACAGCCAAACCATATCACTGTCTCATGGTGGATATTTGAACACATTTTTCTGAGTATATACCTAGGAATCAAATTGAGAAATCATACAAGATGCGTATCCTCAATGTTAGAAAAAATTGTTAAACAGTTTCCCAAAGTAGATGTAACCAATTTACATACCTGGATGTGTTTGCATTGCTTCACACAGCCAGTGTTTCTGTTTTTTGTACTTCTTTTAATTTAGACATTCTGGTAGATATTCAGTAGTATCACTTCGTTTCTATTATATGTGATTCTAATTTTGTTTCTATTACACATGATAATATCGAGTGCTCTTTTGTATGTTTTTGATCATATGGACATAGTCTTTTATGAAATCCCATTACAAGGCTGGTGTCGATTTTTCTAATTGGTTTCCTTTTCCTTATTATTAATTTATAGAAGAGTTTTCCTTGAGGCAAGAATTTTATGTTATTGATTCAATTTTTTTCTAAAAGTAGTGGTATTAGTCAATGTTCCCATTCATTTTTGTATTTATTTTGCTAAATAAATTTTTTAGAAATTTGCCTTTTTATCTAAATTTTGAAATTAACACAAATTTTGTCAAAAATATCTTCTTTTATCCTCTTTTATCTTTGAATCGTTTATCATAGGATTAGTAGTCATGGCTCTGATATAAGTTACTTGCTCCTTCTCAGATATTTCTTGAGCAAGTTCATTACAATACAGCAATTTTGTTATTTTTTTTCCCAGTGAACAACTTTTGCCTATGTTGATTCTTTCTATGATGTATTTATTTTTAATTAATTTTTGCTCTTATATTCATTATTTCATTTTTTCTACTTCTTTTGGGGTTGGTTTGTTCTCTTTCTAACCTGAGGTGAATTTTTAGTTTATTACTTTTCAGCCTTTCTTATTTACCAAGCTGTGCATTTAAGGCTATAAATGTTCCTTTAAGCATGGCTTTAGATGTCTTTCATTGTTTTTAGATATCATACTTTTTTATTATCACCCAGCTTCAGATATCTTTTTAGTTCTCATTTTGACTTTTTCTTTGACCTGTGGGTTATGTTCCATGTCCTGGTATATATAGTAGGCATGCATATTTTAAATTCTGTGTTCGATAGTTCCAATCCCTCAAGCTCTTGAAAGCTTTGTGTAATGCTTTAGGTTTTTGCTGGCTTTTCTTCATGTTACTTTATTTTTTTATAAGCTCGTGAAATTTTGTTGTGTGCTTTAAGCTATGTTTTTAAAATTATTTGTAGAAACAGTGTAAGGGCTAGGATAATGTCCCCTCCTTTAGAGATGATTAACAGTTGTTTCTACCAGGTACTGGAGGCAATATCAAAACGCAATTTTCTTCATCCAATTTGTTGGATGGGAAGATTCAAAGCTGAGCTGCAATTTCTGTGAGGGCCTGTCAACATCTACTTTACTCTTCCTCCTAAGCTGTTAATTCTTCTGTGGACCAGCTTAGACAAGAATGTTCATCTGGGCCCCCTTCACCAAGTTCCAGACTCTGTTTTCTGATTCTCTAGTCTCCTTGGATGGTCATAATCATTGATGATCTCTCCTCCTCTCAGCCACCCCATTCTGAATGGCAACTTCCCCCAGGAGAAAAGTGATTCCAAATCTCAGGCTCCTCTTCATTGGATCTCTTTCCTCCTCCTTATCCTGGCCTAGCCACTTTTCAGTGTCCTGATAGCAATTTTGCATCTTCAAAGAGAAGATATAACTGACTTTTCTGGTTATCCTCACCAGTCGAAATTGCCTAGTATATTATTACTAAAAGCAGAAGTCCAACCAGGGATATTTTTGTTCTATAATATAAATAAAAGGCAGTAAGAGTCCCCTTGTTTTTGATATATAAATTTAAGTAGGCATCATGAGTTATCAGGCCTGACTTACTCACTGCTTCTTAGCTTTTGTCCTGATGCAACTGGGTCCTTACTCAATTATATCATTATAGCATATTGCTCTGAGCGACTTTTCCTGTTATAAGCATATGGTGTTTTTAGTTCTACTGTTAATTCTTTTCCACTGGACTTGTTTAAAACATGCTCATTTTCAATTTAGAGTCTGGGCAATTCATGTTTTACATTCTAAAATGCCTGGCCAGCTTCCTCAGGAGATAAAATTATGAACTGGTCACTTAGACTTGCATATATTTTCTAGAATTTATTTGCAGAGTTATCAAGTACCAGTTACAAAGATTTGAGAAAGGATCTGCAACCTGTCTTACTAAATTAGGAATCATGGGCCTCTTATTTCATGTGGAATGCTCTTTATCAAGGCAAAAGAATAAAAGCTTGGGACAGTTTGACTGAGAGATTTGAATCTAAAGTTGTATAAAACTATCCAAAAATTAATTCAAGGTTTTCAGTGAGGACTCACAAGAATATAGAGCCGTGTACCTACATACATATCACAGTGGGAGAGATTACCCAGACTTCCATGAAGCTGTCAGTCAAAATGAGGGAAAGAAGTCAGTTTAAGAATGTTAAAAGAAAATCCATTTGTTCACATTTCAAGTAATAGTGAATATTTATTACTTTCTGTGTTCTGAATCTCTTCTCTTTTTGTTGGGGGGAAATCTCTTTCTCCCTGCTTTGGAGAAATAGTTTCTCCTTCCTTATACAGATATGTGAACTGAAATGATGCCTCCATCTACCTCCATGATCAGAGGATATGGTCTAGTTGTGGAAACATTTTCCAATCTGAAGATCACATTTCCTTCTCTACAGTCATTGCTCTGGGGGATGGACAGGTGACCTAGTCCTGGTCAATCAACCTAGATATTGCCTGGGATTATGTGATTTAAACTTATTTAAAAAGTCTTTATTTTGTGTGATGACAGCTCTAGAAAGATGTGAGCCCAAAGTGTCTGGCAGAATGAGACTATCAGAGGTAATGAAGCTCATACAGAGAAAAGCAAAAGTTAATAATAGCCAAACTTCTGATGATATTTGCGCATTCTGCCCCACTGACCAAGAGGCTGCTTTACTCCCTGCCCTGCCAACAGTTGGGACAAATGGTCCATTAAATTATTCTTTTTTGATCTAAGCTACTTTGAGTTGGATTCCTTTAATTTGTAACTAAATTTATAGGGTTGCCAAATAAAATAGAGTATGTCCAATGTCTTAATCTGTTCTGTCCTGCTGAAACAAATACCAGAGCCTGGGCAATTATAACAAATAGAAATGTACTGGCTCATGGTTCTGGACACTGGAAAATCAAATATCAAGGTGCCAACATCTAACCAGGCATTATTGCTATGTCTTATTTGGGGGAAGGCAGAAGGGCAAGAGACCAGGAGAGAGAGAAAGCAAGAGAGGGGATGATCACACTCTCATGATAACAAACCCACTCTCATAATCACGGCACTAGTCTACTCACCAGAGAGGGACCCTTGTGACCTAAACACCTCTCAAAAGTCCCACTTCTCAATATCATCACAATGGCTATTAAATTTCAACATAAGTTTCGGAGAAGACAAATATTCAAACCCTAGTACCCAGATAAATTCAAAACCAGATAAACAGAAGGAAAAATGTCTTAGTATAGGTATGTCCCTAATATTGCATGAAACATTATATGTACTGAAAATTAGTTTTTGTTTACTTGAAATTTAAATTTAACTGGTCATCCTGTTTGTTTATTTGCTAAATCTGGCAACCTCAAATTAAAAGAATCTTAACCTATATGTGGGTTATATTCTGTTTGTATTGTAAATTCTGGAATTTCCTGGGTAAAAATCCTTCATTAAAAGTATGTTCATTTTTACTAATTTATTCTTAAAATGACTGAATTATTTTTACTAAGGTTTTATTTAATAACTTAATTTTATTAAATTTCTGCTTTGTGCAAGACAAGTTACTAGGCTGGTTGTAGTAGGAGATAAAATAGATCTGTAATCCTTATAGCTAAAGACCTTAAAATCTACTTTGGGAAATAAAACTAAATTTATTAATATAATTTATGGAAAATATAAAATTGGATAATACAATATTCAATTTATTTAACCTTGTATAATTTACAAACTATTTTGAGATCACTTCTCATTAAATTCTTAGGACTTTGTGAAATAGGATTCTTGTATTTGTTCTCATTCTTTAAAAGAATAAATTGGAGTTTAAAGACATTAAGTGACTTTCCTAGATCTCTCAGATAACATGTAACATAGCCAAAATTTAATTCCAATTATTTTACTCCAAAGTTTTTCACTCTATTACTCTACTATTAATTATTAAATAAAATTCTGGGATATATGATAGGTGGTATAAATAAATACTAGGTGAAGTCAGAAAGAAAATTGATAAAAGAGGAATAACATGAGAATGGCTTTAAAAGTTGGTTATGATTTAAATAGCAGAACACAAGAAATGAAAGGTATGTAGGAAAGAGAAATACAAAGGGTTTGAGACGTGCGAGAGTGTGAATTCTCAAGAAATCTTTGGAGCTTTCTGGGACAGAAGTCAGGGAAGTTGTTAAATTGTACGCTCAGTCAGCTCTGCCTGCACTCACATGCAGAAGAGACAAACATCATCATCAGCTCAAGTCAGCCACAGGAAATCATATCACAGCCCTAATCTATTGACTCCACTGCTCTCCTAGACCACTATTTCTTTTTTTTGTTATTTCTGCAACTTGCTTTTATTATTATTATTTTCTTTTTTTTAATTATTATTATACTTTAAGTTTTAGGGTACATGTGCACAATGTGCAGGTTAGTTACGTATGTATACATGTGCCATGCTGCTGTGCTGCACCCATTCTAGACCACTATTTCATGATTCTTTCTAACTCTTCAAACTTCCAATCCACTGTTCCCCATTCTCACTCTCAGTTGATGACCTTTATTTCCAGCTCATTCACAAATTAGAAATCATTATAAAGCAATTTGCTAATGACTTCCAAATACAAATCTTTAGCCTACTGTCTGGACTCTGTATTTGTACCTCCAGCTGCCTACTCATCATGTTTATTGGGATATCCTGTGAGTTTACCAAACTTTGCACACACAAAGCCAAATTGCTGATAATTTTCTGCCCCATACCTGCTCTTACCTCTTCTCCCATCTCAGCAAGCTGTAATGCCACCATTCTACATGTTTTTGCCACTATTCTGAACTCTTCTCTCACACTTCACATATAGTTCAGTGTCAATTCCTTTATGTTCAATATTTAAAACATACCTAGAATGTAATTGCTTGCTACCCCCTTGGGACAAGATATCATTATCATTACCTGGACTTTCCCCATTGTATTCTAACTAAACTGTCTTCTTTGAGCCTTGCTCCCATTCAGTCTAGGAATAACAGCATCTGAATGACCCATGCTGCATATTTGCTTATAACCTGGTAATGGTGGGTTTCCGCCCGCTCCAGGAAGGCCTAAGTCCTTGAAATGGCCTAAAGGCTCTACAAGATGTGGCCTTCTGTCATTTCTCCAACAATATCCTCTACTATTGTCATCCTTTTCTTTCCCTGCACTCCAGCTTCCCAGGTATTCTTGCTATAATAATAATATACTTTTTAAAAGATGTGACGTGCTTTGATGTGCAATGGATATTCTCTCTGCGTAAACTTTTCTTTACCCAAATGCCAGCCATGGCTTACTCTCTCATCTCTTTCTAATCTTTTACTTCCCCTTTCACAAATTGCAACACCACACTGATCACTGGCGTTCTCGATCTGCCTTCCCTGCCCTATTTTCCTCTCCAACATTTATCATAATATCATACAGTATATGTATTTTACTTATCCATTTATGGGCTGTCTCCTCCCACTAGGACATAGCTCCATGGGGAAAGGGACAATGTCGTGTACTTTGCTACATTCCTTGCACTGAACACAGTGCCTTTTACAGAGCAGACTCAATAAATATTTGTTGAGTGAATAAATAACTGTGCCTATACAAGTCTGATCTATGGTAGGCTTTGAATTTAGGCACTGAAGTAGAGGGATACTGAGCCACAAGATTTTTGGCTATGTGAAAATATGTGGAAATTAATACGACAGACATAGCTAGGTTATATCATATATTGGCTAAAGTAAGGTAACAACTCATTATCTGAGAGGGTTTGTGGTGTCGGCAGAGGCCCTGAGGACCTACACGGAGTCCGAGAAGACAAGTTTCTCAAAGTGTTCTCACAGCTACAGGATATGATCACTACATGCAGGACAAAGAGACCAGATGGGAGGCTGTCACAGTATTCCAGGTTTGAAATGATGTGGGTATGAATTAAAAGTGTGATTGACAATGAGGAAGACAGAAAGGCACAGATTTGAGAGACAGTTAAAGAAATAATCCCTAGGATTAAAGGACAAAAATGGATATGGAACATAGATTGGAAATTCTGGCTAACAAATGACCTTAAGGTTTCCAGATTAGAATACTGGAAAAAATAATTGCATCCCTGATTTAAAAGAGCTATTTGGCCAAGTTAAATCGTTTCTTTTTGCTACTTTTGGCTTATTTTGTACTTTTTCAGGGAAGAGAGCAATGGTGGGTAAAAGATGGAGGCTGAATACACAGTCACTAAGGACTTGTGATTTTCCCAAACTTGTGAAAATCCTTTTGGGATCAGACTAATGCCTGAATACCCCAGGTCACTGCAGATCTGTATTGATTTTATCAATGTCTATATCTTCTCTATAGCATGATAGGGCCACATATTTCCTATAGTATTTACACTAAAAAGGGCTTTTACATTGCTGTTATCCCATAATGCCACCAGTAAAGATGTGTCTAAGTGGTGTTATGACAAAATGAAGTCAAGGTCACTCAGGAAGATTTTGGCTTTGCTGGGAATTCTCACTCACGAAACTCCCAGTAGTTGTGTGTCGGAACAGGTCACTGTTACGGTTTGTCAGCTATGCTCAGCGGTAGAAGCTTGCACACCATCTGTTCTCAGATGCCTGGTTTTGCCCAGAGCTATTTGTTCTTCCTTTTTTTTCCCCCTCACCAATTTCCACAAATACCAAGCAAGAAAATCTTAACAAATTTTGCTAGTATTGGAGTGTTAAATGAATTAAACTTGGTGAGCCTGGCTCATTGAGGGATTGTGCTAAAATTCATGCATACAGAGGAATAGCAATTCTCCTGCAAGCATATGATCCCTAGGCAGACTTGCTTAAAAGGTTGAATAAGGAGGTGAAAAACCGTTCTCTCTTTCCCTTGTAGCTCCTTTTGCCCACCACTAAAGATGAGGAAATCAAGGGAATAGGCACTTACATATCATTTTAGTTACCTGCCATTTGTGAGAATGACAATGTGCTGAGCTCTATACCAGGAACTTTACATGTAAGATGATGGTTGAGAAGGTATCCGGGTGCTTCAATCTAATTATTATTTTTAAGATAGAAATCACCTTTAGAAATTAGAGAACATAGATGCCTCTCATTCTTATACTAGTGAATCCACTTTACTGGAGAAGCCCAAAGAGTAGGGATTCCTAAAGAGGGAAGAGTACAAGTTAAAATGTCAGAGATGCTGGTATGAGATCCAGCTCAACACACTCAGCTGAGGCCACTTTGATCCAATCAATCTTTACACATCTCGGTTTCCTTAGTTTTAAAATAAAACAGTATAAACCCCTTTTAATGAATAGGGAAATCACAACTGCACAAGTATCTGGCACCCCATAAATATGAAAGACATTAAATATAATATAAATGTAAAAACTAGAGAACATGAATACTTCTTTGATACACTTGAATTAAAATACTGTTCAATGATACATAAAGTTGTGGGTAAATCATTTTCTGCTGCTTAAAATTTACTAATCAATGGAGAAATGAAAGCCTCCAGACACATAAAACCACTCAGATCTTCCTGTTGAAGCAGCCATGGGAAACCACATAGTTAGCTAAAGCAGATTGAGATGCTCTGTGCTAAGGTCAGAGTACAGACATGCAGAAAATCCAAAATTCAAGCTGGGCGCAGTGGCTCATGCCTGTAATCCCAGCATGGTGGGAGGCCAAGAGTGGGCAGATCATGAGGTCAGGAGATCGAGACCATCCTGGCTAACACGGTGAAATCCCGTCTCTACTAAAAATTCAAAAACTTAGCCAAGCATGGTGGCGTGCACCTGTAGTCCCAGCTACTCTGGAGGCTGAAGCAAGAGAATTGCTTGAACCTCTACCTGGGAGGCAGAGGTTGCAGTGAGCCAAGATCCCGCCACTGCACTCCAGCCTGGGTGACAGAGAGAGACTCCGTCTCAAAAAAAAAAAAAAAAAAATCACTTACTTGTTCAGATATGCCATCCTTCATTGGACTGTGACTTGGAATATGGTATTAAATATTCTACATTTTTACTGTCTTGTTCAGTTTAGCTTGGGGAGCTATTACACATATTACATAATCTACTATAGGCTGTTTGGAATGAAATTTAGATACATGTTACCTAAAATGGTTAATGGTAAGTTTACAATACTTACAAGTGGCCTTGTTCATATTCCTTCATTCAGCCAGTATTATCTAGTCCCTCTGTGTCCGGAGTTGGTTCCTTCTGGTGGGTTTGTGGTCTCACTGACTCCAAGAATGAAGCAGCTGACCAGACCCTCACAGTGTTACAGCTCTTAAAGGTGGCGCAGAGCCAGAGTGAGCAGCAGCAAGATTTACAGTGAAGAGTGAAAGAACAAAGCTTCCACAGCATGGAAGGGACCCAAGTGGGTTGCTGCTGCTGGCTGGGGTGGCCAGCTTTTATTTCCTTATTTGTCCCCACCCAGGTCCTCATGATTGGTCCATTTTAGAGTGCTGATTGGTCCATTTTACAAACCTCTACCTGGCCACAAAGCGCTGATTGGTGTGTTTCTACAGAGCACTGATTGGTGCATTTTACAAACCTCTAGCTAGCTACAGAGTGCTGATTGGTGGATTTTACAATCCTCTTGCAAGACAGAAAAGTTCTCCAAGTCCCCACTCCACCCAGGAAGTCCAGCAGGCTTCACCTCTCACTTCTACATATAACATATCGTGCTGGCCAATGGGGAGAAGTACGCTAACATCTAAAATATATTTCTGCCTTGAAGGATTTGTAATTTAGTGGCAAAAATAAGAGGAAAAGAGAGTGGACTTGAGAATAAGCCAGAGAAGGCTACAGTCACTGAAGAAGGACTGCAAAACCTCATTGTCTACTGTGGCAAGGTTAAACTTCAACCACATACACCACGCATATAAATGCATCACGTGTATTCAGTGCATATTCACAGCCCTCCTGAGGGTCCAGTTCTACAGACATAGAGCCAGCCAAATGTTGTTGGAACTTCTGTGTTTGCACGGGACTGTCCACAATGGCCCTCCCTCTCTAAGGCTAAGGCTATACCCAGAGAGCTCCCGGCAAAGCAGTTTAATGCAACAGACTTGAGGGGCAGAGATTTGAGGTTGAGCTGCACTCTGTTCCTTGTTTACCTTGCAAGTCGGGGCAATGTATTTACATTTTCAGAGTCTCAGTCCCTTATCTGTAGAAATGGATAATCATAGTTGTCTCTAGTGAGTCATCTAGAGAGGCCTTAGATGACAAGAAAACAGCTTATTTAATAGGCAAATATAAAGTCCTCATTACTCTGTAAATTGACTGGATATTTAGTGATGATAAAGCATTACTGATATAAAATTTTAGAAGCAATGATATTAAATTTATTTTTCAACAGTGGTCTTTTGAAGATATATATGGACATATACAAAGGTTCAATAATAGTATTAGCTCTACTTTTATATAGTGAAATATATAAATTGAAATACATATAAATATTATAAGTTGAAACATACAAATTGAAAAAATAGTATATACGTATGCATTTATAAATTCAAATATTTCATAATAAAAGTTTATAGAAATGCAAGATGCTTGAAGAATAGAATGAACGAAATGCCTTTTCCCAAAACCAAAATATTTTTCCCTGTCTTTCTCATGGGCTCTCGTCATTTACTCAGGGACACACTGGATATACATAGGCAGCAAAAGGAAAAACTATGGAAATAATTCCCCAGCATCCTTAAACTAAAAAGGGAAACTATTGCATGTTGCCAAAATCTGGGAAGGCCCTCCAGCTTCCCCACCCTGGGTCTCCCTTTATGATGCCTACTACAATGTGGATTTATGTTCACCAGAATATCACCTACTGTATAACAAGTAGAGTATAAAGTACCATATTGGACTACCATATGGCTACCAACCTCAGAGGTTGGTAGCAACTATCAATGTAGAAATTTGAGAGCAGAATGAGCCTCAGGATAGAACCAGTTCTCACTCAAGCATGCTATATAATTGGCTGTAGTGAGAAACTAAAAAATGTCTCAGAAACCAGATGGATTTGAAATGTTCCATTATTCATAAACAGTTTTTCTTTTTTTTTTCTTTTTTTGCTACTGTACTTGTTCCCATTCCCAAATATTCTGCTACAGAAGATTGTTGAAGAAGGTGTGAAAAGGAACACAAATCTCTGCTTGCTTTTCTGAAAGGTGTACTTGCAGCCACAGCACCTGAGGAGCCAGAGGCAATGGCTGGGGCAATTTGTTTAGGGTCCCCTCTCTGCCTGGGCTTGTTATCAGTGGATATGTGTGTGAAGGGGCTTCTGGAGGGAGGGTGCGAAGAGGGTCGTATGTCAATCTGGCCACAGGTAATCACAGCCTTCCAAGTTTTGCAACTAAGAAAATTCATCCTCTCCAAAACTCAAAGTGATATTTCCTACCTCTTGTTGATTCAAATGGCGGTCATTGATATTCTGACCGGAAGTGGCTCTCGCCGGATGAAGAATTGCTCAGTCTACTTCCTCCCTTCCATTGTCACACCCCACTCCACTTGGAGAAAGGAGAAGCGAGGGCACTTCAGTTGGAGAGCAACACTTTTTTCAAATAAGTAACATTCCAAGCCACAAAAGAGAAACTCATCAGTGACATGTATAAACAATGGTGGTTTATAAAACACTCTCAGACAAGCAGACTTGCAGTTTGGCAATTTACATAGCGGATGAAATGCGATAAGGAGAGCACTTTTCAAAGAGTATTCATGTATCATAAAAGAATGTGAAAGAAGAAAATCCAGGTCCTCTTCTCTGTAACATGGTGTTGGGGAATGCAAAGTCATGCAGCAATCCTGGTAGCCTTCCATCAGACATTTTACTATCCTTAGAAATAATGCATTTATTCTAGAGATGTTCAGAAAATGTCTATTTAAGGCGTTAGTGTAGTTATTGCTTAGGGAGAAGTTTGTTTTGTGTGATTTATATACAGAATGAAATAACTGATAGATTTGAGGTTGGTAATATTTAGTTAGTATGAAAAAGGAATCCTTCCATGCTTCCACACCTAAATCTTACTCATCCCAACTTTGGTTCATTAAATCCAAACTGCCAGAGGATAAAACCGGACAAAATTCACAATTGAGAACTTCATTTCATATGTGGTGAAATTTAACTGTCATTATGATTAAATATAATGTGTTTTCTGTTGGGGTGCTAATGATTTTATTATAGACACCATATTTTTATATGGTTGGGTATCACTTATGGAGAAGAATGTGCCCTTAGATAACTTGGATAGAAGATAATCTGTGAGTGACTTAGCTATAACTTAAGAATATACTTTTTTTTTTACAGAAAATATAATCTCTCATATTAGTTCAATATTAAAAATATTTTTAGGTTCTCCGCACATACATGTAGCATGGAGGCTAAAGACGACCTCCTCCGCCCTTTCAACTGTCCTCTGAAGTTTTTGCCAGGGACTATTGCCACTCATGTATTTTCCAGAAATTTGCTCCTCATAACGTATATTATCTCTGCCATACAGTGTCACCTTTAAAATCTCCCAATCCTTTTTAACCCAGTAGTAATCCTAGAGATTGTCACATTCAGTCTTTTCTTTCTGTTAACTAAGAGACACCAAGTGACTGGCCCAGGTTCAAAAGCTACCTGGAAAACCCGGGGAGGAATTAAGGTGAGCAAACCCATCTCAGATGCTAATGGTACTATCTTTTTACAGTCTGTTTTGTATCATTATCCAATTGCTTTGATTAGGACTTACTTCCCAAATGGTTTCAAAAACCTTTGATGGCAGGGAACGTGTTTTATTTATTTACTGTTTTTCTTTACAGTGTAATGCTGGAAACACATTAAAAAAGCAATGAGTATAATGAATATGTTGCATAGTAATAAGGAGCACCATGTTTCTAATTGAGGCAAAATTCACATAACATAAAATTAACCATTTTAAAGTTAACAATTCGGTGTCATTTAGTACACTCACAATTATATGTGAACACCCCTTTAATCTAGTCCCAAAATATCTTTAATCGCCCCAAAAAGGGCACCTTGTACCTACTAAATAATTATTCCCCATCCTCCCCCTCCTTATCCCCTGCAAAACACCAATTTGCTTACTGTCTCTATGGATTTGCCTATTTTGAGTATTTCATATAAATAGAACCATACAATATGTGAACTTCTGGGTCTGGCTTCTTCCACTTAGCATATTGTTTCAAAGTTTAATCCATATCATAGCATGTATCAGTACTTCATTTATTTTTATGGCTAAAAATATCTTATTATATGTATATGTCACAATTAGTTTATTTATTCATTGATAGACACTATGATGTTTCCATCTTTTAGTTCTTGTAAATTGTGCTGCCAGGAACACGTGTATATGTGTATTTGAGTATCTGTTTTCAGTTCTTTTGGATATATACCTACAAGCAGAACTGCTAGGTCATATGGTAATTCTATGTTTAGCTTCTTGAAAAACTGCCAGACTCATTCCCATAGTGGCTGAACCATTTTCCGTGAAAAATACAATTTTGAGGATAGAAAATTATATAGTGTGATGTTTGTGCACACAAAAAAATGCCCCTTGACAGTTTGGTAACAACTGTTGTGCAACAGTTGTCATTTATGTGCATTCTCCACTTACAGCTGAGGACTCTGACACATCCAGATTTTGTAAGTTGCATAGAATGAATTTCACAGGACGCATCCAATTCATTGACTCTTACAAGTTTGTATCAACACCTACAGCTCTGACCTCTGGGGTAAGTAGTTGTGCTGCTATGCACAGTTGTTGAAGTTGTGCACAACCTATCCTGTCATATGCAACAACCCTGATTAAGTGGTAGTTGACTCTTCACACTCCAAACTTGGCTCTTTCTGATGTGAGTAATTATCCATCTACTCTAATGTTTTCAGTCATCTTTTGGAATGCAAGCACCTACTCTACTGCTATCAATCAACAATATCTTTAATGTTGTGCACAAGTCCTTATGCCAGACCATTGGAGGGACTGCAAAAGGTATAAAATGTAGGCCTTATCATCAAGGAAGTTAAAGATTCTGTGGAGAAAAGAAACTGACATGCTTGAAAAATGTATTAACAGTATAGAAAGTGATATGGTTTGGCTGTGTCCCCACCCAAATCTCATCTTGAATTCCCACGTTGTGGATGGGGGCTAGTCTTTCCCATGCTGTTCTCAAGATAGTGAATAAGTCTCACAAGATCTGATGGTTTTTTAAAGAGGAATTCCCATGCACAAGCTCTCTCTTTGCCTGCTGCCATCCATGTAAGATGTGACTTTCTCCTCTTTGCCTTCCACCATGATTGTGAGGCCTCCCCCAGCCATGTGGAACTGTAAGTTCATTAAACCTCTTTCTTTTGCAAACTGCTTAGTCTCAGCAGTGTGAGAACAGACTATTACAGAAAGTATTAAACAATTGTAGGAAAAACATCTGGCTGAACGATTAGGGCAGTCACACAGAAAAGATGAAATTTGAATTAGGCTCTGGAGAAGGGGCAATAGTTTAAAGGCAGAGACAAGAAGAGCTGTTTTTCTTAGTGTATTGTATAGAGTCTACAAAGCAGGTTTTGGTACAAGTTTGAATAGAAAACAGAATTTATGTACCAGAGTTGTGAGAGGTGTGAGTTTGCAATGATAGTCTGAACCAGCTGGTGGAAGACTCTAGTGTCAGTCTGGTCTTCACTCTGAAAATATAGGGTCTTTGAAAGGTCAAAGATGATGAAAAGCAATCTCTTAGCACAATTATTCCTGCAAGATGGATTGGCGAGGTAAGAGAGTTATGAGGCTTTCATTGTTCTCCAGACATACAGTGACACAAAAGGATCTGAATTAAGTTAAAGACAGAAGAAACTGAAGATAAATAACAGGATCTCAATGATAATGTGAAGAGGATTTGGGGACTGATACAGTTTGGGCTTTAGAGGAAAGAAAACAAGGAGTTAATGGTGACTGTGAGGTTTCAGAGCTGGAAGACTGAACAAATGGGGGCATTCTTTATGAAGCTGGTTCATCTGCAACAAGGGAAGAGGGCAAGAGTGTTGAGTTCATATAGACAGTGAAACACGTGCGACATCATCACTGTAGCAAACTGTGTCTAGATAAACCTCCAACCTTTCTAGAGAAAAAGTTTCAGAAGATGTCTAAATAAGGCAATATTTGAAGATATTTGGAAACAAATGAGGTCTTTGAGGATTTGTGCTTGAGTCTACCTCTTTAGGGACATCTCCCTTATAAAGCCCAGGCAACTTTTGTATTTTATTTTATTTATTTTATTTTTTATTATTATACTTTAAGTTCTAGGGTACATGTGCACAATGTGCAGGTTTGTTACATATGTATACATGTGCCATGTTGGTGTGCCACACCCATTAACTCGTCATTTACATTAGGTATATCTCCTAGTGTTATCCCTCCCCCCTCCCCCCTCCCCCCGCCCCACAACGGGCCCCAGTGTGTGATGTACCCCTTCCTGTGTCCAAGTGTTCTCATTGATCAATTCCCACCTATGAGTGAGAACATGCAATGTTTGGTTTTTTGTCCTTGTGATAGTTTGCTGAGATTGATGGTTTCCAGCTTCATCCATGTCCCTACAAAGGACATGAACTCATCATTTTTTATGGCTGCGTAGTATTCCATGGTATATATGTGCCACATTTTCTTAATCCAGTCTATCATTGTTGGACATTTGGGTTGGTTCCAGGTCTTTGCTATTGTGAATAGTGCTGCAATAAACATACATGTGCATGTGTCTTTATAGCAGCATGATTTATAATCCTTTGGGTATATACCCAGTAATGGGATGGCTGGGTCAAATGGTATTTCTAGTTCTAGGTCCTTGAGGAATTGCCAAACTGTCTTCCACAATGGTTGAACCAGTTTACAGTCCCTCCAACAGTGTAAAAGTGTTCCTATTTCTCCACATCATCTCCCGCACCTGTTGTTTCTTGAGTTTTTAATGATCGCCATTCTAACTGGTGTGAGATGGTATTTCACTGTGGTTTTGATTTGCATTTCTCTGATGGCCAGTGATGATCAGCATTTTTTTCATGTGTCTTTTGGCTGCATGAGAAGTGTCTGTTCTTTTGAGAAGTGTCTGTCTTCTTTTGAGAAGTGTCTGTTCATATCCTTCGCCCACTTTTTGATGGGGTTGTTTTTTTCTTGTAAATTTGTCTGAGTTCTTTGTAGATTCTGGATATTAGCCCTTTGTCAGATGAGTAGATTGCAAAAATTTTCTCCCTTTCTGTAGGTTGCCTGTTCACTCTGATGGTAGTTTCTTTTGCTGTGCAGAAGCTCTTTAGTTTAATTAGATCCCATTTGTCAATTTTGGCTTTTGTTGCCATTGCTTTTGGTGTTTTAGACATGAAGTCCTTGCCCATGCCTATGTCCTGAATGGTATTGCCTAGGTTTTCTTCTAGGGTTTTTATGGTTTTAGGTCTAAAATTTAAGTTTTTAACCCATCTTGAATTAATTTTTGTATAAGGTGTAAGGAGGGGATCCAGTTTCAGCTTTCTACATATGGCTAGCCAGCTTTCCCAGCACCATTTTTTAAATAGGGAATCCTTTCCCCATTTCTTGTTTTTGTCAGGTTTGTCAAAGATCAGATGATTGTAGATGTGTGGTATTATTTCTGAGGGCTCTGTTCTGTTCCATTGGTCTATATCTCTGTTTTGGTACCAGTACCATGCTGTTTTGCTTACTGTAGCCTTGTAGTATAGTTTGAAGTAAGGATTTTTATTTCAATGAGCTGTATACCTCAAAGACACAAAACTCATAATGGGTTTCACAGTCTTTCTCCCAACCCATGCCTCAACAGAAACAATTCTGACCAAAATCCAGATATTTTCCCTAATGCCTCCAGTACACTCAATCTGAACCTCTGAATCTTCCACCTTTTGATTAATCCCAAAAGCCAGTGCTGATGTTGCTCATTTCGTGGTTGAGAGCACAGGAAAGAGATTTCTTGACTATGGCTGAGAGTCAAGTTTAGAGTTTGGAACAAACAAGGTATCAATTCTAACCTAAAGAGGGCTTATCTAAATTTTAATTATGTTTGCCAGGTTGCTATTTGTGGTTTTGTAGGGAAAAAGATCAATAGCATATCACTGCCTTATTTGGCATAAGGAGAGGTAAGCTTCTTTCTCATCTGTCCAAGGAGATGGGTGACATAAAGAGCAAGTGACCATGACCCCTAAGCAAAGGAAATTTAATTATAAATGTTTAGGTATTATTCATTCAACTGTAGTATCTTTAAGGAAATATTGTAAATATTGCCTAAAAGAAATTATCATAATTGACTAATTAGTCTCACTGTTCCCAAGAACAGGTAAAATTGTTTCATGAGAGTGCCAAGTGTTTCCAGTCCCAAGCAAGGAAATTCCAAGCCCAAGCACTCTTTTATAATCTAATTTTTTAAAAAGAGAGCAACTGGCCGGGTGCAGTGGCTCATGCCTGTAATCCCAGCAGTTTGGGAGGCCGAGGCAGGCAGATCACCTGAGATCAGGAGTTCAAGACCAGCCTGACCAATGTGTGAAATCCCATCTCTACTAAAAATGCAAAAATTAGCCGAGTGTAGTGGTGTGCCCCTCTAATCCCGGCTACTCGGGAGGCTGAGGCAGGAGAATTGTTTGAACCCAGGAGGTGGATGTTGCAGTGAGCCAAGATCCTGCCACTGCACTCCAGCCTGGGCAATAGAGCAAGATTCTGTCCCACCTCCCCCAAAAAAAGAAAGAAAAAAAGAGAATAACGGCAAGACAAATAGCATTGTTCAATGGCTTCTGTGTATAAGGCCCTGTGCTGATGATTACCTTGTTTAAACCTCACAACAGTTGTATGATTATTAACCCCATTTTATAGATGGGAAAATTAAAGCTTAGAGAAGCCCAGGTTGCAAGGTCAAAGAAAATACAAATAGAATGTTCTTGGCTACAACACATTTTCTTAACTACGTAGCTATTGGAGAGTGTTTGACTGAAGGAAAGAGAACAGAGGGGAAAATGCTGACGAATATAGAAGTGACTATGAGGGGAAACATTTAGGAAGATGGCAGTATCAAAACATGTCCTACATCAAGGATGTACACCAAGGAAAATATAGGTTAAGATGTGAATCCAAAGAAAAGAAAGTCACGGATGGAACTTTGAGAAAATACAATTTTAGATTAGTCATGATAGTAGACATCAGATGCAGGGAGTTAATTTGCGAGAGGATAACGGAGATGTGGCAGAGTTTAGAAAAACAAGTCATGCTAGAAGCCTTAGAGTGAAAAGGAAAACATGGTAGCTAGCATTGAAGAGCCATATGTGCTGTCCTCAGCACAGGGAATGTGTACATGAAAGAGGCAGGCATAGGGCTTGTCAGCTGATAGGGAGGACCAGAGGTCATGGAAACAAGGGAGAGTTGAAGGAGGAAGTGAGAGCAGGAGCTTCGATCATGAAGAAAGGACTTCAAGGAAGCTAGACACCTTTTCTTCTAAGAGAGAAGGAGAGTAAAAATGGAATGGGTCACTAAGAAAATAAAAACCTACTACCAGCTCTTCCAAAATTACAACTTTGTATTCATGTATTTGTTTGTCTTAGTGGCAAGAACAGTCCTCTCCAACCACTCATGCCTGAAAAGTTTGGATTGCCTTACACTCCTTTCAAGCTTCCTCCCATCCATTCAACTTCTGGCTGTGAATGCTTTCCCATCCAACACCCACCCCTGGATGGCAGTGTTTTAATAATAATAATACCATTTACTAAACCCCTTTCATGTGCCAGGCACTGTAGTTAAGTCTCAGAGCAGCACTGTTGGAGAGGAGCATTGTCGTACCTTTTTGTGGGAGGACACTGAGGCTTTCACAGGGTGAGTACCTTGTTGGAGTTCACATGATAATAAATGGAGAACCAGAAACTGACCTCAGGTCTGTCTGACTGCAAAATCATCCTCCTACCACCGTACCACACTCTCAAAGGCATATATGTCTCTTATTTTACAGAATGAAGAAGATACTTAACAATAGTTTTGATGGACTAGAAAATCAACAGAGATAATATCCATATTCATATTGGTAGCCCCATTGTATTTAGATAGTGTGAGCCAGCAGTGTTCACTTCTGCCCAATTCAGGGACTTCCTCTAGCAAGGTATTGCAGTTTGGAAGTGGGAACAGAAGAGACTGTGCAGTCTTCACAGGAGAACATTGTCATGACAAAGAGGACAAACAAGTTCAAGGCAAAAAACTAAACCATAGCCTTGGGATTCAAGGAAAAAGTCATTAAGCACAGAGGTAAGCGAAGGACTCTCACCCAAAGGCTCTCTCTGCCCAGTCCAGTTGGGATGGAAGATTTCATTCTTCACATTCATCACTGACTGTGTACATTCATCATGTGGGTCTCAGGTGTTGGCCTCCTACAACTCCTGATATCTGTCAATTTATTTCTTATCTTAGGCTTTCTAACAAAATTTAAGTTTACACTTTCTTTAGTTCAACTAGTACACTAGGATATAACAAGAGTGCCAAATTAAATCTATATATTTATATATATAGATTTACATATATGTTATTTATATATTTATATATACGTTGTTATATATATATAAAACTCCACTACTATAACAAATTTACTCTTTTCAAGTTTTTCACTTTCTCTCCAGGCCTTGTACAAAATCACATATGAATTTTAAATAGTTCCAATGAGGAAAGAGATGCCATATTTTAGTATGGCTGTTTCACTGCTCCTTTTTTATAATTTTCAGTTTTAATGGTTGCTAAGATTCTGTCAAGTTGCCCCCATTTTCCCCTAATCAATCCCCTCTGTTGAACATTTAAGTTGTACTCAAACTTTTATTATTGAAAGTAATACTGCAAGAGAATATTTATAAAGAAACTTCTTTTAATTGTTTCCTTAGTTGAAAATTTTGAAGAAGCAGAGTTACTGGGTCCAGAGATTCTCTTGTAAGTCAGTATTATATCCCCATTAGTTAATCTCCCATTGTTCTTTTTCATCCCTCCCATGTGCAAGCTAATTATTTTCCCAAATGTGGATTTTTGAGGACAAAGCAATAGCCCATTTGTATCATGCTTATTTTTGTTAAATAGTGATTTATGTAAAATGTACATGTAATTGTAGAACTGACTAATGGGTGTAGAGTATAGCACTTGTAACAAAAAATATTATATATATTTCTCAATAATTGATGCATTAGACACCTTTACTTCCCTGGAAAATCATTTATGCATGTTTGTTTTCTGGCCACTACAACTTGGAATTAGCTTTTTGTTAATCTCTGGGAGAGCAATCAGGAACCACAGCGATGATAAAGGTAAACTCAGTTGACAATGGGAGCACCAAGAAGAGTCACCCTACTCAAGAGATCATAGAGAAAATGATTATTTTTCTTTATGGACAAAATTGCTTCACAAAAGGTCTGTAGATGGGCTATCCATTTAAAGGGCCTAATTTGGGATTTTAGGTTATATTCTATAGGCTTTTCTATGGAAGAGTATTTTGGGTTGTTTTTCATCCCAGGTAGTACATTATGAAACATTCTTACACTGATGTTATTTTATAACTTTTTTAAAAAGGGGGAACAAATGAAAGAATATATCTCAGAGTTTTGGGAAGCCATAAGGATACTTAACATGCCCTTTCATCTGGCTTCTGGCTGGTGAGAAATGTTCTTCCTGGATGCCTTTAGATATAGGAGAATAGAAATAACCACTTAAAGGTTGGTGCTTTAGTGACTTCTTTCACTCTAACTTCAATTCTTACAGACTTGGTTGTATTTTTGGAATTATTTTAAGAGAATTACAATGAAATCTAAGATGCCTTTCCTTGTGGAAAATATAACATATGAATTTATTATATCTGTTTTGCTCATGAATTGCCCCTGTAGCCTTACAAATATGATAAAGAAATCTATTCACATTCATATTTTGGGTATTTAGGATAGTTTTCAACATGTAAACGGAAGTATAAGACTAATAAAATACTAATATCACATTGCAACTGAAATACAAATTTGTGGTTTATTTCCCTCCAAATCTTTGCATATAGATGAAGACTTAACTAAGTCTACTTCTCTCTTGAAAAGTTTGCTATTGCTTGCTAATAATTCATAATTGATTTGTGTGAGGTCTCTTGTTGGTTGACTGGTTGTGTTTTTTCTATTACGTGAAATAGTTCCCGCCATTTCTGTTCTTTGGCAACCCTGAAAAAGCTGAAAGAAGCTGATAATTGCTAATGTATTGAACATCTTTTGAAGCCCCAGTGACTGCAACCAACAAAGAATAGACACATGTGCTATCTGGATGAGCACTTCCTCCTGACTCCTTAACAAAAACCTCCCTGAAAGGTTGATAAGCAAACAGGCTTCACAACAGAAGGGCAGCTCATTCCCCACAGGGACTGACGGAAGCCATATTCCCAACACAGGAAAAGAAAGCAGGACATGGGTGATTCTGAGAAAGGTGCAGCCTTCCAGGACAGACAGGAAGCACTGACATATGGCAACTGAATCAAAGGGGATCATCAAGTCTCTGTTCTATTGTTTGAGTCACAAAGTCTCCAATCCTTCAGCAACATGGTAATTTGACCATGACTTCAGCAAAACCAAGGTTATAGGTGATGGTTATGATGATGAATAAAAGAGCAGTGCAGAGTGAATATGAAGAATAAATTTGACTTTGATTTTAGTTCAGGGGTGTAGATAGATATTTTGCCCAGGATTTGCAACTTGCATTTTGGGAGATTGCTTTCCATGAAGATTTTGAATCCTCATAGATAATATATTAATTTAGAGTAGAATAGAGATGAATTCAAATGAAGAGTGAGAGAAGTTGTATTTCGAGGAATAAGAAAGTAGGTATAAAAACATTTAGTGAACTTTTAAATCATGCTATAGACAATCATCATAATGATGCTACTTAGGAAAGTCAGAGTCACGAAGCTCTGGATATAGTTTTTCTGTACTCTGTTGCAAAGGGAATTCTTTGGTAGAAAAAATAGATGGAAGCCTGTCAGTCGCAGAGAAGAAAGTGGAATGAAGGAGAGTGGGTTCCTAGAGTGATGTTGCTTTCAATCTACTTCCCTGCTGCAGTTTCTAGCCAGCACATGGTAACCACCTCTCTCTTCTGCCACCTTCTGAAGTTACTCAGATAAATCTCTGTTCCTTTGACCCAAAAGAAGTGCCCCCCACCAGCCACCTCTGTCCCATTACATGGCCCATTATGCTTACCTTATCTCAAAGATACACTCGAGTTATTGGAAATTTCCCATAAAGATTCCCACACTCCTGAAAGCGGAAAGAACACAGCAGGAAAAGACGAACTAGGATGTGTGTTAGTGTATGTAATTATACTGAGGTTAGAAATGGAAAACACACCTGATGCTCTGCATTATTATTTAGAAAACAGCAATAAGAACAAACTGGAAGCTCAGAATGATGCCCTGGAGAGAATTATTCTTTCTCTGACATTTATTTAGATTCCTCTTTGAGAAATAGCTTTATTTTCAGTGATTTCTTGGGTGAGTAAAATAACATTTCACTCAAGAGTTAAAAGGGGTCAGTTTGGGTCTTGTCAGGGGTGCTTTGGAACTTTCTTGCTGACCTGGAATTAGTGCACGTGCACCTGAGTGCTACTCCAGCCACCCAGCACACCATAAAATATGTTTTCCGCTACAGTGATATTGCTGGCAGTGCATAAAACAAATGGACTGGGTCAGAAATAGTCAGACTCCACCTTTAAATGGATTCTTCTGGATGTATGTTACTTTGGAGAGCACTTTCGAAACATTCTTCTATTAAGGTTTTCATTATGATTTTAACTCCTGTCTACAGAAGCTATTCGTTAATTCAATTAGTCCTTATTGCCAACCTAGAGGGTGAGTTCTATATTGTAAGCCCCAATGCACAGACCCAGAAACTGAGGTTCAGAAGCTTTGACATCTTGCCCCAGGTCTCTTAGATGTTAGTAGCTAATCTGGGATGCAAACCAGATGCCTGAATCAAGTCTTTGTTCTCTTCATTCTGCTGCACTGGCTCGTCTGACTTGAAATTGCATCAGTTAGGGTTTGGGTTCAGCTGCATACAAAAAAATCCGAGTGGCTGCCAGTTAGACTAAACAGAGATTTATTTTTCTTCCATATAACAATAAATTCAGACATAAACAGTCTGAAGCTGGTGGAAAGAAAATGCTTTCTGGTTTCCCAGTATGATTAGGCACATGAAGGCAGTTGCAATTCCAGCCCTCATGACTGTAATCCAGACTGCAGAAAGGAGTTAGAAACAAGAAAATCACGTGGCACTTACATCAGGAAAGCAAAGTAGTTTTCAGAAATACACAGAAATGGCCAGAAATGTGTCTCACATGATCATTGCTGGTCATCTAATCTCCCTAGAAAAGTAATTTTTATCTTATAACATTGCTGCCCCAACAAAATAGAGATTCTCTCAGTAAAAAGGAATGAAGGAATGGATTTTCTATTAGTACCCAGAGAAGTATCTGTCTCCAAAAATATCTATCTTTCCACTTCAAAAATAATCAAATGTTTTCTTAGGGCATTTTTGTCCCAAAGCATATTCCCACCCCTTGTTTTATGTTCCTCAATTTAGAGCATGAACACTTGCTGGCTGACCCATGGTCCCTTTGGCTGAATGTCAGCCAGCTGTAAAAGGACTATGTATATGAAGACCACACCAGCTAGAGGCTTAACTCAAGGTTTCATTGTTTTAAAGGACTTAATATTCTTCTAGTTTATACAGAATCTCACTGGGTAAAGTTGCAGAAAAAAATTCTAGAATAGAAGAGAAGAGTTTGGAATATGTAATTCAACTATTTCTAAGTAATAGAGAAAGGCAACAAAAATGTCAATATTACAGGCATCAAATACTTTAGCTAATCAGGTAATGTTATCGAGTTGGAAGCTGACCCTATCACCATAGGTATCTGTTTTCCTAAGTTACTCATCTTAACCGCTGATTCACACTGTTCACCCTCCCACTCGGCAGTGGAAATTAAATGGCTTGTGATTCACAATCTCAGCCTTAGAGAAGAGATTTGTAATAACAGATGTTTATAATGTGCCTCTAGTTTCCCTTGGCCTTCTCTTCCTCCTCACTAAATCCCTCATTCTAGACCATGGAATTTTACAAGGGACTTGATGTCCTTGGGTCTTGCTGAGACAGAAGATATTCACAAAGGCTTGGACGAAAAGCTTCTCAGCCATCAAATTGGCTAATTCATTCCAGATTATGCTGAATGTAAGCTCTCCAGACGAAGAAACCATCATCTAACACAGGGGTGAGGTGGGGCACGGTGACGGGAGGATCAGATGAAGAGGAGTCAGCAGTAATAACGGAAAAGGAAGGCCCAGGGTGATTGGAGAAAAGCCAGGACAGTGTGAGGACTCCAAGCCCAGCATTAGAACTTCAAGAAGAATGGAGAGGTCAACAATGTCAAATTCTCCAACATCTGAGGAAGAGAGCAAGATGAAAGCATTGGGTTTAGAAATGTGAATGTAATTGATGAGCTTGCTAAGGTAGTTTCAGAGGGACAATAGTGAAAAAACAAAAAGATAAAGCCTGTGCTCGGTAAAAATTTAGAGAAAAGGAAAATTTAAAGTAGGGACTTCGGTGCCTGACTGGTCATTTTTTGAAAGGCCTCTCGGTGAGGGGAAGGAGAAAGAGATAATTGGAGCCAGAGGGACATGCAAGGTTGGTGGCATTTGTTATTAAGACCATATCAGCTAGAGGCTTAAACCCACGGTTTCATTGTTGGGTTTCATAGTATGGTAAAATCTTGTGTGTGGTTTTAGTCTATGGGAAAGTAGTCAATTAAGACTAGGAATAGAAATGTGTTTACAAGCAAATGGAACAGGAGCTGAAGGAGATGACACCCTGAATTAAAATTTAATTAATATCACAGAGAATGCTTTTCTATCATGGTTTCATTAAACACAGAGACTTCACTTCTAAATATTCAAATACACATATATACATACACATACACACACACCTTTATACAAACTGTAAGTGTGTGGAGTGTTAGAAACCTCACTGTGTAAAAACTGAAACTATAACATGGGAAATGTAGAAAGGTGATTATTTAGATAAGAATGCATATAATAATAAAAGTAACACATTTTACGGTTTCTTTAAATGTTTATTCATCCCTCTACACAATTAAATAGCATGTGTTTTAGACATTTTTATTATTTTCCATTTTCCAGCTGTACATACCATGAGAGATATAGGTTCTATAACTATTTGGAGCTATACAAATAGAAAGAGGAATAAGAAAATGTTATGTCCTCTCTCCTCTTTAAAAAAAAAATTCTGTTTTGAAAATTTTTCTTTTTTTGAAAAAATTTTTTTGAAAAATGTAAGGTTGATTTAGTGAGTACATATGCATTTGGAGGTGATATGTCTATTCTCAATGGTCGTTTTTAAAATTTTCCTTTTCTTCAATGTCCTGATGTTTTACTCCATGTCCAGTCCGGCACTGTCTCTAATTGTTGTATGTTTCAGTCGCATGCCTGTCACATATGAGGAGCAACTCCTTTGTAAAACGGCAAGACATTACCTTTTCTTTTTTTTTGTCTTTGAGACAGAGTCTCACTCTGTTGTCCAAGCTGGAGTATAGTGGCGTGATCTAGGCTCACTGCTACGTCCACCTCCCAGGTTCAAGCAACTCTCCTGCCTCAGCCTCCCGAGTAGCTGGGATTACAGGCACCTGCCACCACCCCCGGTTAATTTTTATTTATTTATTTATTATTGTTATTTTATTTTTTTTAGTAGATACAGGTCATGTTGGCCAGGCTGGTCTTGAACTCCTGATCTCAGGTGATCCACCCTCCTTGGCCTCCCAAAGGGCTGCATCGCCTTTTCAAAATACCCTTTCCCCATTCCCTCTTTCAGCCCTCCCATTCTCTTCCCCGTATTACTTGATTTCACACTTACATTCTCCATCTCGGCATTTACACGGGATCCTTGATGTGGATCTTTCAGTCAAGTCACTAATGCATTTATTACATATGTCTAATTTGCCATTTCATCTATTAACTCTATTAACTACTTTCATTTTATTTTAAGAACTATATGCTACAATTATAATTCTACTTCATTCCTTTTCCCGCGTTTTATCACTTAGTGTTGCTATTTTTAGTGTGGTGATTTATCCTTCATTTATTGTTTTAAACCTTTTTAAGGCTCTTTTATAACTTTAAGTATTCTAATTTTACTTCTTGGAGTTCTAAAGGTTGTTTGTTGTATTTTTTGGTTCTTTACCTTGGAAGAGTTTTTATTTATCTATTCTGTTAGTTTGTTTATTTATTTATTTATTGAGATGGAATCTCACTCTGTCACCCAGGTTGGAGTGTAGTGGTGCCATCTTGGCTCAGTGTAACCTCCGCCTCCCAGGTTCAAGCAATTCTTCTGCCTCAGCCTCCAGAGTAGCTGGGACTACAGGTGTGTGCCACCACATCTGGCTAACTTTTTGTATTTGTAGTAGAGATGGGGTTTCACCGTGTTGGCCAGGATGGTCTCACTCTCCTGACCTCGTGATCCACCTGCCTCAGCCTCCCAAAGTGCTGGTGTTACAGGTGTGAGCCACTGTGCCCAGCCCTCTGTTAGTTTTTTTAAATTGTGGACTCAACTTCAACCATAATTTGTTTTTCCTCTGTGTGATTCTCAAGAAAAGTTAGCTATAAGTTTTAGTTTTTCAGAAAAGGAGGATGGAAACATAAGGATCAGTCATTTGCCTAACAGAAGAGAAAAATATATCTATCTCATAGGTTTACTCAGAGGCCGGAGGGAGCCTGTCTACTCTGTTCTTCACACTGATAGTAGAGTGATCACGCAAAAATTGGTTTTGTTTGTCTAAGTCCATTCAGGCTACCATAACAAAATACATCAGACTGGGTAGCTTACAAACAACAGAAATTTATTTCTCACAGTTCTGACTGATGGGAAGTCCAAAATCAAGGTACCAGCGGATTTGGTGTCCAGTAAGATCCTGCTTCCCGACTCAGAAAGGATGCACTCTCCCTGTGTCTTCCTCTCTGTGGGCCAACTGAGCTCCCTCAGGCCTCTTTTGCTTGTTTTGTCTGGTTTTGTTTGTTTGTTTGGGGTTTTTTGAGACAGGTTCTCACTGCTATTGTCACCCAGGCTGGAGTACGGTGGCATAATCACATTTCAGGCTTCTTTTATGAAGGCTCTAATTTCATTCATAAGGGCCCCACCCTCATGACCTAATAACCTCCCAAATTTTGGTGGGACACAAACATTCAGACCATAGCAATGTTACAACCCTGTAGTAACCTTTAGGATAAAGTACAAAGTTTCTTCCTCTATGATCCAAATAGACACTGGATAGCACCTTGCCAAATCATTTGTTTGTACTGGGCATGCAACTAAACCACAATTCCTAGCCCATTTGCATCCTGGTGGGCCCTTGTGAACTAGTTCCCATCAATTGAATTGTGTTTAAGTGATAAGTGCCTCTTGTAAATCAAGGCAATTAAAGCATGCATACCTTCTCTGTGTAGCTCTCCCCACCCCAGGCCCTGTGACTATATGGCTTGGGGTGAAGTTTTCTTTTTTTTTTTGCCCCTAGACAGGGTCTCGCTCTGTTGCCCAGGCTGGAACGCAGTGGCACTATCTCAGCTTACTGCAGCCTCCGTTTCTAGGATATAAGCAATTCTCGTGCCTCAGCCTCCCGAGTAACTGGGATTACAAGCGTGTGGCACCACACCTGGCTAATTTTTTGTATTTTTAATAGAGAGGGGGTTTTGCCATGTTGGCCAGTGTGGTCTCCAATACCTAGCCTCAAGAGATCACCTGCCTCAGCCTCCCAAAGTGCTGGGATTACAGGCATGAGCCACCATGTCTGGCAGAGCTGAAGTTTTCTATCTACTATCACCACTGCTATATCAGACTATGATATGTGTAAGCTAGTATAAACTTTTTTTTTTTTTTGCTATGCCACTGATATTTGAGGACTTATTTGTTACTGCAGCATAGTCTAGCCTATTGGCCCTCTCTGATACGCTTCCTGCCTAGTTCCCCAGTCTCATTGTTATCTATTTACCTCTTGTATATTACATCCTCAGCACTTTCGCATTCTTCAGTTTCTCAAATACATTTGTCATTTTATACTTTGGCACTTTCGCATATATTTTTCCTGCATTGGGGATACTCTTTCTAATACTCTTTGGCTAATTTGATCTTCAATTCTCAGATCATGTACCAATTCCTCAGGCAGGTGTTCTTTGTTCTTGATTCTAAATCGTGTGCTTTCATTGATCTTCTCTTCCACAGAACACTATTCTGTTTCCTAATAACAATTTGTCCAGTTGTTAATTATGTGTTTCATTGTACAATGTCTCTCTTCTCTCATTAGTCTGCATACACCATATACGGTAAGGAAAAGAACTATTTTGTTCATTACTACTTACGTGACCCAAGATAGAGACTTAATGTATGTATTTATTAATATTTGTTAACAACAAAATGCATTTGTTGTTGAATGAATGAACTGCTCACGTCAACCTCTTGCATTTGCTAAGCCCCTAGATAAAGAATGTCTGCTATGCATTATTATGTGAAATGTGAGGTGAAAAGTATTTTGAGCACAGATAAATTAGTTAATATATGTAAATGTCGTTTGAAAGCTCTCCTGTATAAAGCAAATTATCTTCACCAATTATATAAAAACTAAACTGTACAATCTTGAAGACATGCATAGTAATGTCCTTTCAATAGATGATGAATAATGATAATAGCTTCATGCCATAGAGTCTTCCCTGAACAGAGAAAAACAAATATATACGTATCTAATACATAGTATTACATACATAAAATAGATTTCATCATTGATTACATGTTCATCATTTTATCTGTCATATCAAGAGCAATTCGAAAACACACTTTTTTATCTTCTTTATATCTCCGGAAATTGTCATCACAGTGTTTATCACATAGTAGATGCTCAATAGGTTTTACAAAAAATAAATGAATGGTTAAATGCATTCATTTTCATCTGATTAATGAGTGTCTTTATGGCTATGAGGTGTGGTGACCTCTACACAAATCAAAGATAAACAATAACACAAATTTAATTTTAGAACTTCATTTTCTTTAAGTAATGGCTCATCTACAGGCTTCTAGTAGGATATGATGATTTAATAGGTAAAAATGTCATGAGACTAAGAGGTTTCTGAGACTCTGAATCAAGTCCAGGCAAACATAAATAACAATGAAATGATAATACAGTGCATGACCTGTTTGATATTCTTATTACTGCTCTGTAAAATTCCATGAGTAGATTTATACTGCAGTCATCCCAAGCCAACGTTGACATCTTGACAATTGGTTTCAGTCTTTACTGTAATTGTGTCACTCATTAAAACATGCAAGATAATGCTGCTTAATCAGAAAACCGTTGCTTTTTTGAAATACACGCGAGAGCTACTTTTTCCACTGCCAGATCAGTTGCTTCTGCTAATACAGAAAAACAGATACACAATGAGACCATTTTGATATAAACCTGAAGGATTGATTAAAAAAGGTATTCAATGTAGGGCCACTCTGGCTTTTGTTCCCTTGAAAATAGAGGGAAAGTGACATATGTTGAACAAAATAAAAAGAAAAATAAGAAAGTTGTCCTTAGAGTCAAATCCAGCTTTTGAAATAAAAGTTTAATTAGCAAGTGTAGGACTCAAGGTGAAAATCTAAAGCCCCAAATTCTCAGGAGTTTCAAAGAGGGCTTTCTCTCTCTCTCTCTCTCTCTCTCTCTCTCTCTGTGTGTGTGTGTGTGGTGTGTGTGTTTGTGTTTAATAATGGCTTACAAGTCAAACACAACAAACGGAAACTTGAAACCTCACACCCAGGTTTACTCCCTGTGCCTGAAACTGATGGATGTGTGTCACCGTGAGGAGATAAACTTATTTCTCATTGTCGACCTCATTCCTGTCTAGATTGTGGATGTAAGAAAGGTCCAGAGTTGAGAGAATAGGAAAACAAAGGCCCAAACGGCAATCAAATATTAATATATTGACCAGAGGGAGGGGCTGGGGTACTTCGCTGTCAGGCTGATTAGCTCTTTGTAAACAAAACAGCTTTAAACTCCTGCTTCACATTGTTAACTAATCTGGTGGCTGACCTTGTTCCCATTTCTGGGGCTGGGGGAGGCCCTCGCTGTCTGGAGATGATCTGACCAACAGTCATAACAGGGACCTGGGCTCCCCTTAGGGGGCCCCACTCTCTTCAGGGTGATTGTTTCCTGGTGCCTTAAACTCCTGACCCAGTCCAGCTTTTAATTCATTATTCATCAATTTTCTTAGTCCACTTAAAAAAAAAAAAGTGGTAGGGTTGCTGCTCAAATAAGAGGGAGTGGAGGGTGGGGAGTAGGGAGAGTGGCATTCTGGAAAAAAGGACAACCCTGTCAAAACATGACAGCCGATCCAATGCCTGCTTTATACTATTCACAGAAAATGCCAAATTCTGCAAATAGTAACCACATGTACATTGGCTTCACAGACTCAATGTTCTGCGGCAAAATGAGACGTTCTTTATTTTAGTGTGTCATCAAAGGCGATGAAAATATCATTCTAGCCTTCTAGGCTTAACCCTGTGGACTCTCGATGACTAGAAGTTTAATATGAGCAGCGCACACACCCAGTCAGCGTGAGCAGCAGCCCTGGCCCACGCAGGTCCCCCGCACGGAAAGGAGACTCGATTCACAAATCTGTTACCCGGACATTTTTATTCATAGCCACGAGATCATTACAGCGACAAGCCCACATCTGACGTTTATGATCTTGTTCGCTTTGCCAAAGTGGAGGAGGGGGGCAGACAGCTTGGGGAATCTACAGCAGGAGGGAAATGGCACCACTCAGACTCCTGCAAGCTCGTCAGCCACTGCAGGGATTCTGAAGACCTTTCTTCTCGTCCAGGCTCCGCTGGCTGGTGCCTTCCAGGTTTTCTTTGGATGCATGAGTACGAGCTTGTTAGCTCAAATCTGTCGTGCAATTGTCCTTTTTGTGTGCCTGGCTGGATTCCCTCGCACTAACATTTAAAAAGAGCCCATGCACAGAACTGAACAGGGGATAAAGATTTTGTGCACGACAGACCTGACTCAACCGCAACCAGCTGGCGCTTCTGCTGGGCTCTACTCTTGCCTAGGAATGCTTCTAGCACCTTCCGCATGACCATTGGCTCTAAAGATGCCTCCTGTTTATCTTCTCCTCCTTAACAAATAGTCTCTGTAGCGGCTGCAGTAAATCTCTTTCAATCTGGAGGCAACAGCCCTTGGGTGTTTGTCCTTTTTCCTCCCTCCGCTTCTCCCCCCTCAGCCTGCGTGTGTCTTTGACAATAATTGTCTTTGACAATTATTTCAAAATGTCCGTACTTTTGGCTTCTTGATGACAAACAAAAGAGCCCGTAAAGTGCAAGGAAACTTCTCTCTATTTCCATTCAGACCGCAGTACACAGGCAAGGCAGCAGGTCCCGGGGAAAGGGGCATTTGCCTGCTCTGTTTCCCAGTTGAGGGGCAGGTAATAAACGGCAGGGGCTTCTGCCTACAGCCATCACGACACAGGACCCAACTCATTCTTCTTAATGGCAATAAATAAATGACGGAAGTTTTAGCCACCAGACTAGTGAATTGGTGGTTAAGCCTCAGGCTTTTATCTCCCTGACCCCTGTTTGAACTCAACCTTGGTTCCTAAGTGCAGGGCAGACAAAGTGGGGTGGGAGGAGTGTTTCTTATCGACATGAACACCCCTTCCAGCTCAACATAAAGAAATACGATGCCATGTGTGTGCCTGTGGCTCAGAGCAAAAGAGGGTAGGGAAGGATTTGTTGGGACAAAGTGAGAAGAGACTTAAATACCAGCTACTATTTCTGGATGTCTATCCCATAGCTTAAGAGTTTAATAGAGAACGTATTAATGAATTCCACTAGCATTTATAGAGGGAGGGGATTATCAGTTGTCTGCGAGGCCCTGTGCACACACAGCTGGAGGTAGAAGTTTAAAAAGACCAACTGAGGAAGTTGGAAATGGGGAAGCCCAAAGCTGACACTAGCCCAGGTGAATATGTATTGAACCATGAATATGTCAATCACTGTGTTAAAACACTTTGTGTGCATTATTTCACTTTCTTCTGTTTATCTTCTCCTCCTTAACAAGTTGTTGGAATCCTCACAACAACTTTACGAATCAGGTACTCTTGTTTTCTAATTTTACAGATGAGGCAGTTGTGATTTAGAGAAGTGATGTAATTTATCCTAGGTTACATGCGTGGAAAATGAAGCCAGGATAAAAACCCTCATCTAACTCTGTATTATATCACTTTCATGAAAAAAAGTGCTTACTGCATGAGGTTCTCTAGTTTGATAGATGATGACTCCATTTCCCAGTCAAGATTCCATATGCATATTCTGGCAATTCCGAATGTATTCATGAAAACTGTGGGTCTGACTGTTCGAGATTAAGATACTATCTTTATGCGGTCCATTTTCTTATCTGAAAAATGAGCATGATGATAATGATCTTCAGTGTCTCTTGGTCTGATAGTTTTCAAAATGGTTTAGAGAATAAATGCCTCTATGGAAACTAGGTTTGGATGCCTTCTTGGCGATAACTGTTCACCATGCCTTCCAGCAAGATTCCCAAGTACTTTGCCTAAGCCAGGCTTCCAACATTGTGAGTAACATGTTGAGTTCTAGAATAGTTCTATCCTAATTAGGTACACAGTACTACTCTAAATAGGAATAAGGCAAAGGGTGAATGTTGTTTCATAGTGGTTGCTAAGGTGGATGATCAAGAAACATTGATCATGTGGGATAGTGTACGTATTTGATGCCACAGATATGCTTTCTGGTTTAATAGTTAAGAGCAAGTAGGCATCTTAGGCATTTATATGTTTGTTTTATTTTATGCCAAGGGAAGGCTTGGATAACTTGGATGTCAGAAGATCTCCTGTCATGTTCCCAGCTACTGTCCTAGAAACCAATCTACCCGTTCCATTAAGACAGACCTCTGGGCCGGCTGCGGTGGCTCACACCTGTAATCCCAGCACTTCGGGAGGCCAAGGCGGGCAGATCACCTGAGGTCGGGAGTTTGAGACCAGCCTGACCAACATGGAGAAACCCCATGTCTACTAAAAATACAAAAATTAGCCGGGCATGGTGGCAGACGCCTGTAATCCCAGCTACTCGGGAGACTGGGGCAAGAGAATCTCTCGAACCCGGGAGGCGGAGGTTGCAGTGAGCTGAGATCACACCACTGCACTCCAGCCTGGGCAACAAGAGTGAAACTCCATCTCAAAAATAAAATAAAATGAAAAAAAAAAGAACCCTCTGGATCTTCTGGATCTAGACTGTGGTTGTATGGTTGTCTGAGTAAGACCAATGTAGGTATGATTCGCCTAAGCAACCTACCACAAGTTAGAAAAGAGCAGCCGTTAGGCACAAAGACCCAAGTCTTAGGGAGTCTTTGAAAGGAGAAACCAAAAAATACCTGGGTATGTTACTTAGGAATTATAACATGCCCAGGTGTTTCATTGCCCGATGGAAAAGCCTAGCCATCTTGTGTCCCAGCTTCAGTTTACTCCCATTCCCTTTATCCCAACAAAATTACCCCTAACCATGCCTCCCATTTTAGCTTCCCAGGTTGCTGCTTTCTCTCTCTCTTTCCTTAAGGTTCACATCTGACTCTCCTCTAAAGTATGGATTAAGACCCACATTATCCCTTTGCCTGACTGATTCTGTGGACTATGAGACACGATGCTATGACAGGAAGTACTCGGGCTTGAAGTTAACTGCACTACAGGTTGAATCCTGAAATCCTGACTCAGTAGCATTTTGTCTTTGTCTCCTTTGCCGAGTTTTCTAGCTTCATAAAAATGTCAATTCCCCCATCTCCCAAAGGCAGGGAAAAACTGAAATTACATAGATAATATCAGATTACATATCTAGATGGACTTGGAGTTGGTGCTCATTAAATGTGAATTCCTCACTGTTTATATGCACACCTTGTTTTATTGCACCTCACCTTATTGCGTTTTGCAGATACAGCATGTTTTTTACAAACTGAAGGTTTGTGGCAGCCTTGCATTGAACGACTCCATTAGTGCCATTTTTCCAAAACCATGTGCTCATTCTGTGCCTTAGTGTCAGCGTTTTTAACAATAAATTATTTTTTAATCAAAGTGTGTACTTTTCTAGATATAATGCTGTTGCACACTTAATCGACTACAGTATAAAATAAACATAGTTTTCATATGTACTGGGAAACCAAAAAATTTGTGTGACTCTTTATTGCAATATTTGCTTTATTGCAATATTTGCTTTGTTGCAATGATCTGAAAGCAAACCTGCAGTACCCTGAGGTCTGCCTGTCAATGCAGAGCTTACAGATGCACCTTCTTTTGCTCTCCACTTCCTCTATGAAAGAAATGCAGAATGTTTTTCTTCTATGCCACTTACTATGGGAATCAGGCACTTAATAAACACTGCTAATCAACAGGATGGAAGAATTAACTAATAAATCCCTTCACAGAAGCATGCCAAGTTTTACATGATGGCCAATACGTGACCTCCTTGGGAGACAGGGCAAAAAACTGAAGTTTCTCTTATTGGGGAAAGTTTCTTCACTCTTCTTCTTCTTCCTCTAGTAATAATAATATAATTAATTAGCATGGAAACTTCTTTTAAAAAGCTTCCATACACACTGATGAGAAAAATAAGTTTACTAGGAATAAAGCAGGGTCCAGAAGTATGAAAGTATTTATTTGAATGGTTTCATTCCCCACCCCAGGGAGGGTAACTGTCATGCAGGATTGGTCTGGATAAGTAAGCTAAGGGTTGAAGTGAGTTCAAAAGAGCTGAACCAGGCTGGAAACACAAACGCAAGCTGTGAACATCACCTGGAGGAGCTCAAAGCACTTCAGTTCTGGTTCTTTTTCTAGACTTTAGAAGAACAAAGGTCACGAAATTTATTATTGGCAAGACTATAAATGTCTAATAAAAATTACTTGATTATGAGCTTTTTTTTTAAATTTCAGGTTTTACACAAATACCTAAGCAGAGAGTCTTAGATTTTTTCTTACTTTGAACATACTCCCCCATTTTCCTGGCAATATATTTCCATGTTTCTTCAAAAAGCCATTCAAGAGTACTTTAAGTAACAGTTTTAAACCTCCCCCTGTTAAGAAAATATATAAAATTGCTTAAGAGAAATGAGATTGCTTTCTGGCTCCTGTAACAATTGGGGATGATGTTTAACAGCAGAAACCAAATGGGAGTGCTCAGTCTAAATTCTGCACAGCCATGTCAACAACCAAATTCCTAAGAATTTCTTCCTCATTGTCCCAGTGAGGCCACAGCAGGATCAGCTACTGGATGGGCTTTTTGGACACCACCCACCCCCGGCAATTTACAGCTAGCAAAGAACTGTAGATGGAGTGACAGCTGCCCATGCCAACACAGTCACACAGGACAGGGCAGCTTTCCTACACCTGACTGGGCCTCAGCCTCATGGACAGGAGTGACATTACAGAATGTGCAAGGTCTCCAAACAGCCCTTCTCCTCCAGGTCACATTGTCACCATTTTTGCTTGTGCCAAAGTCCTTCCCAGATGTCTATGCAACGGAAGTAAAATTTATACTCGTGCAGCCTTAAAATGCTGACATTCCATGTTTACAGGGATTGTTTACTCAGAAAATTAATCAGTTACGGTTTTAAATTTTAATTAAATAATGTTTTCCGGTGTTATTGCAAAACAGGCAAAAGCCCATAAAATGTATGTTTGACTGCTGTTGTGTGTTGTCTTTGGATCAAGGCACAGTCTTGAGATCAATCATGCATGATATTTTTGTAAACTTTTAACAGGACAAACTTTCACATAAATTTGGTTCATTAAAAAATATCCATCAAAATAAAAGTCATTCTGAGAAACTCTCTGGAATTTCCTTTTTCTTTCTAATCGGCAACAAATGATTTTGTACTTGTCCTGTAAATAAAAATATGGGAGGGAGGTAAGCAGACACTCAGTTGTGCAATAGACTGCTCTTTGCCAATGAACCAGAAGTAACTTCATAGGAAGTTATCCATTCCACTCACATATTGGTCAAGAGAGAATTATTGGTCCGGTGAACATTGGCATGGTGAAAATATTTTGGTTCCAGATGGTGATGTGTGCGAGGCATATTCTTAAGCTTTCTCTTATATTTTTCCATTTTATTTCTTCTTTACCTTGTTTTATTTATCTGATTATAAAACAAATACGTGATTCTGATACAAACAAGGAGAAAACTACATGAATTAAGAGTTTTAATAACCTCCCTCTTAATAAATATGATTAACACATCTCTCTATTTTTGTCAGTGCATCTACTAACATCATTTATGTATTTATTTGCATAAAACTGTTATAAATGCCAAATAGCTCACCAAATGTGCATAATCTTTGTCCACGGAGGCTCAAAATCTAGTGCTAAAACTACTGATAATAGTTACTATAATATCTCAAGTTAAAAGAATATATACTAGCCAGGAAAATTTGCAAAATCTTAAAACCAAATTGATTTATCACAGAATATTTACCAGTATAAAAAGTATAATATTACATCTGTTTTATGTTATATATTGCTTAATGACTCTATTTTTAATTTAGTTTTCTTATGTTTTCTTTTTTGTTTTCGTTTTGTTGTTGTTGTTTGAGATGGGGGTCTTACTTTGTTGCCTAGACTGTAGTACAGAGGCATGATTATAGCTCACTGCAGCATCAAACTGCTGGGCTCAAGGAATCCTCCTGCCTCAGCCTCTCAAGTAGTTAGAGCTATAGGTGTTTGTCACCATACTTGGCTAATTTTTTTAAACTTTTTTTTTTGTAGAGATAAGGTCTCACTATGTTGCCCAGGCTGGTCTTGACCTACTGGCCTCAAGGGATCTTCCTTCCTCAGACTCCCAAAGCACTGGGATTACAGGCATGAACCACCATGCCCAGCCCTTTTTAAAGATTTCGCAGTGTATCCTAGAGCTCTTCTAAGGGCAGTACACATAGCACAACGTCATTCCTTTTCAATATAACCTATAATACCATTGGATGAGTCCTCTAGTCATGTCTCTACCTTTTGAAAAATAAATCTTTTCACATTGGCTACTGAGTCATTTGGACATGACCCTGGCAGTCTTTTATAATCTCCTTGATATCTGGTATAACAATATGTTCTAACACCATTTTGTATATTTCCTATGCCAGTCATGTAATCAGCCGTTTCTCATATTGAAAAATAAATCTTTTCACATTGGCTGCTGAGTCATTTGGACATAACCTTGGCAGTCTTTCATAGTCTCTTTGATATCTGGTATAACCATATGTTCTAACATCATCTTGTATATTTCCTACTCCAGTTGTGTAATCAGCCGTTTCTCCAAGATGAGCTGGTTCCTTCTAGTAGGGAATTGTACCTACAGACTGCAATCTGGGAGCTAGGAGTGCCCATTGTTACTGGGTTGATCATTGTGTCTGTTTAGTGGAAAAACTAAGAAAATGTTTTGTTTATAGGATAAAATCCATTAGGAGTTCTTATTAATACTTCCTATTCAAATTCAGGACTATGAGATTATTAGTGAACCTCATGTACTCTGTTTCACACCAAGACTTGTGATTTTTAAGATCAGTAAGGATGACAGGATTAGAATATCACTTACTTGTCTCTCTTTATTCCACATTACCCCCTAGATCTGTCTCAAAACAGCAATATTAACATGACCACCAAAAATATGATTAGTACTAACAGTTAACATCTTTTTGTAATGCGGTCCTTTTTGTCCTTAAGTTGTTCTCTAGAGATGCGTGCAAATTTTGTATTTTAACAAAAATATATTCTTACTGGATTACTACGTAATCTGGCAATATGTATTAAGCTTCTTCTAAAAAGACCTCCATATCCATTAATCCAGGAATTATACTTCTAAAACTTTAAAGCAACAATAAAAAAATCTGGACAAAACTTTATTTTCCACAAAAATTTCCTATTTATTAGAGGGAAAAAATAGATGTAGCTTTCTGTCCAAAAATACAAAAGTACTTAATTAAATTGTAATGATTCATCCCTTAGAATATTATGCATGTGTTACAAATAAGTGAGAATAAATAACCAATAGAACCAAATGATGTAAGCATTTTTGTAGAAGAGGAAGAAAAGCAGCAGAAGAATGACAAATGTAAAGATATGAATATACCCAAATTACCACTGGAGAGCACTAAAGAACAATCTGAGAATGTTAGACGAAGCCAGGGAGGGGCAGGGATAGGGGTGGGGGGATCAGGGGAGCTGCGGCTACCCATTCAAACATAATGGGCTAAGGTCTGAGCTAGTTGAAGATGTCAAAGCTATAAAATATTTTTCTTTTTAAATTTTAAACTTTTTATTGAGAAGTAATTTCGAATGCACAGAAAAGTTAGAAGAATTAATACAAAGAACACCCATATACCCTTTAGCCACACTGCCCATTCTTTACATTGTATATTATGTTTATCCCATTTGCTCTTTTTCTTTGTCCATGTTTGTGTATGTAGGCATATCTCTATATGTACCCATTCACAAAATATATATTTTATTTTTTTTCTGAACCATTTGAAGGTAAGTTACATACTTTATGGTGAATAACCTCTAAGTTGCTTGGTGTGTTTTTCTTAAGAATGGAGATATTATATCTAACTATAGTATAGTTATCAAATTCAGTAAATTTTACACTGTTTATTTTATTTAATCAGTTATCCATATTCAAATTTTTTCAATTGACCTTATTAATATTACTTACAACATTTTTTCCCTTCAGTGCAGGATCCAGATAGAGGTCAGGTATTGCATCGATCTGCCAGAGTTCTTCATATTCCTTATCTTGTGTATTGTATGCCATTAACATTTTGAAAAATACAGTCTTTGCCCTTTTTGATAGAAAGGGCCTCATTTTGGATTTTTCTGATTTTCCGTTATGATTATATTCAGTTTAGATATTTTAGGACAGTAGTATGTAAGAGATGTGCTTTCTCATGGTATCACATCTGAGGAAACCAATATCCATTTGTTCCCCATTGGTAATATTAGTTTACATTATCTGTTCAACCAGCTATTTGGTTTCTCCACTTTAAAATTATTCTATATATATTCAACTTAAAGTAGTCTGTGGGGAGCCATTTTAAAAATCAGGTAAATATTCTGATCCTTAACAAAATGTTACCTCTGATTTAGCAATAATTGATTGTCCTTGACTGATTTATTTTTTACTATAAGAATTGCTAAATACTGATGTGCTAACCCCAGCTCTCGCTCTCTCTCTCTCTCTCTCTCTATATATATATATTCATTTTTTTGAGATGGGATCTTGATCTGTCACCCAAGATGGAGTGCTATGGCACAATCTTGGCTCACTGTAACCTCCACCTCCTGGCTCAAGCCATCCTCCCACCTCAGCCTCCCGAGTAGTTGAGAGCACAGGCACACGCCACCATGCCCAGCTAGTTTTTTTTTTTTTTTTTTTTTTTTTGTATTTTTGTATTTTTGGTAGAGAAGGGATTTCACCATGTTGCTGAGACTGGTCTCAAACTCCTGAGCTCAAGCGATCCACCTGCCTTGGCCTCCCAAAGTGCTGGGATTACAGCATGTGAGCCACCATGCCCAGCCTCTTTCTATATATTTACCAATTAACAATTACTATTCTGCTGAACACGGATCCCTCTCATCTGTGCTATTTATTTGACAATTTATTATATGTATGAACTCATAAATCCTGATTTTTCAATGGCACATCATTTGTTCCTATACTTTATTATTTTAGATGCTGCAAGTGTTTTATAATTTACTAGGGGGAAACCACATCAAGTTGGCTTCAGTGTCCTTGTGATGTATCTGCAGTTGTTCTTTCCTTAAATACTTTTATTTACTTTTAAACATAAAAAAAGTTCTAGGCTCGGCTGGGTGCTGTGGCTCACGCCTGTAATCCCAGCACTCTACGAGGCCGAGGCGGGTGGATCAAGAGGTCAGGAGTTCAAGACCAGCCTGGCCAAGATGGTGAAACCCCATCTCTACTAAAAATAAAAATAAAAAAAAATTAAAAAATCCAAAAATTAGCTGGGCGTGGTGGCAGTCTCCTGTAATCCCAGTTACTCAGGAGGCTGAGGCAGGAAAATCACTTGAACCCGGGTGGCAGAGGTTGCAGTGAGCAGAGATCACGCCACTGCACTCCAGCCTGGGCAACAGAGTGATACTCCACGTCAATTAAAAAAAAAAACAAAGTTCTGGCCGGGCGCCGTGGCTCACGCCTGTAATCCCAGCACTTCGGGAGGCCGAGGCAGGCGGATCACGAGGTCGGGAGATTGAGACCATCCTGGCTAACATGGTGAAACTCCATCTCTACTAAAAAATACAAAAAATTGGCCGGGCGAGGTGGCGGGCGCCTGTAGTCCCGGCTGTGCGGGAGGCTGAGGCAGGAGAATGGCGGGAACCCCGGAGGCGGAGCCGGGCGAGGTGGCGGGCGCCTGTAGTCCCGGCTGTGTGGGAGGCTGAGGCAGGAGAATGGCGGGAACCCGGGAGGCGGAGCCTGCAGCGAGCCGAGATCGCGCCACTGCACTCCAGCCCGGGCGACAGAGCGAGACTCCGTCTCAAACAAACAAACAAACAAAAAAAAAACTAAGTTCTAGGCTCTTTTTGTACTTACCTTGTGAAGCTTCAGAACCATCCATTCTCCAAGGACCCCTGGGTTTTTTTACGTGAGGCATTGGAGGCCAGGGTATCAGAGGTAGGTATGCTAGTTGTGACTGAAATGTCTTTGTTGCGTGTGAGCTATGAACTCTTGGTACTAACAACCTGGCACTCCCTCCCAAAACAAAGATCCACATTGAGAAGAAACTGTCAGAAACATCTCCCTAATTGGACAAGGATGGTAGATATAAACCATCAAATAAATTGTCAGATTAAAACTGTGGAAAAGAACAGGGGAGGCAAACTTTTCAGAAGAGGCACATAATCTTATTACTTTATAGAAACAATAAAAGTGGTCTTTCTAGAACTATGAAGCTGGGTAAATTATGCATATGCAGACCTAGTATCCAAAAATTAAAGGTAAATTAGGTGTCTAAAACTTGAGCAATAGAAAATAATGGCTTTCAAATTCATAGATGTTGCTTATAAATTAAAGAAAATAAATAAAAGATTGTCCCTAGAGACCACAAAAAAATTCTAGAAAGATATGTTCACAAAGCAGATAAACGCTGATGTTTTAAAATGAGCTAAAAGGAGTAAACAAATTAGGAAAATGGTAGATGCTATGATACAACAATAAAAATTAAAATTAGATAAATTCAGAGATGAGGTGATATGAGAAAAAGATTTAAAAAGAGGTGACAGAAATTAAAAAATTGCAAAGGAAAAACAAATGTCAAAGAATTAGTAATTTTGAAAACACAAGAACAATTAAACATAACAAATAAGAACTTAAAAGAAGTATAAGATGAAGGATGAAAAAGAAAAAAATTAAGTTCAAAAAGATGTAAAGAGAGAAATACAAAGGATTTGAAACAAAAAGAAAGTAGGCTAAGAAAATCTAACATACATATGAGTCTTGAAATAAACCCAAAAATGCAAAAAAATTCAAAAAACTGGAATTCAAGAAAATGACCTAAAATAAAAGATTGCATATTAATATTTATATACATGTAATATAAATGATATATATCAATATCAATATTTATGTATAAAATATTTTATATATTACATATTAATATTTGTTTATAAAACGAATTAACAGCTATGACTATTGATGGTATCTTGTATGGGTACACAGTTCCCAGATTCTTTTTACCATAAAGTACCTACTTTTTTATTACTTCAAATCATAAGGTCCCAACATCAGGTAGGAAAAATAAATCATGCACAATTTGAGGTCATAGGGAGGATGCCAGGAATTTAGTGAAAAATTGGGAGGGTGATTAAGAGCTGAGGTTCAGTACCTGAGAAAAAATTTTCTGAGGAAGGAGTAAGGAGTCATTAGACATGAATAACTAAATATGGGATCTTGGCAAATATCTAGCTTCTTTGAATCTAAAGAAACATAGTTTTCTTATGAAACTGAGATTCAAATATTAACACATTTTGTCTATTTAATAGGATTGTTATGATGACCAAACTAGTTAATAAATGTGAAGGTGTTTTTTTTTTAATCATTTGGTTTATTATTTTCCAGCTTTATTAAGATAGGATTGAAAAATTAAAATTGTAAATATTTATGCTGTACAATGTGATGTTTTGTTACATGTTTACAGCATGAAATGATCACCACAATCAAGCTAATTAACATATCCATCACCTCACATAGTTTCCTTTTTTTTTTTTTTTTTTAAGATGGAGTCTTGCTCTGTCACCCAAGGTGGAGTGCAGTGGCGTGATCTCAGCTAACTGCAACCTCCGCCTCCCAGGTTCAAGCGATTCTCCTGCCTCAGCCTCCCAAGTAACTGGGACTACAGGCGACCACCCCCACACCGGCTAATTTTTGTGTTTTAAGTAGAGATGGAGTTTCACCATATTGGCGAGGCTGGTCTTGAACTCCTGACCTTGTGATCCGCCCTCCTCGGCCTCCCAAAGTGCTGAGATTACAGGCATGAGCCGCAGCGCCAGGCCAGTTTCCATTTTTGTGTGTGTGGTAATAATGTTTAAGATCTACTCTCTTAGCAAATTTTGTGCATACAAACAATGTGAAGGTGTTTTCACAAATATAAAAAAGCAAAAATTGCATTTTTGTTCTCACTAATTGCTAATTGTTATTCTTTTCATAACTCAAACAAAGATGTCTTTAAAAAGATATATGAAAATTCTACTTCTAAATAAAAAATAGATATGATATCTGGCTCCCTCTTCCAACACCAATCCAATAAAAATTTTTAGAGGAAGAATAACTAGAGAGAAATAGTGAAATTTTATTCTCAGATAGCAGAGTACTGTTTTGAAATGGTGTGTATGAGGAATCTGATTGATTTGCCATCCCCAGGTAGGAAGCATCCTGGCATAGGTATGACATATTGAAATAGGAATGGTAGTTCTGGAATTCTGATATCGTTCTTCTGTCATTGCCTTGGAACAAAATATGTCTACTGCCACATTTGTGGTAGCTCTGGGGGATGTCCTCAAGAGTTATATATTAGCTCAGCCTTGAACATAGCTGGGAAAAATGAGACAGAGGGAGTAACTAACTCCAAGTAGTAGGTTGTTTATACCATCCATCAAATACCCCTGGGCTAAAGAAACTTAATTTGAGATTATAATCTACAATTTTATTTACCTTTCCCAAAAAAGGATAAAGTCTTGCCTAAGCAGTTGGTTGTGGGAAGTGATATGATTGAGTGGTTCCTGGAGCCAGTCTTTATTCCATCACTTTTTGCTACTTTTCTTCTCCCCATTCTTCCAGTGACTTTATTGGGGCGGACTCACAATTGGGCCTGACTTTACACATTATGTATTACCTGACAGAGTATTTGATATTTCTAGGGGAAAATAGGCTCAAATGTTAATATGACAAGACATTTGAGGATCCAGTCTTTTTCAAATGAATATCAACTGAATGATGTATTTCATTAGAAGTAGATAAATAGGGAAAAAATTTAAAAGCAGATTAACACAATAAATGTACAAGAAAATATTAGCAATATGGGACTAAAATATTCAAATAATCAAGCAGAAACATTCAAAATGAAAAAATAATAGTTGTGATAAATAATTCAATAGACAGAATAAATGAGAATGATACATGAAGTAAAAATGATAAAATATCTAGAAAGAAATTTGTTGATAATAAAATAAAGCTAGAGAAAAAACAAAACAAAAACTAAGATGTGTTTCCCATAAACCAGAAGTAAAAAGACTTTATCATATTGCATTAGTCTGTTTTACACTGCCATAAAGACATACCCAAGACTTGGTAATTTATAAAGAAAATAGGTTTAATCGACTTACAGTTCCACATGGCTCCCCAGCCATGTAGAACTGTGAGTCCAATAAACGTCATTCTTTTGTAAATTGCCCAGTCTCAGGTATGTCTTTAATCAGCAGCATGAAAACAAACTAATACAGATTATTAATCTATTTTCAGATGAATAGTTTGCAAATATCTTTTTTCCATTCTGCGAGTTTTCTCAATTTGTTTTCTTTGCTGTGCAGAAGATTTTTAGTTTGATGTAATCCCAATTGTCTATTTTTGCTTTGATTGCCTGTGCTTTTGAAGTCTTACACAAAATATCTCTACCCAGACCAATGTCCTGGAACATTTCTCCAATGTTTTCTTTGAGTAGTTTCAAAATTTCAGGTCTTAGATTTAAGTCTTTAATCTATTTTAATAGTTTTTTTGTGTATGGTGAGATACAGGGGTCTAGTTTCATTCCTCTACATATAATTACCCAGTTTTCTCAGCACTATTTATTGAAAAGACTGTTCTTTTCTCATTGTATGCTCTTGGCACCTTTGTTGAAAATGAGTTGGTTGTAAATGTGTACATTTATATCAGGCTTCTCTATTTTATTCCATTGCTCTATGTGTCCATTGTTATGACAGTACCATGCTGTTTTGGTTGCCAGCACTTTGTAGTAAGTTTTTTTTGCTTGGTTTTTTTTTTTTTGTTGTTTTTTGTTTTTGTTTTTTTTTTGTTGTTTTTTTTGAGATGGAGTTTCGTTCTGTCACCCAGGTTGGAGTGCAGTGGCACGATCTCGGCTCACTGCCTGGGTTCACGCCATCTCCTGCCTCAGCCTCCCGAGTAGGTGGGATTACAGGCGCCCGCCGCCATACCCGGCTAATTCTTTTGTATTTTTTAGTAGAGACGGGGTTTCACCATGTTAGCCAGGATGGTCTCGATCTCCTGACCTCGTGATCCGCCCACCTCGGCCTCCCAAAGTGCTGGGATTACAGGTGCTAGCCACCGCTCCCAGCCTGTAGTAAGTTTTGAATTCAGGTAATGTGATGCCTCCAGTTTTGTTCTTTTTGCTCAGGATTGCTTTGACCCTTTGTGGTCTTTTGTGGTTCCATATAAATATTAGATTCTTTTTTTTCCATTTCTGTGAAGAATGCCATTGGCATTTTGAGAGCGATTGCATTGAATTTGTCAATTGCTCTGAGTAGTATCATCATTTAACAATAGTAAGTGTTCCAATCCATAATCATGGAATATCTTTCAATTTTTTTTGTGTGTACACTTCCATTTCTTTCACCAGAGTTTCATATTTTTTTAATGTAGATCTTTCACTTTCATTGAATTTACTTCTAGGTATTTTGTATTATCATAGCTATTGTAAATGAAATAGCTTTCTTGATTTCTTTTTCAGATTGTTCACTGTTGGCATATATAAATGCTACTGATTTTTTATGTTGATTTTGCATTCTTTACTTTAGGAATTCACATCAGTTTTAACAGCTTTTTGGTGAAGTCTTTAGGATTTTCTAAGTATAAGATCACATTGCCTGCCAATAAGGCTAATTTGATCTATTCCTTTCCAATTTGGATACCCTTTCATTCTATTGCTTAATCGTTCTGGCCAGGACTTCCAGTATTATGTTGAAAAATAGTGGTGAAAGTGGGCATCCTTTTTGGAAAAATGGGATGGAAATTATGTTTAATTGAATTTAAAGCTCATGCTTCAAAGTACACCATCAGGAAAGTAAAAATATAATCCAATAAATGTGAGAAAATATTGGTAAGTTATATATCTAATAAGGACTTGTAGCTAGAATATAATAGAACTCCTACAACTCAATTAAAAAAAAACTCCAAAGACCCCAAAATGGGCAAAGGATCTACATTGACATTTCTCTTTAAAAAGTTACATAAGAGTCAGTCGGGCGTGGTGGCTCACGCCTGTAATCCCAGCACTTTGGGAGGGCGAGGCGGGCGGATCACCTGAGGTCGGGAGTTCGAGACCAGACTGACCAACATGGAGAAACCCTGTCTCTACTAAAAACTACAAAATTAGCCGGGAATGGTGGCACATGCCTGTAATACCAGCTATTCAGGAGGCTGAGGCAGGAGAATCGCTTGAACCTGGGAGGAGAGTCTGCAGTGAGCCGAGATGGCACCATTGCACTCCAGCCTGGGCAACAAGAGTGAAACTCCCTCTCAAAAAAAAAAAAAAAAAGTTACACAAGAGTCAATTAGGATATAAACAATGATTAATATCATTAGGGAACAGCAAATCAAAACTACAGTGAAATATCATTTACAAACACAGAATGGATATAATTATAAAAGCAGAAAACAGCAAGTGTTGGTGAGGATGTGGAGAAATCAAAACCCGCACACACAGCTGGTGGGAATATAAAATGGCACAGCCATTTTGGAAAACAGTCTGGGGGTTTCTTACAAAATTGAACTTAGAATTAACACATGTCCCAGCAATTCTAATCTTAGATACATATCCAAGAAAAATTAAAATATATGTGTACACAAAATATTATACAGAAATATAAATAGCATTACTCATAATAGCCAATAATAGCCAATAATATTTGTGTAAACAACCCAAATATTAATCAATGAATGATTGGATTAACAAAGTATCGTATATCTAAACAATAGAATATCATTCAACTATTAAAAGAAATGAACTATTGACACACAGTGTGATATAAATGAATCTGAAAAAAATGAAGTATGTTAAGTAAAAAAAAGCCAAAAATGAAATACTACAAATGGTATAATTCCATGTGTATAAAATGTCCCCAAATGACAAATCTGTCAAAATAAGTAGTATACAAGTGGTTGTCTAGTGCTTGGGGGTGACAGAGAATAGGCATTGACAGCTATTGAGAATAGGGTTTTGGGGGCTATGAAAATATTCTAAAATTACATTATGATGATAGTTGTATAACTCTGTGAAGGTACTAAAAATTATTGAATTATAAGCTTTAAGTGGCTAAGTTGTATGGTTTATGAACTATATCTCAATAAACCTGTTATAAAACAGGTATACAAATATTATCAACTATCTGCTAGCAACTTAGAAAACTGAGATAAATGGACATATCTCTAGTAAAATGTGACTTATAGTTAATTCATGAAGTAATAATAAAGCTTAATTAGTCCCATGGTTTTTAAAGAAACTAAATAGTGATTTAAAATTTTCTCACAAGAAAACTCCAGACCTTGTGTACTTTAAAGTTGAGATCTACAAAAGCTTTAAAAATAAAAGGATTGTGGACCAATTTATTCTGAGTTCAGCATAAGCTTGTTACCAAACCCAAAAATATTATAGAAAGACAAAAAAACTGTAGAACCACACTTGTTAATAAATATAGATATGAAAATACTAAATATAAAAATTTTAAATTAAGTCCAACTCTGGAGAAAAGATAATACAGCAAAACCAAATTGGATGTATCCTATATATTAAGAATTACTCAACATTAGAAAATTCACTAATGTGATTCTTTTAATATGTTACCGTTACTGTAATGTATTTTTTAATACGTTACCATGTTACCACACATTAACATTTAATATATTACCACAGTAAGATATTAAAAGAAAAAAATCTGTAAACAAATAAAGCATTTGATAACATTTAACATAATTTCTTTTTTAAAATAATTTCAATGTTTATTTTAGATATGAGGGTACGTGTAAGTTTTGTTACATGGGCATATTGGGTTTGGGGTACAGATCCCATCACCCAGGTAATGAGCGTATTACCCACAGGTAGTTTATCAACCCTTACCCAACTCCTTCCCTCCTTGATATGGTTTGGGTCTGTGTCCCCATCAAATTTCATGTCAAATTGTGGTCCCCAATGTTGGAGGTGGGGCCTGGTGGCAGGTGGTTCTATCCTATGAGTGGATTTCTTGTGAATGGTTTGGCACCATGGTCCTGGAGCTGTTCTCATGATAGTGAGTGAGTTCTCATGAGACCTGATTGTTTAAAAGTGTGCAGCACCTACCCCTCGGTCTCTCTTGCTCCTGCTCCCATCATGTGAGGCACTTCACTCCCCTTTCAACTTTCACCAAGATTGGATGCTTCCTGAGGCCTCCCCCAAAGCAGAAGATGCTATGCTTCCTGTACAGCCTGTGGAAACATGAGTCAATTAAGCCTCTTTTGTTTATAAATTACTCAGTCTCAGATATTCCTTGGCAGCAGTGTGAGAACAAACTGATACCAAAAAATAGCACTAGGAGTAGGATATTGATATAAAGATACCTAAAAATGTGGAAGCAGTTTTGGAATTGGGTAACAGGCAGAGGCTGAAAGAATATGAAGGTCTCAGAAGAAGGCAGGAAGATGAAGGAAAGTTTGGAACATCTTAGAGACTGGCTAAATGGTTCTGACCAAAATGCTGATAGAAATGTGCACAGTGAAATCCAGGCTGAGAAGGTCTCATATGGAAATGAGGAACTTATTTGGAAGTAGAAAAAGAGTCACTTTTGTTATGCCTTAGCAAAGAACTAGGCTGTATTGTGTTCCTGCCCTAGGGATATGTAGAACTTTAAAATTGAGAATGATGATTTAGGGTATCTGGCAGAATAAATTTATAAGAAGCAACATGTTCAAGACGTGGCTGGCTGCTTCTAATAACCTATGTTCATATGCATGAGCAAATGGCATAAACTTGGAACTTATATTTAAAGGGAAAGCAGAATATAAAAGTTTGTAAAATTTGAAGAGTGGCCATGTGGTGAAAAAGAAAAGTCCATTTTCAGGGTAGGAATTCAAGCAGGCTGCAGAAATTTGCAAAAGTAAAAAGGAACCAATTGCTAATAGCCAAGACAATAGGGAAAAGACCTCCAAGGCATTTCAGAGATTTTCAAGGCAGCCCCTTCCATCACAGGCTTGGAAGCCTAGGAGGACTGAATAGTTTCATGGGCCAGGCCCTTTGTCCCACTGCCCTTCACAGCCTTTGGACACTGGTCCCTGCATCCCAGCCATTCCAGTTTTAGCCATGGCCCAAAGGAGCCCAAGTACAGTTCGGGTCACTGCTTCAAAGGGTGCAAGCCATAAGCCTTGGTGGCTTCCATGTGGTGTTAGGGCTGTAGGTACACAGAGTGCAAAAGTTGAGGCTTGGGAGCCTCTGACTAGATTTCAGAGGAGGTATGAAAAAGCCTAGAATCCCAGGCAGAAGTCTGCTGCAGGGGTGGAGCCCTCATGAAGAACCTCTACTAGGGCAATGTGGAGGGGAAATGTGGGGTTGGAGCCCCAACAGAGTCCCCACTGGGGTACTGCCTAGTGGAGCTGTGAGAAGAGGGTCACTGTCCTCCAGCCCCGAGAATGGTAGATCCACAAACAGCTTGCACCTTATGCCTGGAAAAGCTGCAGGCACTCAATGCCAGCACTTGAAAGCAGCCATGGGGTCTGAAACCTGCAAAGCCACAGGAGCAGAGCTGTCCGACGCCTAAGAAGCCCACCTCTTGCATCAGTGTGCCCTAGATGTGTGACATGGAGTCAAAAGAGTTTATTTTGAAGTTTAAGATTTAATTACTGCTCTGCTGAATTTCTGACTTGCACAGGGCCTCTAGCCCCTTTCTTTTGGCCAATTTCTCCCTTTTGGAATGAAATTATTTACTTAATGCCTATACCCACATTCTTGAAAGTAACTAACTTGTTTATGATTTTCCAGGCTCATAGGAAGAAGGTACTACCCTTATCTCAGATGAGACTTTGAACTTTGTAATTTTAAGTTAATGCTGAAAATAGTTATGACCTTTTTAACAATAGTGATTCTTCCTATCCATGAGCATAGAATATTTTTCTATTTATTTGTGTTGTCTCTGATTTGTTTTTGCAGTATTTTATGTTTCTCCTTGTAGAGCTCTTTTACCTCCTTTGTTAGCTGTATTCCTATTTCCATTTTTTTGTGGCTATTGCAAATGAGATTAGGTTTTTGATTTGACTCTCAGCTTGAATATTACTGAGGTATAGAAATACTGATTTTGGTACATTGATTTTGTATCTTAAAACTTTACTGAAGTTGTTTATCAGTCCTAGGAGCCTTTTGGCAGGGTATTCAGGGTTTTCTAGCTATAGAATTGTATCACCATCAAAGAGAGATAATTTTATTTCTTCTTTTCTATTTGGATGTCTTTTGTTTCTTTCTCTTGCCTGATTGCTGTGGCTAGGACTTCAAGTACTACACCGAATAGGGGTGATGAGAGTGGGCATTCTTATCTTATTTAAGTTCTCAAGAGGAATGGCTCCAGCTTTTGGCCATTCCATAAGATGTTGGGTTTGGGTTTGTCATAGATGGCTCTTACCATTTTGAGGTATGTTCCTTCACTGCCCAGTCTGTTGAGAATTTTTCATCATAAAGCGATATTGGATTGTACCAAAAGCTTTTTTCCATGTCCATTGGGATGATTATATGGTTTTTCCTTAAATTCTGTTTATATGGAAAATCACATTTACTGGTTGCATATGTTGAAACAGCCTTGCAGCCCAGGAATAATACTTGATCATGGTGTATGAACTTTTTGATGTGCTGCTGGATTCAGTTTGCTAGAATTTTGTTAAGAATTGTTCATCAGGGCTGTTTGCCTGAAGTGTGTGTGTGTGTGTGTGTGTGTGTGTGTGTGTGTCTGTGTGTGTGTGTGTGTCTATTCCTGATTTTGGTGTCAGGCTGATGCTAGCTTCACAGAATGAGTTAGGAAGGAGTCCCTCCACCTCCATTTTTTGGAATAGTTCCAGTAGGATTGGTACCAGTTCTTTGTATATTTGATAGAATTCAGCTGTGAACCATCTAGTCCAGGGCTTTTTTTGGTTGGCAGGGTTTTTATTACCAAGTAAATTTTTTATGACTTCTTATTGGTATGGTTAGGATGGCTATTATTAAAAAGTCAAATAATAACAAATGTTGGCAAAGGCTACAGAGAAAAGTGAATGCTTATACACTGTTGGTGGGAATGTAAATTAGTTCAGCCATGGTGGAGAGTAGTTTGTAGATTTCTCAAAAAACTAAAAACAGCAAGTATTTAACCCAGCAATCCCAATACTGGGTAATATACAAAAGAAAACATTGTTCTACCAAAAAGACACATATACTCCTACATTAATTGTGATGCTATTCATAATGGCTAAGACATGGAGTCAACCTAGGTGCCCCAAAATGGTGAACTGGATAAAGAACACGTGGTGCATATACACCATGGAGCACTATGCAGCCACAAAAAAAGAACAAAATATGTCTTTTGCAGCAACATGGATGCAGTTGGAGGCCACAATCCTAAGAGAATTAATATAGAAACAGAAAACAAAATACTGCATGTTCTCACTTATAAGGTTGCAGTGAGCTGAGATCATGCCATTGCATTCCAGCCTGGGTGACAAGACTGAAAAAAATTTAAAAAAAACAAACATATAACTAAACCACTTTGTCAAGTATTGAGCCTATTTGTAAAACTAAATGTTTTCTTATTGTTTTATAAACTTGATAAATTATTGAACCTGAAAAAGAAATGACAGGACCAAGCATTAAAAGTCCCACATCTAAAAACTATAACATGTTTTTCCTATTAAATAAACTGACAAAGGTACTGAGTTGCTCTTATGAAAGCCAGTCTTCCTTGTGTTTTCTGTATATATTTCCTTATTTATTGCTCCCTGTATTTAAAGCATTTAAACCCTGCTTTTCCTTGCTTCTTCTCTCTTATTAATTCCTCTCCATTGCATTCTTCCTCTAAGCTGTTTGTGCTTCTGCCGATAGACCAACTTTGAAGAGTTAGTTTTCCCATTATGATTATGACTTGCAAGATTATAATTTTGTTGTTTCTTTGCCTTATTTTATTGGTCGTTGGACAATTAGGTAATGTGCAAAAGAAACAGTAATGATATCACTGGGTATACTGGACCATATATTTCCTTTGTCTAACCCAGAGGTTTTCCTAGTTTTTCAGTTACTTTCATTGATGGTAGCCTTAAGGATAGAAATGTCACCTTTAAAAATATCTCAAGGATCTAACCTGAATTCACTTTGAAACTTTATTACTGGACATGCACAAGCATGCCAAGTCCTCAATTAAGAGATGAAATATCATCCCCTTTTTCAGCCTTAAATGTCTTCCAAAGCATTTCATGGACATGCAAAATAGTTGGTTGATATTTTGGGGACTATCCATGGAAGTAATTGAGTGCACTGGCTAAGAGTATTTTTTGTGCTAATTAAATATTCCAAATTTCTATCAAGATTATTGTCACCTATTTAATGGCTCATTGAGTTTACAGTCTATGCAAGTTCTCTTTCATCAGTAGTGTTAGGACATCCATTCTGGAAATGACAAATTAGAGAGCAAGCTAAAAAGATAAAAGACCTTCTGAAGATTATTTACATTTCAAATTTTTGACATGGACCATTCTGTTCATTGATGAGATAAAGAATCTGGCCAGCTTGGAAGATTAATTTCCTTCAAAGAGTTCACTTACACTTATTTTACAAAAGTAAGGCATTGAAACTTGTGCTAAAGAATGATTTTGTCCATTTAAATGGATCTATGCAGAAAATTTAATACCTTTCATATACTTGGTAAATCTTATCTTTAATAGAAATTTTTATTGCATATACTAAAAATAGTTGAAACATGGACTCATAAATAAAGTTTAACATTTCTGGTATGAAAGAGAATGAGAAAGTTCACATTAGAAGTTGAGCATGCAAATAATTCATGTGTTCATTCAACAAATTATAATTAAGCAATGGCTATATGATAGGGATTATATTGCACCATAAGTATACATTGGAGAATAAAATGGGGATTAAAAAACTTATTTTTGCTTAAGTATAGTTGGAAATATAAACAATAAATAAACATGTATATAATGACTCTTGAAAAGTGTATGAAAAACTACTGACACAATACCATAAAGGAAGAGCAGAGGTAGATGAATGGTAAAGACACTTAAGCTGAGATACAATGGAAATAAAGACTGAGCCAGGCAAAAATTGAAGGAAAGTTCAATGGAAATGGCTCTCCTCCCACATGAAAGAATAAAGATTCCAATCCAGATTTTCAGACCCCAAATTCAATGCCTTATTTCCCCCATTTACCCATATTACTTGGACTGTATTTTTTGCCTTAAATAATAAAGACATAGTAATCTAGATACCTTAGCCTCTAAAGTTTATGGTTAATGTTTATGGTTAAACATAAAAATACAAAGAAGTCATTTTTAAATACCAGCTCTATCTTTTTTTTCTTTTAGTAATCCATCCAGATTCAGTGCTAGGACATGGCTCTATGCAGCCAAGACTGCAGAATTGCATGGGGTCATACTTTTAGACTGACATGAGTGGTCAAGGCAGCTGAACAACCAATTTAGTTGATTTTGGTTTAATAACTTGACCGGTCACTGGACTGAATTGACCAGAAGGCACTGGCAAACAGAGTGAGTTATCTTTTTCTAGAAGATGCAAGCTATGTGTTGGAAGCTGATATTAACTATTTCAGATTGCATGGGTAGCTTCTGCTACTGAAGTGACAATACATTTTGAATCAGCTTTATATGAAGAATATGATAATTTCAGAGAGAGAAAGGCAATATCTGTGTTTTTACACCTGCACCCCTTGGACCTCTTTGGCTGTAAATGGTAAAAATTAACCCTGATTAAATGAAGCAAAACAGAAATTCATAAAAGGATATTAAATAGTTCATATTAGGGACGATATGAGAATTGGGCAAGAGGCAAAAACATAGGATACCTAATAACTAATCAGTGCTGTATTCAGATTGTGGGGACCTGATTGGATCAGGCTAGATTCTGAGTAGTTTGGTTACAGTGTTTCAGGGGCAGTGAGAGAGACAGAAGCTGTATATTTCTGTTACTACTATTACTACTGCTACTACTACTGCCCACTATATTAGTATATGACACTTAGTGAGATCTTACTCTCTAGTGGTAAGCATGTTATGTGCCCACACAACCTGGCAATCAGTAATATGAGTATCTCCATTTAACATAAGAGGAAACCGCAGCTTGAAGAGATTAACCTTTCACAAGGCCACATGGTTAGCAGGTGGCAGAATCAGAAATGTGGTCTATATAGAGTCAAAGCTGTGTTCTTAATGTCTATTCTAAATAGTTCATCCAGTCAACTTAAAATAAGAAGATGGCTGGTTAGTTAATGGCATTGAAGGAAAAGTAGCCAGTAGGAGAGTTAGTTGGGCTTTTTTGTTTGTTTGTTTTCATTTTTCTCCAGGTCATTTCACTTTTTTTAGGCCTCCTAAGGCCTGTGTCAATATATGCCTATGATTCAAAATCCAATGCATGTGGTTTTCAATTTTCAATGAAATCATACCATGTACTACTAAATACAGTAAGTAATTGACCATAGGAAAAGGAGCAAAAGTTTTCCAAGAGTTGTTTTTAAAGTATCAGTGAAACTCAGTTAAGACTATGCCCTATACTGGTTATGTGTTGAAAGAAGCAGAATACTTTTCTTGCTGTGTAAAAATTATAAACACAATTTTAGAAGTAAAAGCTGTCTAAAAGACATTTTTCTTTCCATAATGTTGCCAACTCCAACATCTAGCCCTTGAAATGAGAAACACAAGTTTACTGATGACTGAATTCTGGAAAGAAAAACAGTGAAGAGGGAAATTAAAAATGGTAAATTTAATATTAGATTCTTCTCACTGTAGTAATCATAAATCAATCTTCTACTACTTATATTTAGCTTCTGGTGCAGACAGAAAGTGAAAAAGCAAAATGTTTCTCACTATAAATTAATTATCTAGCAAAAATCCAAAAGGTTCAGTGTAATGGATAGGCAGAACACGAATACATTGACTTCCTCGAAGGTAAAATACATAGACAGTCCCTCTTGTTTTTGTTTTTGTTTTTTCCAAAATAGACCATTCAGTAAGTAGGACATGACTGATATAAGGGATATATGCAGTTACTCGTTACATTTGTTTAAAAATGTTGCTTCCATTTACCACCAATTGACGGCCCAAATTAAGATGGAAGAAGCTTACCTCTAAAATGAAAGTTATTTACATTTGTTATGTCTCACTCAAAATAAATACATACCTTCTGTCTGTGTAAAATGCAAACTAAAATCATTTAAATGAGGAAAGAAGTAGAAGTGCTGCAAATAATGCTTTGAAAAGTTCTCTGGGAAGTGGTCACAGCCTCTTGAGAACACTTTGAACCAGAGTTAAAATAAATGAGTGTGCTGTAACCTCACACAGACTCCTAATCAGATGGTCTTTGTTCTGCAGCTCATATTTTAACTAGAAGGTCGTTTCCAATACCTGTGCATATTTTTCTATTCATATGTAAATTGCGTTAAAGTTGTTATTCTTTCTTCCCCAAATTCTGCTTTTAAAGTAATAATAAAATTTATGAAAGAGTAATGTGACAGGTGGGTGCTTGTGGACACTTGAGTATTCTGGCATTTGTACCAAGCCCACAGGGGCCATCTTGAAGGAGAAGCTTGTGTCTCTCCTTCCCTTAGGGATCTATCTGAACATTAAGAGGTTATCACTAGTGCCGTTATGGGCTTTAGATGTTTCCACTGATATGACATTTGGATTTCAATGGCAGTTTTATGGCTCTCTTTATAGCTGTGATCAGAGCGGAGGTGGTGTGTCCATGGTTGCACTGCCTATCAGGCTAGGGACAGTTGTCTGTTGGTCAGAATGGGCTGGGAACCACACACCCTGGTTCTGCTCCTGGCTTTGCCAGTCACCTGCTGGATGCCACTGAGTAAGTCACATAAGATTACTGGGACCTCCCTTTCTTCTGTGCGCAGACTAATTGCCTGTGGCAAATGTTGCCTGCAAATTTCAAGGGCAATTGAGTCCTGTGTGCTTCCCCACTTGGCTTCTCTTTTTTTCTTCTCCTTCTTTTTTTCCTCTCTCTTTTTTTAAGGCCATGAGTTGCCAATTTTATGTGCAATTGAGTTGTGCATACCCCAAGCTAAGTAGGGCACCTCAATTGCACTTTAAAACCATCAATTATAAACATATCTACGGTATCTGTTATCTGATGTCTTCAGGGAGTAACGCAATTCTGCTTTGATGGAGTCATTTTATACAGCTGCTTCTTCCTATTTTTACAAGAGGGCTGCAGTTATTAGTTTAACCAAAACAGGACATTTCATTCTCGTGTGCCTTGATTTTTCAATCTGTTAAAGGATAAAGAAATAAGCCACATTTATGAGTGTCTCCAGTTGTTAAAGAAGGAGAAGGGTTAAGATGCAATTTCAAATGTATAAATATAGGATATTTGCAGCTCTTGCTTAGAATGTGCCCCGAGTCGCGTTTGCTATTTAAAATGATATCTTATAAATATATTTATTAGAGAACTAAATCAACTGCTTTCTTTCAGGGAGGGAGCTTTGTGTTAAGAGGGTCACCTGGGTTCAGACAATTATACATTTGAATATCAGCTTTGTTAACTAACAACTGCGATTTTGAGAAAGTCACTTTTCCCTCTGCCTCAGTTTCCTTTCATGGAGGAAAGTTACTTTGCCCTACACCTTAGTCTCTCAAATGGGGGAAAAAAATACTTACCTTGTAGAATTGTTATGTAGATGAAATTGGATACATGAAAAACCCAGCCTCTCTCAGGAGTTCAGAAAACAGTGACAGTCAATGTCCACAATTGCTCAGAAGTTCTCATTTGGGGAAGATCGTGTACTTAGAACCATTGAATAAATACTAGAAGTACTCAAGGAAATTAACTAGGTTATCTAACACTAGGTTGATCAATAAAATAAATGTACATTTCAACTTTTCAACCATATATTGGGCTCATGTAGGCAGAGTTGGTGGTTTTCATGCCGTGTTGCCAGAAGTCAAGGACCTCAAACAGAGGGACCGGCTGAAGAACCTACCGACATGTGATGTCTCCTCCGGACGCCCAGCTTTAAAATTTCTCTCTTTTGTACTCTGTCCCTTTATTTCTCAAGCTGGCCGACTCTTAAGGAAAATAGAAAAGAACCTACGTGAATATCGGGGCAAGTTCCCCGATAATGCCGGTTGCTTTTCCTTTCCTTACCAGCACTCTTGCCCTGTTAGAAATCCACAGGGGTGGATCAATAATCCTTCCACTGACCGTGGCAAAGATTCCTCCATTAGCGCTCTGTGGAGTCCATCTGTCTATTTCCTTTTCGGCATCGCCTCATTCCTTCTTCAGTAGCTTCCTTACTCGTATACTTTATATCATTTGCGTAGTGTGAAATTTAACAAGTGATGTTAGAGATAATAAATCCCACAACTGCTATTTCTGTTTGAAAACCATGACACAGTGTGGCGAAAGCGCCAAATAGTCTGGGGTTTGTTCTTGTTTGCAGGGCTTTTTCTTCGCATATTTTACTGTCAGTTTCTTGACATTTTTGTCAGCTCAGGACTGGAGGGCATAGGTGCTGGCGGCAGGTCTGACCACATTTTTATTCTCCATTGCATTTTCAGAGACTACGAAAAAATAAAATAAAAACTGGGGGTGGGAAGGGGGAGTGAGGAAGAATGAGGAAGAGAGGTGACCGAGTCAAAGGCAGAGCAGGACAGGGGTGAGGCTGTGAAAGTCAGAATGTGTAGCTTTTCACTCCGCAAGCGCTCACCAGGGAAGGTGCTCCAGGCACCCCTACCCCCACCCCACCTCCAAACCCTGAGACACAAACGCGAAGAGATTTGCTATGAAAGACATGCCATTTTCTCATTTCCTCATTATGAAAGGCAGGTAGAAGGCAAATATTTGAATCTGTTTGCAGGCTAATTTTTTTTTCTGACTAACTGCATTTCCGAGCTATGGAGAAAGTGCACAAAACAGCTATTGTTTTTCCTGGAACATCACCTTTGGCTCTCATCAACTCTTATGGTTTTCTGCACTTTACAAGTGGGAGCTTTTTCTCTTTTTTTTTTTTAAATATTTTATTGGTAGAAAAAATGTACGAGACCCCCAATGCCACGACCTTCAGGAAGTGTTCATGTAGGTGGCGTCTTTTGTCATCTCCTCCCAGCATTTGCAAACAAAGAGAAAAAAGTGAACACATTGTCATGAGCATGTATTCAGCTTAACTAGCATAATAACAACTTAAATAGCATAACAGCGACAATAACAACTGTATTACAGTACAGAAAACCATCCTCCTAAGGAAGACTTGTTATAATTTATTTTAATTTCCCTAAGAATGTATTACCCGAACTGTCCATGAAGGAATAAAAAAAGTTTTCTTATTAAATAAGTTATGATAACACACATTCCCAAATTTAATCTAAAACTGAGTCCTTTTTTTCCATCAGAATATTTATTAATATGAAAAGGGGCTACAGTTTCAATACCAATAGTACACAGTTTAAGAAACAGAGTTCTAATAGTTTAAATTTTTACCTTTCTGAGCACATTGTTTTACTAAACAATTGTTTATTATTAAAGCTTTTACTTAGTGAATTTGGCTACTTACTTTCATTGCAAAGGAAGTTCAAGTGTTTGACACTTCAGGGAAGGTCAAAAATTAATTTTTAAACCATTCCTAAAATATGCTGATGTTCCCTTCGATGTTAGAACAAAACAAAATATTTATTAGGGCTTAAAAAATAGCTTAAAAATAGAGCTTAAAAAAAGAGATAATATAGAGATATAAAAATATAAATACATATAAAATATATGATAATGTAAATACAAAAGTACATAAAATAAATTTAATAGCCTATGTACATAACCCAATGATATTAAAATATAAACAAATTAAGATATGAACATAGAAGAGCCAAACAGAAAAAATATCTTGGTGAACATCTGCAGATACATCAGTAATGTAAACTGCTATCAGGAGAATTATTAGGTCAATAATTTCCTACTTTAACACATTCGATAGAGGTCACCAACTGCCTTCCAAGCAGGACACATTGATTTATACTTGCACAAAAGTATTTTTAGATATATATGATTCTTTTTTGTTAATTTGCCCTTTCATGTTTTTTCTTCATTTCTTTATTGGGCTCTAGATGAATTTAGTTGGTCTTTTAAAATGATTGTATCAAGTTTATAAATTAATTTGAGAAAACTGACATCATTATTGTATGGCTGCATAGAGTTAAGTAGTTGGAACAGAGATCATATGATCTGCAAAGGCTAAAATATTTCCCACCTGGCCCTTTACTGAAATGCTGACTCCTGCTTTAGATCATCTGTTTTTCTTCATTGTCTTTTCAAAATTTATTTTCATAAGGAAAAATTATCATTAATTTTATAAATTATCTTGTTTTAATAATTTCTGATGACTCCCCTGAGATTTCTAGGTATATAAGATATTACATGAAAATAATTATAATTTAACTTTTATATTCTCATTATTTGTATGTTTACTTCTTTCATTGTCTAGGTCTATTGATATTTATATCCTTTACATATATATCTCTTTATATATATTATACCTATTTAATTTATTCCTATTTTATTAAAATACATTTTAATCAAAATGGATGTTGAATGTAGTCAAATGTTTTCCCCCATCCATTGAGCTAGTCATATATGATGTTCTGTTTTGACCTTTAGACTGTAGTGCATTTTATGAATAGATATCCAAATAGATATTTGGATCCCTGGGGGTGAACTCTACTTGGTTAGAATATTTTATTCTTTCAATACGCAGCTGAATTTTTGGGGTAGTATTTTGTTAACATCTCACATCCATAGTCAAAAGCAAAATGTGTCTATATTTTTCTAGTTTTGTTGTTTGTAAATTTAGGATGTTAATGTTATGTGAGGCCGAGAAAAAGAATTTGTCTGTTTCCTTTTTTTACCATGCTCTGGGTTAATTAAGAGTATCACAATTGTTTTTTCTTGAATGATTAAAAGTATGTACCTGTGAATACATTTGGACATTTTCGTTTACTGGATATTATTATTTTAATACATCTGTCAATTTAATTCATTGCTAATGGGCAAAATGTTTCTGTATTTGTAGAAAAAATACAGTGTCTCAAATTTATATTAAAACTCATCTAGTTTATTCAGAGTGACAAATTTATTTTCATGGAATAAAATATTTAGAAAATACTTTTTTCTCAGATTGTTAAGGATTAAAAAAAATAGCTTTCATGCATCCTGGATGATACTATTTGTTATACTTCAAGAAAATGAGGATGGCTACCAAAAAGGAAGGGATACAGTCAAAAAAACGGTGGAAACATCCCTAGAAGTTTTACTGTAAATAATGTGCGGAATCATAGCTGCCTGAAAACAGCAACTGGAAGCCAGACATGGTAACGCACCACTGTAGTCCTGCTACTCTGAAAGATGAAGTGGGAAGATCACTTGAGCCCAGGAGTTCTAGTCCAGCCTGGGCAATGTAGAGAGACCCCCATCTCAAATAAAAGAGAAAGCATCTGGCCAAAAATAAAAAAGGAAGTCCGTGGATTTCTGGGGAAAAAAAACCACACAGAATTAAGAAATACAAACAGTACCAAAACAGAAGTTATAAAGTTATAAAGGAGAAGGTGAAGAAGAGGTAAAAAGATATCATGAAAGAAGGCATCTTTCAAAAAAAAAAATTAAAAGGCAATTACGTAAAAATAATGAACTAGACTATGGGATAGTTATGAAGCACACCTTAAAATATCATAATTGTGATCATGTTATTTAAAAGGAGTTTAAGCAAAGAGAATAAGTTCTACCTAGAAATTAGGGGCATTTGTCATTTGGAAGGGCATCATTATACTGAGTCAGGGGAAAAAAATGTGACTCTAGCACCCTTTTGGTTCTGAAATGGACAGTATTTATATACTCATAATGTGTACTAGGTTTTCAAATTTTTCAATCAGCCTACAGACAAACAAGAATGATTTAGATGTAGTCTGAAAGTGATTTATCTGTGTTTACTTGTGAAAGGAGACAGGAGTGAGGTTGTTGGAGAGGAACATAGAAAGGAAAGTCAGCAGCTTCCGTATCCCATCTTATACAGAAGGGAACGAAAAGATGCCTTAGGAAATAATGAAACATGAAGTAGACTTTTAAGGATGTCATTTAGAATTACAAAACAACAATGAAAGATCTAAAAATAGTGATTCAATGTATCTGTCGAAAGTTGTTGGGGTGGGGAAATGGGATATTTTACATAGGTTATATCTTCTTCTTTTCTAGTACGAGTAAATTATTAATGTTGGATATAGTTTGGCTGGATCTCCACCCAAATTTCCTCTTGAATTGTGGTTCCCATAATCCCCAAGTGTTGTAGAAGGAGCCTGGTGGGAGGTAACTGAATCACAGTGGCAATTTCCCTCATGCTGTTCTCATAATAGCAAGTTCTCATGAGTTTTCATGATTTTATAAGGGACTTCCCCCTTTGCTTAGTTCTCATTCTTCTCTATTCTGCCACCATGTGAAAAAGGACATGTTTGCTCCCACTACGATTGTAGGTTTCCCAAGGCCTCACCAGCCATATTAAACTGTGAGTCAGTTAAACCTCTTTCCTTTATAAATTACCCAGTTTTTATGGGTAATTTAACGGACAGTTCATTATAGCAGCATGAGAATGGACAAATATAGTAAACTGGTACTGGTAGAGAGAGGTGTTGCTATAAAGATATCCAAAAATGTGGAAGCAACTTTGGAACTGGGTAGCAGGCAGAGGTTGCAAGAGTTTGGAGGGCTCAGAAGAATGTAGGAAGATGTGGGAAAGTTTGTAACTTCTTAGAGGCTTGTTGAATGATGACCTTGATCAAAAACAATGAAGTCTAGGCTGAGATGGTCTCAGATGAAGATGAGGAATTTGCTGGGAACTGGAATAAAGGTGACTCTTGCTATATTTTAGCTAAGAGACTGGTGGCATGTTGCCCCTGCTCTAGAGATCTGTAGAACTTTGAATTTGAGAGAGATTATGTAGGCTATAAGGTGGAAGAAATTTCTAAGTGGCAAAGTGTTCAAGAGGTGGCACAGGTGCTCTTAAAAGCATTCAGTTTTATGCATTCATCACAAACATAGGTTTGAAATTGGAACTTATGTTTAAAAGGGAAGTGGAGCATGAAAGCTTAGAAATTTTGCAGCCTGACAATGTGATAGAAAAGAAAAACCCATTTTCTGGAAAGAAAGTCAAGCTGGCTCTAGAAATTTGCTTAAGTAACAGGGAGCCAAATGTCAGTCACCAAGAAAATGGGGAACATGTCTCCAGGGCATGCCAGAGACCTTCAGAGCAGCTCTTCCCATCACAAGCCCCGCAGCCTAGGAGAGAAAAATGGTTTCCTGGGCAGGGCCCAGGGCACACCTGCTCTATGCAGACTCAGGACATGGTGCCCTGCACCCCAGCTGCTTTAGCTCCAGCAGTCACTGAAAGGGGGCAAGGTACAGCTCGGGCCATTGATTTAGAAGGTGCGAGCCCCAAGACTTGGTGGCTAACACCTGGGGCCGGGCTTGCAGGTACACAGAAGTCAAGAACTGAGGCAGGGGAACCTCCGCCTAGATTTTAGAGGATGTATGGAAACGCCTGCCAGGAAGAAGTTTGCTGCAGGGACAAAGCCCTCATGGAGAACCTCTGGTAGGACAATGCGGAAGGGAAATGTGGGGCTGGAGCCCCCAGGCAGAGTCCACACTGTGGCACCACCTAGAGGAGCTGTGAGAAGAGGGCTACTATCCTCCAGACACAAGAATGGTAGATTCACTGACAGCTTGCACCGTGCACCTGCAAAAGCCACAGACAATCAATGTCAGCCCATTCAAGCAGCTAGGAGAGGGGCTGAACCCTGTAAAGCCAAAGCAGCAGAGTTGCCCAAGGCCATAGGAGCCCAACTCTTGCATCAGCATGACTTGGCTGTCAGACATGGAGTCAAAGGAGATTATTTTCGAGCTTTAAGATTTGACTACCTACTGGATTTCAGACTTGCATGGGGCCTGTAACCCCTTCGTTTTAACCAATTTCTCCCATTTGAAGTGGGTGTATTTGCCCAATGCCTGTACCCCTATTGTATGTAGGCAGTAACTAACTTGCTTTTGATTTTTCAGGCTCATAGGTGAAAAAAACTTGCCTTGTCTGAGATGAGACCTTTACTTGGACTTTTGCGTTAATGCTGGAATGAGTTGAGACTTTGTGGGACTGTTGGAAAGGCATGATTGTTTTTTGAAATGTGAGGACATGAAATATGGGAGGAGCCAGCGGTGGAATTATATAATTTGGCTATATCCCCACTCAAATATCATCTTGAATTGTAGTTCCCATAATCCCCGTGTGTCATGGGAGGAACCTGGTGGGAGGTAATAGAATGATGGGGGAAGTTTCCCCCATGCTATTCTCATGATAGAAAGTTCTCGTGAGATCTGATGGTTTTAAAAAGGGCTTCTCCCTTTGCTTGATTCTCATTCTTCTCTCTCTTGCAGCCATGTGTAGAGGGACATGTTTCCTTCCCCTATGATTGCAAGTCTTTGGATTTTGGAGGCAACACATTCTTCATTTGGGTAAGTTACTCCAGGCCATTTATCAAGTGACCCAAAGGGCTGCCAGTTTTGAGTGGGGCCCAGAATAGGAGAAGGCTCTGCAACAAGTCCAGCCTGCTACACAAGCTGCTCTGCCACTTGGGCCATATGACCCAGCAGATCCAATGGTGCTTGAGGTGTCAGTGGCAGATAGAAATGCCGTTTGGAGCATTTGGCAGCCTCCCATAGATGAATCCTGATGAAGGCCTCTAGGATTCTGGAGCAGGCCCTGCCATCTTCTGTAGATAACTACTCTCCTTTTGAGAGACAGCTCTTGGCCTGTTACCGGGCTTTGGTAGAAACTGAATGTTTGACTATGAGTCATCAAGTCACCATATGACCTGAACTGTCTATGATCAACTGGGTGCTTTCTGACCCATCTAGCCATAAAGTTGGGAGTGCACAGCAGAATTCCACCACCGAATGGAAGTGGTATATACATGATCAGGCTTGAGCAGGTCCTGAAGGCACAAGTAAGTTACATGAGGAAGTGGCTCAAATCCCCATGGTCCCCACTCCTGTCAGCCTGCCTTTTCTCCCCCAGGCTGCACCCATGGCCTCATGGGGAGTTCCCTATGATCAGTTGACAGAGAAGGAGAAAACTAGGGCCTGGTTTAGAGATGGCTTTGCACGATATTCAGGCACCACCCTGAAGTGGACAGCTGCAGCACTACAGCCCCTTTCTAGGACATCCCTGAAGTGCTGAAGTGGCAGAGGGAAATCTTCCCAGTAGGCAGAACTTCAAGCAGTGCACCTAGTTGTGCATTTTGCTTGGAAGAAGAAATGACCAGATGTGTGATTATATACTGATTCATGGGCTGTAGCCAACGGTTTGGCTGCATGGTCAGGGACTTGGAAGAAGTATGATGGGAAAATTGATGACAAAGAAATTTAGGGAACAGGTATGTGGACGGACCTCTCTGAGTGGTCAAAAACTGTGTAGATATTTGTGTCCTATGTGAGTGCTCACCAATGGGTGACCTCAGAAAAGGAAGATTTTAATACTCAAGTGGACAGGATGATTCATTTTGTGGACACCACTCAGCCCCTTTCCCCAGCCACCCTTGTCATCACCCAATGGGCCCATGAGCAAAGTGGCCATGGTGGCAGGAATGGAGGTTATGCATGGGCTAAGCAACATGGACTTCCACTCAGCAAGGCTGACTTGACTACAGGCACCACTGAGTGTCCAATTTGCCAGCAGCAGAGACCAACACTGATCCCTCCATATGGCACCATCCTCAGGGTTGATCAGCAAGTTACTTGGTGGCAGGTTGAATATATTGGACCTTTTCCATCATCGAAAGGGCAATGGTGTGTCCTTATCAAATAGACACTTAGTCTGGATATGGGTTTGCCCATCCTGCATGCAATGCTTCTGCCAAGACTACTATCCATGAACTCACAGAATGCCTTATCCACCATCATGGTATTCCGCACAGCATTGACTCTGCCAAAGGCACTCACTTTACAGCTAAAGAAGTATGGCAGTAGGCTCATACTCATGGAATTCACTGGTCTTACTATGGTCCCTATCATCCTGAAGCAGCTGGATTGATAGAATGGTGGAATGGCCTTTTGAAGTCACAATTACAATGCCAACTAGGTGACAATACTTTGCAGGGCTGGGGCAAAGTTCTCCAGAAGGCTGTGTATGCTCTGAATCTGCGTCCAATATATGGTACTGTTTCTCCCATAGCTAGGATTCATAGGTCCAGGAACAAAGGGGTTGAAGAGAAAGTGGCACCACTCACCATCACCCCTAGTGACCCACTAGCAAAATTCTTGCTTCCTGTTCCCATGACATTATGTTCTGCTGGCCTAGAGGTCTTAGTTCCAGAGGAAGGAGTGCTGTCACCAGGAGACACAACAATGATCCATCAAACTGGAAGTTAAGGTTGCCACCTGGCCACTTTGGGCTTCTCTTACTTCTAAATCAACAGGCTAAGAAAGAAGTTACAGTGTTGTCTGGGGTGATTGACCCAGACCATCAAGATGAAATCAGTCTACCACTCCACAATTGAGGTAAGGAAGGGTATGTGTGGAATACAGGAGATCCCTTAGGGCATCTCTTAGTATTACCATACCTTGTGATTAAGGTATACAGGAAACTACAACAACCCAATTCAAGCAGGACTACAAATTGCCCAGACCTGCAGGAATGAAGATTTGCATCACTCCACCAGGTAAAAATCAAGATTTGCTGAGGTGCTTGCTGAAGGCAAAGGGAATACAGAATGAGTAGTAGAAGAAGGTAGTCATCAATACTAGCTACCACCATGTGATCAGTTGCAGAAACAAGGACTGTAATTGTTGTATTTGGATTTCCTCCTTATTTTCTTAATATGTTTGTGCAGGTATACACTTGTATTAAGAAATGATTTCCATTTTATTTATTTTCTTTTTCCTTTATCATGTGACATAAGATTTGTTGACTTCATAACAGCATTTAAGTGTTGTTAACTTCATGTATTAGCATTTATGTTAATGCTGTACATTAGTACAGCTGTAAATAGTACAGCTGTACAAAGGATAGCTGTATTATGTTAGGCATAATTATGATGTTATTATTCTTTATTTGAAGATTATGTATGATTTCAGGAGATATGTACGGGCTCAAGTTGACAAGGGTGGATTTGTGATGGTTAATATTGAGTGTCAAGCTGATTGGATTGAAGGATGCAAAGTATTGTTACTGGGTGTGTCTGTGAGGGTTTTGCCAAAGGAGATTAACATATGAGTCAGTTGACTGAGAGAGGTAGACTCACCCTCAATCTGGGTGGGCACCATCTAATCAGCTGTCAGTGTGGCCAGAATAAAGCAGGTAGAAGAATGTGGAAGGACTTGACTTGCTGAGTCTTCTGGTCTTTGTCTTTCTCCCGTGATAGATGCTTCCTGTTTTTGAACATTGGACTCCACGTTCTTCAGCTTTTGGACTCATAGACTTACAGCAGTGGTTTTCCAGTGACTCTCAGGCCTTTGGCCATAGATTGAGGGCTGTGCTTTCAGTTTCCCTACTTTTGAGGTTTTGGGACTAGGACTGGCTTCTTTGCTCCTCAGCTTGTAGATGGTCTATTGTAGAACTTCACCTTGTGATCATTTGAGTAAATACTCCTTAATAAATTCCTCTTTATATATACATCTATCCTATTAATTCTGTCTTACTAGAGAACCCTGACTAATACAATGTTAAAAACTGGCAAGCCAAATATTTCTGTGACTACCCATTGGAGTTATGAAGTGTAGCAAATGAAGAATTAAGAACAGGAAATAATAAAGATGGCTGCTGATACAGTTTGACTGTGTCCCCAACCAAATCTCATCTTGAATTGTAACTCCCACAATTCCCATGTGTCATGGGAGGAACCCAGTGGGAGGTGATTAAATTATGGGGACAGGTCTTTATTGCATTGTTCTTGTGATAGGGAATTAGTCTCATAAGATGTGATGGTTTTAAAAATGGGAGTTTCCCTGCACAAGCTCTCTCTTTGCCTGCTGCCATCCATGTAAGATGTGACTTGCTTCTTCATGCGTTCCACCATGATTGTGAGGCCTCCCCAGCCATGTGAAACTGTAAGTCCATTAAACCTCTTTGTTTTATAAATTGCCCAGTCTCGGATATGTCTTTATCAACAGTATGAAAATGAACTAATACAGTAAATTGGTACCGGGGTGGGGCACTGCTGAAAAGATACGAAAAATATGGAAATGACTTTGGAACTGGGTTCCAACCTAGGCAGAGGTTGGAACGGTTTGGAGAGCTCAGAAGAAGACAGGAAAATGCGGGAAAGTTTGGAACTCCCTAGAGACTTGTTGAATTGTTTAGACCAAAATGCTGATAATTATATGGACAATGAAATCCAGGCTGAGGTGGTCTCAGCTGGAGATGAGGAACTTGTTGGGAACTGGAGTAAAGGTGACATTTGTTATGTTTTAGCAGAGACTGGTGGCATTTTGCCCCTGCCCTAGAGATTTGTAAAACTTTGAACTTGAAAGAAATGATTTAGGGTATCTGATGGAAGAAATTTCTAAGCAGTTAAGCATTCACGATCTGACTTAGGTGCTCTTAAAGGCATTCAGTTTTTTTCTTTTTGTTTTGTTTTGTTTGTTTGCTTTTTGAGACAGAGTTTTGCTCTGTTGCCCAGGCTGGAGTGCAGTGGTGTAATCTTGGCTCACTGCAGCCTCTGCCTCCTGGGTTCCAGTGATTCTCCTCCCTCAGCCTCCTGAGTAGCTGGGACTACAGGCACACACCACCACACCCGGCTAGTTTTTGTATTTTTAGTAGAGACAGGGTTTCACCACGTTGGCAGGGATAGCCTCGATTTTCCGACTTTGTGATCTGCCTGCCTCAGCCTCCCAAAGTGCTGGGATTACAGGCGTGAGCCACTGTGCCCAGACAAAGGGATTCAGTTTTAAAAGGGAAACAGAGCATAAAAGTTTGGGAAATTTGCATCCTGACAATATGATAGGAAAAAAAATCCCATTTTCTGAGGAGAAATTCAAGCCAGCTGCAGAAATTTGCATAAGTAATGAGGAACCTAATATTAATCACCAAGACAATGGGGAAAATGTTTCCAGGGCATGTCAGAGACCCTTGTGGCAGTCCCTTCCACAGAGGGCCAGAGGTTTAGAAGGAAAAATTGGTTTTGTGGGCCAGGCCCAGGGTCCCTCTGCTTTGTGCAGTCTAAGGACTTGGTGCCCTGCATCCCAGTCGCTCCAGCTGTGACTAAAAGGGACCAAGTCAGAGGCTCAAGCTGTTGTTTCAGAGGGTGGAAGCCCCAAGCCTTAGCAGCTTCCATTTAGTGTTGAACTTGCAGGTGCACAGAAGTCAAGAATTGAGGTCTGGGAACCTCTGCTTTGATTTCAGAAGGTTTATGAAAATGTCTGGATGCCCGGGCAGAAGTTTGCTGCAGGGACAGAGCCCTCATGGAGAACCTTTCCTAGGGCAGTGCAAAAGGGAAATGTGGGGTTGGAGCCCCCATACAGAGTCCCTAATGAGGTACCACCTAGTGGAGCTGTGAAAAGAGGGCCACCATCCTCCAGACCCCAGAATGGTAGATCCACCGACAGCTTGCATCATGTGTTTCACTCAACACCAGCCCATGAAAGCAGCCAGGAGGGAGGCTGTACCCTGCAGTGCCACAGGGGCAGAGCTGCCCATGACCATGGGATCCCCCTTCTTGCATCAGCATGACATGGATGTGAGGCATAGAGTCAGAGACGATCATTTTGGAGCTTTAAGACTCGGCTGCCCTTCTGGATTTTAGACTTTCATAGGGCCTGTAGCCCCTTTGTTTTGGCCCATTTATCCCACTGGGAATGGCTGTATTTACCCAATGCCTGTACTCCCATTGTATCTATGAAGTAACTAGCTTCCTTTTGATTTTACAGGCTCATAGGTGGAAGGGACTTGCCTTGTCTCAGATGAGACATTGGACTGTAGACTTTTGAATTAATGCTGAAATGAGTTAAGACTTTGGGGGACTTTTGGGAAGACATGATTGGTTTTGAAATATGAGGACATAAGACTTGGGCAGGGCCGGGGTGGAATGATATGGTTTGGCTGTGTTCCCCACCCCCGAAATCTCATCTTGAATTCACATGTGTTGTGGGAGGGACCTGGTGGGAGGTGATTGACTCATGGGGCCTAGTCTTTCCCATGCTGTTTATGTGATAGTGAATAGGTCTCATGTGATCTGATGATTTTATAAAGAGGAGTTCCCCTGTACAAGCTCTCTCTCTTTGCCTGTTGACGTCCATGTAAGACGTGACTTGCTCTTCCTTGCCTTCTGCCATGATTGTGAGGTCTCTCCAGCCATGTGGAACTGTAAGTCCATTAAACTTCTGTCTTTTATAAACTGTCCAGTCTCGTGTATGTCTTTATCAGAAGCACGAAAATGGACTAGTACAGCTGCCTTAGGAAAGGAGGACTCTGGGTAGGATAAATTACTTTTGAAGAGTATAATTCCTTCCATTTTAGTTGGTATTTTTTTCTACCAGGTTATATTTTATAGCTGTAGTAGTGTGTATATTTATGATAATTATGAAATTTGTGTCCAGATAATGATCTTTTAAGATTTTTTTTCCAAGAACAACAAATCTACAGATAGGGACAATTCTTTGAAATCTAAAAAATATCTAGATTATCTTGAAGACAATCTTCAGGCAAAAAATCTACACTGTCATGCAGCTTTCTAAAACTTATGCAGTTATCCTTATAAAATTGATTTTCTCATTGATATTTTGGTTTAATTTAAGCAACTTCATTCAAAGCATCTGAAAATTTATTCAATGAAGCTTACCATACTGAATACAGTGTTGAATATATCTTGCCCCATAACACTTTGAGATATATGACCTAAATTAGGTGAGTCTTCTTAAAGGAAATATAAGGGCTGGTATATTTTGCTTCTCTTGAGGAACTGACAGCATATTTCCTAAGAAAAACCAAACGCAACTCATTTAGACCAGTGATTTCCAGACTTAACTGACCATGAGATTCATCTGATGTAAAAAGCACACACATATTGTGTACTAGTCTGTTTTGTGCTCTTAACAGAATAATCCAGACTAAGTAATGTATCATGAACAGAAATTTATTTGGCTCACTTCTGGAGGCTGGGAAGTCTAAGATTGAGGTTCCACATCTTGTGAGGGCTTTCCTGTTGAGTCATAACCTGGTGGAAGTCATCATGTGGCAAGAGAGAGGGCTACAGAGAGCAAGAGGAAACTCACTCCTGAGATATCAACATTAATCCATTCATGAGGCTGAAGCCCTCATGATCTAAACACCCCCCACTAGGCCCCACCTGCCAATATCGTTACATTGGGAACTAAGTTTCCAACACAAGAATTTTGGGAGACACAGTCTAACAACAGCAGCTGTCTCCTGAAGAGTTTGATTGAGTTGGTCCATGTAGAAACCCAGGAATCTCATTACTTAAGTCCTCCTAGAAATTCTGAGGCATATTCAGGTTGAGAGCTGTTAACTCTGCTGATCTTGTTTCTTTTTTCCTGGTCAATATGGAACTTGGGACAAAATTAACTCTGCTGTTTTAATACATATTTATGACTCCACAAGCCCTGTGTTGTTTCCCCTTGACCTTGCTCTTTTAGTTTCACTTGGATACATTCTGCTCTTGATTTAAGAAAAAATAAAGAGATAAATAATTGCATAAAATTTATGAACTTTCTAAACAGGTGGCTTGTATGCAATTTGTTTTAATTACTTCTGAATTTTTTTTTAAATGTACTCTATTAAGTTCCTGTCTGAGATGCAGGGACTTAGTAGCTGATCTTACATGTTTCAACAGGACTGTAAAGAAGACCTATGTTGTGGATATGGCATGTTGGCTATATCCCCAAGGACAGCAGTCTTTGAGAGTGAGTTCATTCACCAAGAAATATATTTGTGTTGTGTACACCTTGCAAAGAACAAAAACCTTAATAACATGGAAGAGAGGTAGAGTTCTCCTGACAGGATATTCAGTGAGAATTGCATTGAGGGTAAGAGCACTTAGAGTCTTATGGTTAGTATATTGTTAAGATGCTCTGAGTGGAGGGAAAAACTTAAGTTTTGGACTTTTCCGTGGTATCTGTGGTATTTTGGACAATTTTTTAAAATGCAGATGTTGAGAGGTTACATGTCATGAAATACTCACTTTGGGGGACTCTCAAAAGCCAGGTACCAAAAAATTCAGGAAGTGACTGGAAGGAGTTATGTCCCCTAAGGCTAGCCCTGGCTTCAGAATTCTTCCTCCCTTGATCTTCAAACACAAGCTCCTTCTAATTAGCATGTTTACAAGACATAAGGAAGAACAGAACTGGTTATCAAGAATTCACCTTGATGTAGGATTATCTAACCCACAAGGGTGGCTGGTGTTTTTTTTGTTTTGTTTTTTGTTTTCTATCTTAAAAGGCATTGGAGGTAGGAGGTAAGATGGGGGTGGCTAGGACATTTTCAAGTCCTGAAAGAAGCTGTGTGGCAAGTCAACTGGGACAATGCGAGCTATTCTGGAATCACCAATCTTCAACTGGACATCAGAGGATGGCTACTGAATTTGAATGATGACTCAAGTCTTCTGCAGTCCATTAGCTATAAGACCCTCAGGCAGGTGTCTTCTGAAGTATGAAGAGAAAATTAAGCATGAAAAGTTTGTTGCATGTCTTGTTTGTGTTATAACTCAGGCTGAGACAAAGTGAGTTTTGTGGAGTCTTACCCTCTCTTCCCTAGTGAGCTTGGAATTGGATATTAAAGGAAAAAACAAAGAGATATTTGTCTTAGAGCTTAGAGCACTGAACAAAACAGAGTGTGTAGGGGGGGCAGTTAACTCTTTTGTGCTTCAAGGTAGCTGTTGCTATGCATTTTATATACACATACATGCTCATAGAAAGCAGCAAAAACATAATATTCATAATAAAGTGTATGGGGGAAATTGACTTTATGTATATATTGTACCCAGTAGTATAGTTACAAAAAAAAAAAGAATAACGAGTTCATGTTTTGGCCACTTCAATAAGAAATGCTTTCTTTCTATGTAGCTCAAGGTAACAAGATCCAGATGAAAAGAAATGACACCACTTAGAGCAAAATAGCATTTATTTCTCACTGTCTCTAGTAATGTGTGAGGGAGGAAGCAGGGGCCCTATTTCTGACCAAATTATATAATTACTGAAAGTGTCAATGGTAGAGGAATTCTGGAGAGCCTTATGCATTTAGGAATATTTCTAAAAATTCTAATTTAAAAAAATAAGAAGAAGAAGAAGAAGAAGAAGAAGAAGAAGAAAAAGAAGCAGCAGCAGAAATTGTGAAACAAATAAGCTGTTATATCACCAAAATCCCTCCCCTCACCTCCACTTTTTTTCATACACACCCAAATGAGAAAAAAGTAATTTAAAGTATCCTCTAATGTATGACATACTAAAAGCTAAGAAACTCCAAGATAATTTAGATAAATATTTTCTTCCTTTCATTTCCCAGATCTGTGATTTATAAGCAAGACCTATGTGCTTTATCCATTGTGAACCCTCCTAATCCTCATTCAATCTTGGAGACCAGCATTTTCAGAAACAAATAATCCTTAAAAAAATAAGAAGCCAGAGAGGGATGAGTAAGGGGGGTGTGTGTGTGTGTGTGTGTGTGTGTGTGTGTGTGTGTGTCTTTCACATCTATGAGCAAAAGCAGCTTTCTACAACAAAAAGCAATGCAATCTTGTTGCCTTGAATTGCCATAAGGGGAAATCATCTTTTTCCCCCAAGGAGAAATTTTTAGTCACTCATCCAGTGCAATAAATGACAGTTTTTCTGTCAATGTAGGTTTTTTTTTTAACTTCTCACACAAAAAGCCTAAAGCTTGGATATTTGTAGGAATGGCCTTCTCTTCCCTTCCCCCGCAAAACTGCCCTGCCCCTCACCCCATTTAACTATGAGAATGTTAAAGACAATTACATGAACTTTATATCTGATGGCAAGATATTGTATTTATTTTTTATTGTCAAGAAGAGTCTTTTGGTACTTTTTTCTTTTGCACCCTTAGGCCCTGTGAGAATATCCAGGTATGGGCACTCTGAGGAACCATAACTGACATCCTCCTTTTTTGTTTTTGTTTTTGTTTTGTTTTCTACCACTTTCTCAATGAGAACAAGTCCAGGGTTATGATATACATATGTCATCACACATGTATATTACATATACATATGATATACATATGTCCCCACATGTCACCTTTAGACTTTAGCAGTTATTGCCAAAGCAGGTTGATTGTTCTTCATCAGATCAGTAACACTGAATATTAATTGACATTCATGGTGTATAAAAGTTCTGATTTGCTTTGTCTATGTCCATTAACAAGGTCTTGTTCAATAATGAGAGCTTCCATTTATTGGCAACTTGCCCTGTGCCTGGCATTGTACTCATATCCTTCATACATTTCCCATGTAATATTTTCAACAATGTGCAAAGAATGGTAGTTGTCCATATTTTGTAGAGTAATTACCATTAAATTTTGAATAGCAGTTTCAGCCATAATATGCATAAGAAGAGTATTCAGTTTCCACTGCTGCTGTAACAAATAACTGTAACTGTAGTAACTTAAACCAACCCCCAGTTGTTACCTCAATCCTGTAGACCAAAAATCTGGCCAGGGCTCCTCTGTGGTCTCTGCTCAGGTTGAAATAAGATGAAAATCTTGTTTCTGGGTTCTCATCTTGTTTCTGGCTGGGTTCTCATCAGGAGCTGAAGGTCTTCTTCCAAGCTTATTAAGATTTTTGGCAGAATTCAATTTATTGTGGCTGTAGGGACTCATGGGGACTTCTTTAAAGAGAGCAGGAGAGTATCTGCTGTCACTCAACTCAGTCAACTGATTAGGGACCTTAATTACATTTGGAAAAATCTCTTTTGCTTTATAAGGAAACATAATCACTGAAATTATATTCTATCATATTCACTGTTTCTACTCCCAATCAATTGGGAGAAGATTATAATGAGCACATACACCAGAAAATGAGGATTTGGGGGTTCATCATAGAATTCTACCTACACAAAGGGGTTTGCCATTTTTCCCCATTGGCAACCATATGGATATTTCCTAGAAACACTGCAAATAGTTTTATTTTTAAAAAATATTTAATAGTGTGAAATTAAATTTTGAAAAAAATTAAAATGTTTAGCTTTATTAAGAACATTTTATTTATTTTTATCTTGACATTCATTCATGCTCATTTGGATCTTTTTTTTTTTTAGATACTTTAAAAATTAGGTATGGAGTATCTAAAAAATAATTTTAGTGGTTTGATGTTTTTTACACTTCCTGATTGAAATTTACTCATGGGAGAGGCTGTGCACATGGATCTCAAGTGTCCCTACACATAACTTCTGAGTGTGTCAAACCACAAGGCCTAACTGCCCTCCCTCTGAGTGATCCTATAGCTAGAAACATAACCAATTCAGTTGATTAAGGTCTCCACAACATGAGTATCCTGCAACTGCTTACTTCTTAAGATTGAGGCTATTTCAGATCTTTTCATATAGTCTGCCATTTGAATATCTTTCAAATAAATTAGAAAGTAACAGACTCATCTAATTTAATAAATGGGAAAAGACTTGAACAGTCACTTCACAAGTGAGCCATGATGCTGTTTATGCATCTTAAACCGGGGATATGCTATGGTTAACTAAGAAAACTAACTTCACAGCAACAAACTCCACTAATTTGGGACTCATCAAAATGTAGATCAGGAATGCTAACATGTGACAGTGCCAACATCTGCTGAGGCTTCAGTCTTCTGAGGAGTTGGTGAGTTATCTAATGTACAATGTAGAAGAACAGACAGTTACTAGTTAACTTGAAGATGCATCACTTCATCTCATCAATAGTTCTCTAGCCCTGCGTGGTGGCACATGCATGTAATCCCAGCTACTTGGGAGGCTGAGGCAGGAGATTCTATTGAACCTGGGAGGCAGAAGTTGCAGTGAGCTGAGATTGCGTGGCTGTACTCCAGCCTGGGCAACAGAGCGAGACTCTGTCTCAAAATAAATAAATAAACAAACAAACAAATAAATATAAACATTGTAACATTAGTGATATAGTTTGGGTAGTTGTCACTTCCAGAACTCATGTTGACATCTGCTCTCCAATGTTAGTGGTGGAGCCTAGTGGAAAGTGTTCTGGCTTTAAGACAGAGCACTCATGAATGGCTTGGTGCCATTATGGCAGTAGAGTGAGTTCTTGCTCTGTTAGTCCCCAGGAGAAATGACAGTTAAAAAGAATGTGGAACCTCCCTCCCCTCTCTCTTGCTTCCTCTCTTGCCATGTAATCTCTGCACATGCTGGCTCCCTTTTCCCTTTCACTATGAGTGGAAGTAACCCATGGCCCTCACCAGAAGTAGATGCTGGTGCCATGCTTCTTGCATAGCTTGCAAGAACAATGAGTCGAATTAACCTCTTTTCATTAGTTTCTCTAACACCAGTGTCAGATGTTCCCTTATAGCAATACAAATGGCTATCAAAATTTACAGATGAATCCAGAGAAACATATGACTATTTTATTTGTTTATGTATGTCATATTCCACAAACTTGATAAAATAACTTGGTCCTCTTATGAACTAGTTATACCTGTGAAATTATACCATAAAGCAAAGAAGCAAAATAACATGACAAAATGAGCTAACTAGTAGAGTTCTAAAGAGCTAAATTAAGCAGTAATAAACAAACAATTAAATAAAATTAGTTTCAAAAATTAGTTTTTCCTGTCTTCCATTGGAATTTCAGTTGCTTTTCTCTATGCCACTTAAATATTTTTGCTTTTATGATAATACTTTTCCCTGAGTAGTAAAATGCTGGTAAGTTTGAGTCTTACTGGCAAATATGTTTGCAGCAATTTACACAGATCATAGTTTGAGGAACATAAAGCAAAGTCAACTGCAAATGAAAATTTCACGTCTCAAACTTCTTGCACAAACATATACAATCACCATGGGGTTAAAAATATATTTCTTTTCTCACAAAGACAGCCACCCTCCTAATGTCCCATGCCCAATCAAGTTAAGAAATAAAGCCCTCTTGGGTAAATCATTGCTATGCTAATGAAATCCAGACAGGCAACTTGAAACTTGAAACAGAAAAAACAAAATTATCCAATGGAAATCATTCATTAGCAGTCCCTGGTTCATTGAAACTAACAAAATGTGGAAGAGACATGACCTGAATGTGTCACAGATGATAATGATCTTATGCCTATGCTGTACTTTCTATGCAGATGGATCCAAAACACTTTTCTGAGTTTCCTAAGGGGTGGGAAATAGACAGTTGACCATTGCCACAAATTAGTAACTTCTGGAATAACTAACAGTATAGGCTGACAACTAGATTCCATTATTACCCAAGAGTTTTAAGAAACTTAACAGGACTGTCTCACTGCAACCTAACCAAACCACTAGAGGAATTGAATAAAGAAAATACCCTAATACCAATTCATGTTCACACCAGACCTAATGTTTGCCTTTAGAACCAATTATGGAAATAACTAACAATTCCTATTATCTCTAGTATGAACAATGTCTACTTGTTGCTGTTATTGTTGTTTTTATCTTTTAAGCTCTTTCTAGAATTCTACTTAAAATAGTTAAATAACCTACCTCAGGGGGAATCAAGTAAGCAGTATCAATTGCATGCATTTTTCCATCTTGTATAAATGCTGACCTGTAGCTGCTCCTATGCTGGCAGTACACACACACTTTATCACAGAATTGAGCTCAGTCAAGGGAGTACGTTTAGACAAGTTACTGAGGCAATCTCACTCTCACCTCCGAAGAGAGAGAGGAGATATAAGAACTGGTTGCAGAGTTCAAAGGCAGTCTCAGTCAATTTTTCTTTTAATTGACTCCTGCATACTACTGTCTTTGCCAGCTAGCATCAATCCAACCATCTTTTGAAAACATACACCAATTGCCCTCTGTAAATTAGTGCACACACTTTAGGTGGTGTCTGATGAGACTGTGTTAATTAGGTGCCCTGACCTTCCTTAGGGACAGGCAGGTGCCCTTTCTAAGTTAGGCCAATTGAGCAGTCTTTCCTTAAAAACTGTAAACAGGGAAACAAGACTGAGAATATTTGAGGTCATTTATTGCAGCACGGTTGCAAATCTGTTGAGTTTCTGGTACCAAAATCCTCTGGTGCTGCTCCAGTCTGCTACTTTGCAAGTGTGATCCTTAGGTTTTTCTTTCTGTTCTGTAAGACTCTCCATACATTTCCAGTAAAAATACTACTGACTTAAGTTTTTCAAAGTTAATGTTGCTTTCAATCAAAAACAAATCCAGTGTTCAAGTTCTATTTCTGCTACTCACAAAAATATAGCTAAAAATTTCATTTCAAACTTTCAATCCAAAAGGCATTGGTTTTAAATAGATCTTTTATTGAAGTAAAACATATACAAAGAAAGTGCATAAAGATAAACATATAGTTTGATGATATTTTACAAATAAACTTGCATATACACAATACAGAAGGTATCAAACTTTGTTTCTCAGAGTGTGATTCATTTACCAGTAGCCTTGGCATTGCCTAGGAGCTTGTTAAAAATGCAGAATCTTAGCTCCCACCCAGACCTATTGAATCAGAATCTGCATTTCAAAAAGATCTCGAAGGACATCTATATGTAGACTGAATTTTGAGAAGTACAGATATAGAACATGACCAACTGTCTAGAAATCTCCTTTATTAATCTACTCTGGTCATTACCTCTTCAAAAGTAGCCACTTTTTGATTACCCATGCCTTAGTTTTGCTATGTTATTGAACTTTCTATAAAAGGATTCATGTTATCTACTTTCTGCAGGTCTGGCTTCTTGTACTCAGTATTATGTTTAGAGATTCTTCCATGCTATTGCATGCAGAAGTTTGTTCTTCTTTTATTATTTTTAATTGCTGCATGAACATACCATGTTTCATCTATTTCACTGTTGGCAGATACTGGGATTCGTTCATTCAGGGACTGCTATGAATAATGCTGGTAGCATCATGGCCCTTAGAAAACATACTGATGTATTTCTATTGAGTAAACTTTTAAGATTAGAATTGTAAGGTCACAGATATGCATGCATATGTTCAGTCACAGTAGATAATGACAAAGAGTCTCCAAAGTAGTTGTACACATTTACAATCCCACCATTGGAGTATGAAAATTATAGTTGTCCTAAACCATAACTAATAACTGACATTGTCAGACGTTGTTTGGCCAGCTAGATGTGTAGTTGACTAAGCCATTCTGGTGGTCGTATAGTGATATCACACAGTGATTTTATTTATTCATTTATATATGGATAGAAATCATTGTGTGTACTTAGCATGTCCATGATGTTTTGAAGTACATATACATTATGGAATGGTTAAATGTAGTTAATTAACAAATGCCATATCTCCTATAGTTATCAGTTTTATGGTGAGAGCACTTATCCACTCTTTGCATTTTTTATGAATACAACATATCACAATTAACTATAGTCACCTTGCTATACAATAGATCCCTTAAATTTATTTTTATCTGTCTCACTGAAATTACACATCTTTTAACCAATATCTACCCATAACCTTTCTCCTAACCACCTCAGGCTCTGGTAACCAGCATTCTACTTCTCTCTACTTCTATTACATTAAGTTTTTTTAGATTCCACAGATGAATGAGATTACATGTTATTGATCTTTCTCTGCCTTACTAATTTTAAGTAACATAATGCCCTATAGGTTCATCCATGTTGTTAATATAAAATGACAGAATTTCCTTTTTTTGTGTGGCTGAATAGTATTGCATTGTGTATATATACCATATTTCATTATTCATTTATCCATTGATTCCATTTCTTGGCAATTGTTAATACTCCTGCAATAAACATTAGAGTGAAGACATCTTTTTATAGATAATTTTTAAAATAAGTCCTCAAAAGCATAGCCAAGAAAAGCAAAAATAGACAAATGAAATTGCATCAAACAAAAAAGACTCTGCACAGCAAAGGAAAGTCAACAGAGAAAATAGACAATCTACATAATGATATGAAATATCTGCATATTTCTTATACATTGTATATATGTGATAAAGAGTTAATATCCAAATTATATTTAAAAACTCAATAGCAAGAAAAGCCTGGGATTAAAAATGGGGACAAGACCTGAACAGAATGGGAGAAAATTTTTGCAATCTATCCATCTGACAAAGGGCTAATATCCAGAATCTACAAAGAACTTAAACAAATTTACAAGAAAAAAAACAAACAACCCTATCAGAAAGTGGGCGAAGGATATGAAGAGACAGTTCTCAAAAGAAGACATTATGCAGCCCACAATCATATGGGGAAAAGCTCATCATCACTGGTCATTATAGAAATGAAAATCAAAACCACAACGAGTTACCATCTCAGGCCAGTTAGAATGGTGATCATTAAAAAGTCAGGAAACAACAGATGGTGGAGAGGATGTGTAGAAATAGGAACACTTTTACCCTGTTGGTTGGAGTGTAAATTAGTTCAACCATTGTGGAAGACAGTGTGGCGATTCCTCAAGGATCTAGAACCAGAAATACCATTTGACCCAGCAATCCCATTACTGGGTATATACCCAAAGGATTATAAATCATTCTACTATAAAGTCACATGTACTTACGTTTATTGTGGCACTGTTCACAATAGCAAAGACTTGGAACCAACCCAAATGTCCATAAATGATAGACTGGATAAAGAAAATGTGGCACATACACACCATGGAATACTATGCAGCCAAAAAAATCATGAATTTCTGTCCTTTGTAGGGACATGGATGAAGCTGGAAACCATCATTCTTAGCAAACTAACACAGGAACAGAAAACCAAACACCACATGTTCTCACTTATAAGTGGGAGTTGAGCAATGAGAACACATGGACACAGGGAGGGGAACATTACACACCCGGGCCTGTTGAGGGGTGGGGGCTAGGGGAGGGATAGCATTAGGAGAAATACATAATGTAAATAATGGGTTGATGGGTGCAGCAAACCACCATGGCACATGTATACCTATGTAACAAACCTGCCTGTTCTGCACATGTATCCCAGAACTTAATGTATAATAATAAAAAAAATTATCGCCCAGATCAAAGTCATAAACCTTTCCCACTAAGTTTTCTTCTACTTCTATTAGATCAAATTTTTTAGATTCCACAGATGAATGAGATTGCATTTTTTTCTAGTAGTTTCATAGTTTCAGGTCTTAGATTTATTCCTTTAATATGTTTTGAGTTGATTTTTGTATATGCTGACAGATAACAGTCTACTTTCATTGTTTTGCATGTGAATATCCATTTATCAACACTATTTATAGAATAGTCTGCCCTTTCCCCATTGTGTGTTCTTGGTGCCTGCATCAAAAATCAGTTAGCTGTAAATTTGTGGATTTATTTCTTAGCTCTCTATTTTGTTTCATTGGTGTGTGTCTTTGTTTTTATGCCAGTACCATATTGTTTTGGTTACTATAATTTTGTAGTATATTTTAAAGTCAAATCATGTAATGCCTCCAGCTTTGTTGTTTTGGTTCAGGATTGCTTTGACTGCTTGGGGTCTTTTGTGGTTCCATACAAATTTTATGATTTTTTTTTCTATTTCCGAGAAGAATGTCATTGGTATTTTGATAATGATTGCATTGAATCTGTAGATTGCTTTAGGTATTATATACATTTTAACAATAGTAATTATTCCAATCAATGAACATAGGATATTGTTCTATTTATTTGTGTCTTTTTACATTTATTTTATAAGTGTTGTATAGCTTTCAGTGTAGATTTCTCTCACACCTTTGGTTAACTGCATTCCTACGTATTTTATTTTTATAGCTATTGTAAATGGAATTGTTTCATTGATTTCTTTTACAGATAGTTTGCTATAGTGTATAGAAACACGAGTGATTTTTTATGTTGATTTTGTATCCTGCACTTGTACTGGATTTGTGTATTAGTTTTAATAGTTTTTTGATGTAGTCTTTTGAGTTTTCTGTATAAAAGATCTTGTCATCTGCAAACAGGGACAATTTAACTTCTTGTTTTTCAATATGGATGTCTTTAACTTTTTTTTTTTTTTTGCTTGATTACTGTTGCCAGGACTTCTAGTAGTATGTTAAATGGAAGTTGTGAAAGTGAATTTGTTTGCCTTGTTCTAAATCTTAGAGGAAAAGTGTTCAGCTTTTCCCTGTTCAAGATAATGTTAGCTGTGAGTTTGTCATATATGGCCTTTATTGTACTGAGATACATCTCTTTTATACTTAACGTGTTTCAAGTTTTTAACCATAAAATGATGTGGAATTTTGTTCAATGTTTTTTCTGCATCTATTGAAATGATTATGTGGCTTTTGTCCTTGTTTTTGTTAATGTGATGTATCCTGTTTATTCAATTGCCTATGTTATACCATCTTTGCATCCTAGAGATGAATCCCAGTTTATCATGGGGAAGGATTTCCTTTTTTTTTTTTTTTGGCGGGCGGGGGGAACGGAGTCTTGCTCTGTCACTAGGTTGGAGTGCAGTGGCATGCTTACTGCAAACTTCGCCTCCCGGTTTCAAGTGATTCTCCTGCCTTAGCCTCCCGAGCAGCTTCGACTACAGGCGCTCCATTACACCTAGCTAATTTTTGTATTTTTAGTAGAGATAGGGTTTCACCATGTTGGCCAGGATGGTCTTGATCTCTTGACCTCGTGATCCACCTGCCTTGGCCTCCCAAAGTGCTGGGATTACAGGTGTGAGCCACGGTGCCCGACCTGGATCTTCTTAATGTGATTTATTTTGGTAATATTTTGTTGAGGATTTTTTTAATCTATATTCAAAAAGGGTATTGGCATGTGTTTTCTTTCATGGTTGCATCCTTCTCTGGTTTTATTATCAGGGTAATATTGGCCTTGTAGAATGAGTTTGGAAGTGTTCCCTCCTCCTTAATTTGTTGTAAGTGTTTGAGAAGAATTGGTATTTGTTCTTCTATAAATGTTTGTAGAATTCAGAAATGAAGCCATGAGGTCCTAGGATTTTCTTTAATGGGAAATATTCTATTACTGATTCAATCTCCTTACTCATTATTAATTTGTTCACATTTTCTATTTCCTTATAACTCAAAATTGATAGATTATGTGTGCCCAAGAATCTATCCATTTATTTGAGGTTATTCAATTTATTGGTGTATAATTGTTGATAATAGTCTCATAATTCTTTTTATTTCTACAGTTTCAGTTGTGATGTCTCCTTTTTGATCTCCAATTTTATTTGAATCTTCTCTCTTTTCCTTAGTATAGATAAAGATTTGTCAATTTTGTTTATCTTTTCAAATAACCAACTTTTTTCTCAATCTTTTGTATTGTTTTGTTCACCTTTATTTACTTTATTCCAGTCTGGTCTTAATTATATCTTTTCTTCTTCTAATTTTTGGTTTAGTTTGCTCTTGTTTTTCTAGTTCTTTGAGGTGAAATGTTCAATTGTTTATTTGACATTTTTCTCCTTTTTGATAGGCATTTATTGCTATATAAATGTGTAGTTGAAAAGAATGTATATTCTGGGGCTGTTGAATGAAACGTTCCTTTTTTTTGGCAGGTGGGTGGACGGAGTCTTGCCCTGTCACTAGGTTGGAGTGCAGTGGCATGCTTACTGCAAACTTATGCAAACTTACTGCAAACAGACCTAAATGTCTGTTAGGTCTGTCTGGTCTTGAGTACAGTTTAAATCGGATGTTTCTTTATTGATTTTCTGTCTGGGTGATCTGTTTATTGCTGAAAGGTGGGTGTTGAAATCCCCTACTATTATTGTATTCTAGTCAGTTTTTCCACTTAGACCCATTAATATTTGGTTTGTATATATACTTGTTTCAGTGCTGGGTGCATATATAATTCTTATACCCTCTTGTTAAATTGACCCCTTTATTGTTAGATAATGATCTCCTTTGTCTTTTTTTACAGTTTTTGACTTGATGTCTATTTTATCTAATATAAGTAGAACTATTCCTGCTCTCTTTTGTTTTTCATTTGCATGGAGTATGTCTTTCTATCCCTTCACTTTCAGTCTATGTGTTTTCTTAGCAATAAAGTGAGTCTCTTTTAGGCAGCCTATAGTTGGGTCTTTTATTGTTGACCATTCAGCCACTTCATATTTTTTAATTGGATAATTTAGTACATTTACATTCCAGATAGTTATTGATAGGGAAGGACTTACTGCTGCCTTTTTGTTAATTGTTTTCTAGTTATATTTTAGATTCTATCTTTCTTTCCTATTGTCTTCCTTTAAGTTATTTTCTTTAGCAATATGTTTTGATTCCTTGCTTTTTATTTTTAGTGTATCTATTATAAGTCTTTGCTCTGTTGTCAATCTTAGGTTATAAGAAACATCTTATAGTTTGAACAGGTTATAAGTTGATAACACTTAGCTTTGATCACAAAAAAAAAACACTATACTTTAGCTTCACTCCTCTCCCCTACATTTTGACATTTTGATGTCATAATTTACATCTTTTTATATTGCATGTACTTTCACAAATTATTGTAGTCATTATTTCAATAGTTTTAGCTTTTAACCTTCATACTAAAGCTATCATTACATACCACAATTACACTATTATATAGTAGTATTTGGAATTTGACTATGTACTTACTTTTATCAGTGAGATTCATACATCCAGATGTTTTTGTTTTACTTATTAGCATTTTTTTCTTTCAAATTGAAGAACTCCCTTTAGCATTTCTTGTTAGAAAGGTCTAAAGGTGACAAACTCCCTCAGCATTTGTCTAGAAAAGTCTTTATTCTCATTCATGTCTAAAGAATAGATTTGCTGGGTACAATATTATTAGTTGGTACTTTTTTCCCTTTAGCATTTAAAATATATCATTCTCTTTATTTCCTGATTTGTAAGGTTTCTGCTGAGATGTCTGCTGCTAGGCATGTTGGAGTTCCATTATATGTTATTTGCTTCTTTTCTCTTGCTACTTTTAGAATCCTCTCCTTAACTTTGATCTTTGAAAATTTGGTTATAATATATATTGAGGTAGTCTTATTTGAATTGAATCTGATTGGTGACTTTTGACCTTCTTGTAGCTGGATGTTTACCTTTCTCCATGTTTGAAAAGTTTTTTGTTATTATTTCTTTAAATAACTTTTCTACCTCTTTCTCTCCCTCTAATCCTTCTTGAACACCAGTAACTCATATATTTCCTTTTTTAATGCTATCCCATCAATCCTGTCAAAATTCTTTATTCCTTTTCATTATTTTTTCTTTATTCTTCCTTGTATGTGTATTTTCAAATAACCTAACCTGTCTTTGCATTCAGGTTCTTTATTTTGCTAGATCAATTCTGCTGTTAATACTTTCTATTGTATTTCTTATTATATTTTTCAGCTCTATAATATGTTTTAATTTTTTTATTATTTTAATTTTTCTGTTAAATTAATTTTTCTGTTAAATATCTCTAATAAATTTCTAGGTTGTTCTTCTGTATCTTCTTAAAGTTTACTGACCTTCCTTAAAATAGAAATGTTGAATTCTATGTCAGGCAGTACATTCATCTCTGTCCCTTCAAGGTTAGTCACTGGCTTCATATTTTTTTCTTGCGATATCATGTTTCCCTGATTGTTCTTAATCCTTGTGGTCATATGTCACCTTCTTTAAGTGTCTTCACCTCAAAGAAATAGGTATTTATTATAGTCTTTTCAGTATGGTTTTGTCTGAGAATGTTCTTCAACAGTAAGCTTATCAGAAATTCTAAGCAGACTGTTATAATTTCTAAGGCCAAGGTTGCTGCAGTGTTAGTGGGTGCCCTAAGACCAGGACTACCACAGTCAATGTAGCCAGGATTGGAGTACCCTGAACTCCAGGACTGCTGCAGCACCTTGTAGGAATCCCATAGCCATCAAGGGACACCCAAAGCCCATGGTCAATGAGGCCTGCCTGTCTCTGAGGTTTATCCAGAACCTAAGACCACAGCAGTTGGCCATTGGTGATACAGTTCAAAACTTGAATGCATTTTGCTGGGGCTCACCTAGTACCAGGGCAGGTCTAGAGGCTCAGTCCATGAATACTGGTCTGGAGTCTGAGGCCATGGTTGGGTTTTTTGTGTTTTTGTTTTGTTTTGTTTTCTGTTTTTTTGCTGAGTTTTACTGTGGTGGGACTGGTATTGGGATCCAAGGCAATGTCCTATGCTTACTTTCCTTCCCAAGTGGAAAGCATCTCTCTCCATCCTGTGTCACCTAAGGTTAAAGGAACGGTAAGTTGGGTAATGTAAAACTGTCCTTTTCACACTCTTCAGTGCATCTTTTCTCATTATTGTGCTATAACCAGGTACAGTGATCTCTCACATGGTTTCCTTCGCTCCTGGAAGGTATTTATGTGCATAGATAGTTGACCAAATTGATTTTTCTGCTTGGGTACAATCACCAGAGAACCTTATTCTGCCATCTTGCTCTACCCTCTGTCCCACCATTGTGTATTTTTTGTTTGTTTGTTTGGTTTTTTTTTTTTTTTTTTTTTGAGATGGACTCTCACTCTGTTACCCAGGCTTGAGTGACATGGCTGTGGTTTTAATTTGTATCTCCCAATTGACTGAAGCTATTGATAACTTTCCATATGAATTTGTCATTTGAATATCCTCTTCTGTGAAATGACTGTTTAAGTCTCTTGCCCAATTATTAAATTAGGTTAGTCTATCTTTTTCTTTTCAATTTTTAGAAAATTTTTCTAACGTGTAATTTAGACAATTTATCATGACAAAGACTCTCTCTTTTGACCAAACTTACGTCAGCCTCCTTTGAGTCCTCTTTCTGTCTAGGCTCTGTCTTGAGGATCTGTCCTAAGACCTCTTAGTCCAGTTTTAGCAAAAATTCTCCTAAGTCAAGTATATAAATCCTGCACTTATTATATCTAATCAAATTCCTTATCTCCCACTCTCAATATCTTATCACCTGGCCTCCCTTCTGCAAAAATTCTGTCAACCCAGTTTAGTCAGAATTCCCTATCAGTTTTTATGTTTACTCCTACAGTTTGTACATCTAGTGACACCCACCTTGGTCCTTAGCTACAAATTTTCATTTTTCCTTGTATTAGAGTAAGCCCAATCTCTCACTCCTACTGCAAAACCTCATTGTAATAGTCCCTCTAGAAAAAGTCTGCCTTACCATCTTTAACAAATGCTATAAATATCTTTTTCTTTAACAGTTGAATATATGTTTTCCTATATCTTCGCCCACTCTGTGGCTTGGCTTAAACAGAACTTTTTAAATTCGATAAAATTCACGTATCAGTCATTTTCTTTATGTTTTATTGCTATTTATATTCTCTTTACAAAGCAATGGCCAGTACAATTCCAATCTATTTTCCCTTTGTATAGTGGAAGATAGAGAAAATATGGAAGATAATAACTCCTCCAGTCTGGGAAGATAACATGCTTAGCTAATAAGTATAATTTTTGCTTACATTGATATTACCGGTAAAAAGAGTAAACTACATTTGTTGTAATCTCTAATGATAAAATGGTGATTCTTCATCCAGATACCTGTGATTCTAGAAATAATACAGAGCCAACCTGCCTAAATTATGAAACTACAAGTAAAATCTGCTGTGTTTACATTGCAAATGGTTTACCAAACCACGTGTTATGAGTTGAGAACAACTCTGGTTAGTGAAGACAAGAAGTTAATATTCATAGATTTCTAACTAGGAAGTTCCCTTCACTCACATTATACTTAAACAATAAAATTAGGCAACTGCTGAAACAAAAGAATGAATGGCTAGTTTTACCTTTAAAATGTAGATTGGTACAATTACCTAATCCAAGTAAACACATGGCACTGCTTGGATTAAAAAAAACTCATATTTTCAAATCTTTATTATGTACCTACAGTGTGTCAGGCACACACACACACACATACACACACTAAGCTACCGAGGTGATTATTCTTTCCTACAGACCTACAGACATGCCATCAGGAGTGTCTTCCATGACATGGGAGAGAAGAAGAAACACCATTCCTCCCATGAAGTCAGCAGAGGCAATGCTGAAAAATAATAATGCAGCGAAGACATTCTCATATCCTACAAGGAAAAACAAATTAAAATGGAATGTTTTCTTTGCTTTAGTGTATATTGATTTTGAAAAGACATATTCTATTCTGAACAGCAGTATAGAAAATAGACACTCTCCATTAAACATCTTTTCATGGAAGACATTTTATATCAAGTTATTGAACTTAATTTGATGTCAAATAATTGAGATGGGTGGCGTTATTCCTATTTCACAGATGAGACAACTAGAGAGCAGAAAAAATTGAACAAACAATATGGCCTAAATCACACAGCTAGGAAGAGACCCCGGCCCCTGACTTGGAGAGTGTGACCTTCCCATTTCTCCACAATTTCTCTTCTAGTTGGGCTGTTTTCTTCACTGGATTTAGATCTTTGCCTAAGAAGCTGAACACTCCACACCCACCATTGTCCACTCTTCCAGTAGAGCATTCCCATCAGCTTGTCCACCACAGCCACTCAAGAACACTGAGAAGGACGCAGATTCAGCAGAATTCAGAGCAGGGGCTGGTGTGACTAGGGAGCTGCAGAGAAAATCTTTCTGCAATTCCCTACGCAGTTGGTGGTGTGCCTGAGCATATTTCTTAGTTTTGCCCACTCTACCTTTAAGGTCTTAGCCTTGCTTTTAGGTTTCATCATTTGGTTTGCTTATGGAAAAATTTTCCATTACATTGCCTCTATTCAATCGGAATCTCCAGGACAAAACATTCTTTGTTCAATAAGGAATTAAATACAGAGCCTTTAAACTTTAGGAAGTCCTGGAACACTGGTTTTAATAATTATGTCCTGTGTGAATAATGAACACACCTGGACTACACCAGACCATATTTCATAAAGAGTCCTATTGTAGTTTCACTGTCTTTGTATAAAAATGAATCATAATCTGGAGTGTGAAATAGTGAGAGGAGGGGGTTATGGCGGAAATGACACAGGCCCTTCCATCAGATCGCCACCCGTGTTCCGGGCATGCCTTGACTTGCTGATAAATCTCAGGCAAGTCACTCAAGGCACTTGAATCTCAGTTTTTGTTTCTCTGCAATGTGATAATGGTACTACAAGAATGTGTGGTGAGCAATAAAGATGATAAAGTTATAAAAATACTATGCTGGCATTTATCTTTTTAAAGACAAACTTCTGAGGTAAGCAACCATAGTGTCAAGACACTATGCAAGCGGATTAAATCTTGTCCAGGAGCTTGTCCATCTCCATGTACAAATCAAGCAAAACAGGCAGCATGGAGAATCCAGAGAGTGAGTGAAAAATAGCTCGGGGGGACATGAGAGAAATGATATTTAGATGAGCAAGCAGTTAGGCTCATGTCAGAGCATGAAACCAAGTCAGTCCTGTGAGAGGATGGGGGAAGGCCGTGCAAGTTGCCAAACACAGAATTCAGGAAGTGGAACTGAAGTAAAAAGCCTAATTTGTTACCAGATTTAAACGTAAGGGCTGTGGGCTCCATAACCAAAGAGAAGCAGCATCCTCTCTCATACTGAACTGAGGAAAACAATCAGCGCAGCCAGGGTTAGGACTGAAGAATTACCCCAGCAGCAAAGCAACAAAATGGAAGAATTGTGGAACCAAAAGCTGAATCTCTAGCTGCATTCTCCTGGGTAATCCAGGTTTATTAGGTTGGTGCGAAGGTGACTGCGGTTTTTGCCATTGAAAGTAATGGCAAATACAGCAATCACTTTTGCACCCATCTAATAGTATAGTTTTCTTTTAAAATATTTTCAGAGACTTATCATGTACTTGAGGATGTAGCCTTCTCCAAGTTAACCATGTTTAGTTTCTTTAATTTGGCCTCATCTTGTGGTTCTGAGTGGCCGTTATAGTTACATTCTTCTGGGCATATTATAATTTATCAGTTTTCAATCTTTAAGTAAAGAAATGTGACCACTGTGCTATTCCTCTGTATTTCTGGAAGCTGTCCTTGGTAAAACTCTAAATTGCTTTGGCAAGAGGGGCAACTTAGATCACAAGGTGTGCCCAGCCCACCCCCATCTGTTGTTAAGCTCTATCTCTGACCTGCATTTGTGCACTGGTTCATCTGCAAATCTCAGCCTCAGACTTTTTGTGTACATCTAGAAAGCATAGTCTAAAATATTTTAAAGGATTTTCCTGTAAAGACGGAAAAAAACCCTCCTTTCCATTAGTATTTCTTGCGTCTAATCCATACAATCAAGTTGCCAGATTTCTGACTAGGCTCATTAATTTACTTAATTATTAGATTTTATAAATAATTGAACCCTCAATTTAAAAAGCCTCAGGGCATAGCTCAATAAAAACTTACATTAAAATATCAATGAGCAGCTGCAATAATAACAAAAATAAAACCTATCTGCATAAAACTGCTTACTTTGTCCATGACTTTGTCTGGACAGACCAATTTATAAGAACAAGTTTAGCCTCCTGTAATTAAATAAACTTGTCAGAGCTCCCCTAGGCCTGGCATGCATGGGTTTAATAGACATGTTTTCTGGTGACATGTATTGCCTCTAACATCTTAAAGTAAAAATTGGGAAAGTGCTGAGCCTTTTCTGGTTTAGACATTGTGCCCCTTAGGGGTTAAGCCTAATAGCATCACAAGTCTTTCAGTAGGTCACATAATTTATCATGACCATAATTTTCAAACTTTAAGATAAAGATATTGGAGTAGATTTTTTCCCATTTTTTTTCCATCTCAAAAATTATCTGAGTCTATGAGAAACGGCATCAATGAGTTAGTAATACCAACCACTCAAAATTTTGTTGCTATTTTATATCTTGGATATTATTCACTGCAGCTGGCTATACAATTTGTTTTCGAAACTTTAGAATCATGTCACCGTTAGCAGTTTATATTCATTTAGAATCCATGAGCCCGAAGCGATTTATGGAATTTTATGGAACACAGAGAAGATGTGATCCTTGCCGTTGATGTACTTACAGCAGAACTTTTGTTTTGCTGTATACTCAATTATAATAACAGACTCCTTTTCCATATGCAGAAATATCTCCCAGAAATAATTAGCTGCAGACACAAAACAATTAGGTGGTTGCAACCTCATAAAATGTGATTGTTGGTTAATTGGCTCGTATTCACATTATGATATTTGCATCTACCACCTTACCACCTGCAAAATTTTAGCTCACAAAAATAGAAATGAGGTTTCAAAAATATGCCCTGGCAAGTGTAGTCTAAGTAGTCAATATGACCTGAATTTTCTATGGACATTCTTAATAGCACTGAAAAATGTTCAAGCATATGGAAATGAAAAATGTTAATTTCTAGACTGCAAACTCTTTTTCAGGAAGAAATATAATAAATACCAAGGGCTTAGAGCAACACCCAGTCATCGCCTCAATTTTCCATCTAAACCTATTTTTCTCTGTGGGTTCATTGTCTCAGGACTTTTATACCTGAAGGCATTGGGTTGTACTTTCTTTTTAGTTTCTTGACACCTTGCCTATGGTAGGGCCCATGCATGGTGAAAAGGCTACGCATCAGTAAAGCATATTTGTTTTGAGTAGATTTTTTCCCTTTTCATTCTAGTTTGAACTAAATTATTCATTTGCTATCAAAATATCTCACTACTGTATATTAGAACTACTATATACTAACCACTTCTAATCTGAGAATCCAAAATACATTTTTCCCCTTTAATCTGCACTGCACAATTTGAAACCAGAATCTTGCCACTTAGGTTTAATCGATTAAGTTAACCAAACCAGCTCATTGATATATCCATTTAAATGCAAAAGGGCAAAAAGTGCAGGGAAGGCTGAAACAGTTACAAAAGAGATAACTTGGTAAAGACTCTTATGGACTGGCATCTATCTCAGCCATGACTGGCATTAACATTACTAACCCCACCTGTAGAATTCAAAATTACTCAGTATGGAAGTTCCCACATCAGAGAAAAATAAGGGGAAAATCTTAAACGTTTCCAGACATTTTCAGGTCTGGAATCAGTTCTGCCAAAGCAGGGAGCTTTGTCTGTTTATGAAACAAGGGGTCTTCACAGCATCTTCCCTAACATTTTCCTCTATGAAGGCGGACTGGTATTGGCTTCAAAACCCTTTGACTTGTTGCTTAAACTGCTAAGGCTGGTGTTTTCAACACCTATTTTTTCATCAAATCTTTGACTTTTAGCCATCGACTTTTGCCGGTTTTGATAACATCAGATGACAGCTGTGCCCTGTTGAGAATTGAAGCTGCTTAGCAGAAACCTGGGTAGCTTTAGTGCCTTGCTGCACGAAGAAATTCACTTCAAAGGATGAAGAGGAGGAGAAAATGTGTTAGGAGGCAAAGGTGGAAGACAAAAGAGAGGAGAAAAGACAAGGAGAGGAGAAGGGAAGAAAGAGGAAAGGGGGCAAGAAGAGGGAGGGAGGGAAAGAGGAGTAGAGGGATGGTAAAGAAGAAAAAATACCAAAGTGTGACTGTGGGGTATACTTGATTCAGCCAGTCTGAGTCTTGTTTTGTTTTGTTTTACTCAATCTAAATCCCTTATTCCGGTTTTCCCAAAGCAATGTTTTGGGGGATGGAGAGAAAAAGAAAAGAAAGAGGAAAAAAAGCAAAAAGCAAGATCTTTGAATATCAGAGAATGCCAATATGGCCTGAGCCAGATGCAGAGGGAAGAGATGAAAGCTCAGCTCAGATCGATATGCCACAGCTGGCGTTAAAAATGAATTTAGAGGAGGCTACCTGGGCAGCTGTCCTGGAACTCCAATACCAAGTTTCATTTACCCTTTACTGACCAGAGAACACTGCACTGGTGCAGAAAGAATGATGCTTTGAGACAGTAGCAGACATATTCCATGCTTCCTTAATTGCAAAGTCAAGATTCTTTAAACATATTATGAAATAGACCTAAACTAGATAGACTCAGAGATTGCAATTAAAACATCTTTTGAGAGGTATGAGGAAAAGGGCTAAGAGATTTGTTTGTGTAGTGTTAGAGAAGAAAAAAAGTTGAAAATCATTTCTCTTAATTATTTTTAGAAAATACAATAGCAGAAGCATCTTTGCCAAAGGGAGGGAATGTGTGTTTTGTGAATAGCTAAACTTTTAAAGGAGGTGGGATCTGGGCATCTCCTTTATTTCCAATTATAACTTTGTAATTTATTATTTACGGAAGTGTAATAACTTGGAAAATCCAATCAATACATAAAGGTTAATAAAATTAAAATTAAATTCTAGTTTAGAATACTGACCACAGATATGTTTCTCCTCTACTTTCTAAATATCCAATAAATGATGGTAAAGGATAATAAAGAATATAAATACCTATAAATCTACAAAACCCGGAACCACCAGAAAACCAGAGATTTTGCCACATTTCTGGAAGGAGAAAGTGTATAGGAGAGTGTTGTCCTGTGAAGTCAACCAGGAAGACACAGCTCAAAGTGAGGGTAGAGGGAACTAATGTGGGGAGGGGCTGCCAGGCTAGCTGGTGCCCTCCAGAGAGGTTCTAGTATTATACTGTGAGAAAGAAGTAAGCCTGAAAGAGAGAGATTAAGTGAAGATCAACAGGCAGGTAACCCCTCCATCCCAGCAAGCATGATTACTAGTAACCTGGTGTTTACTCCAGGTTTAAAAAAATAAAAAAAAAATCACATAGTCATTCTCTAAAGAAATTTAACTATCTACATAGAATCTGGGAGCTGGAGAAGGTTTAGAATTACAGAAGAATGCCTTTCTTGTAGTATTTAAGGGTCTGTGCCCATGATCCTAAATCAAAGCCTATCCATCAACAAAACTCACCTATATGCTCTGAGCCTCACATCAGATTTATTCATTCCTCATTCTTGAATAGGAAGAGATAACGTATGTCGAGAAAGTTGAGGAATATTTTCGCATGAATAGAAACAAAGACAGAATACAAAAACAAGCAAAAACAAAAAACATGAAGAATCAAATAGAATTAAAAACAAACGATTTTGAGAAAGCAGGTAAAAGAGAAAAACTCAAATTATTGTCCTTGGAGAAATGTAAGAAGATACTGTATTCGTCAAACAAGAACAGTCTACTATGAAAAATGAACTATTGGAGAACCAGAAGAGTTTCTAGGAATTTAAGATATAATTTCAGGAAAAACAAAGAGGAGAAAAAATTGAAGAAATAACATATCTCTCAGAATGTGCAGCACAAAATGTGAAAAGGCAAAATGTGAAAGAAAAGATAAGAAACAGAAGAGTTAACTCCAAAAGTTCAATGTCTAATTAATATTAGTATCATAAAGAAACAACAGAACAAACGAGGTAGAAGACAGTTGTCAAATCAATAGAAAGAAAGATTGACTACACTGCACGCAGGAAGGCATGCAATTTCAACATGAAAATGCCTGGCAAGGGCCAAAGAAGAGTCATGAAAATGAAGTAAAATATTAATGTGAAATTACAGAACCCTAGATATTAAAAAGGAAGATCTGAAAAGTTACCAGAGTGGGGAAAATATGTTATCTAAAGATATGGAAGGAGAAGGAGGATAAGGAGGAAGAGGAGGAGGGGGAGGAGAAAGAGGAAGAGGAAGAGGAGGAGAAATGAAAGGAAAAGAAATAATAATAATTATTATGAAATGAAAAATCATGCTGACAACAGTAGAAGCAAATAAATTTGGCACAAGTTAAGACATTATTCCTAAATCTCACACTTGCAAGTGATGAAAGTTGCTGGAAACAAATCTTTTAAAGATCATTTTTAAAAAGCAATATAGTAAGGGGTTGTATTATGGAGATGATGAATTTTCTCTTCCTGTTGAATAAAAACTGTATTTGGTAAGTTGCAGTTTAGGATAAAATTACAGTGACATCATTCAATGCATTACAAAAAAATCTGTATCTGAACTATTAAAATAAAACACAAATGATTCTGAACACAGCCTTTGATGACTTCCCAGATGGTTCCAGAGAAGATGGCAGTGAATGTGGAGACTCTGAGAAGAATTATCCCATAAACACAAGAAAGTAAGAAAATATTTCTAAGTTAATAGTATGTACATATTATATATGTTCCTACATTTTTACAGTACAAAATTACTAATTTAAATATAACAGATAGCCAGTCAACTATTTTACAATGCATCATAAACATATATATTTAAGTTAGCCAATTACTCTATGAAAAACACTCTTTACTTGGAAAAATTATAGAATCTGCAATGATTTTAGATGCAATAGAATCATGTTATTGATCTTCATAAAGTAAAAGTAATAGTAGAGCTGACAGAAGTTGAAAAGTAGATAGGGAAAAGAAGATGTAAAAGTAGAAAAATAAGATGTGAAGTTTCAGTTTTGTTAAATAGAACTACAAAAAGATGACTACAAGTAGAGTGCAAATGAAATTCTTACCTATCATAATAGGAATTCAGTAGATAAATTTCAAGTTACTAAGTGAAGAAATAGAAATAGCATGTTAGTCAATAATTTGTAGGCAAAAACCTTTAGAATTTTAACAAAAATGGACAGAAGTGATTGTTTCTCTGAGGAGAGAATGTATTTGGGGAATTGTGGTGTTACTCTTGAGTGTTCCTTATTAAAACTAACATAGTTTAAAATTCATAGATTATATACAAATATACCAGGGCACTTAACCTTTATTATAGATGAGAATTTGGTGTTATTGATAGGCTTGGTTTATAGAGAGGAAATTGAAATTCAGAGAATTTAAATAACTGCTTGGGTTTCACAGCCTTTTCAGTAGGAGAAATGAAGCTTATAACCAGATCTTCCAAATGCCATGCTCTTTGGAAATCTCAAAATAGGAGTAGATACTTAATAATTTTTTTTTCCAAGATGTTTCTGATCTCCTCTCATGAATGTGTAGAATGCATTTTAATCCAGGTGTTGGGAAACTTTTTTCTTGTAAAAGGCCAATTTTGTACTTTGTCAGCTATGTGGTCTTTGTAGAAATCACTCAACTCTCCCAATGTAATGCAGCAGCAAGAAGACAATATGTAATTGGATGAGCATGGTCTGATTTGGCTTATAGGCTACAGTTTGCCAACTCTTGGATCAATAAATTAATTATTTCTCTATTCTAATTTTCATTCTAGTTTCAATTTTGGGGGCAAAGATGGCTATGCAATATTTTCACTGAGCCTATTCTGTAATTTTCCTCTAACCCTGTATTAGTCCATTCTCACACTGCTGTAAAGAACTACCTGAGAAACTGTGTAATTTATTTTTAAAAAAGAGGTTTAATCAGTTCACAGTTCTGCAGGCTGTGCAGGCTTCTGCTTCTGGGTAGACCTCAGGAAACTTACAACCATGGTGGAAGGCAGAGGGGAGGCAAGCACATCTTCATATGGTGGAGAAGAGAGACACAGAAGGGGGAAGTGCTACACACTTTCAAACAACCAGTTCTCCTGAGAACTCTATCACAAGAACAGCAAGGGGGAAGTCCACCCCCAGGATTCAATCACCTCCTACCAGGCCCCTCCTGCAACACTGAAAATTACAATTCTATATGAGATTTGGTTGGGGACATGTAGCCAAACTATATCATTCTGCCTCAGCCCCTCCCAAATCTCATGTCCCTCTCACATTTTCAAACACAATCATGCCTTTCCAATGGTTGCTCCAAAGTCTTAACTCATTCCAGCATTAACTCTAAAGTCCAAGCCCAAAGTCTCAACTGAGACAAGTCCCTTCCACCTATGAGCCTGTGAAATAAAAAACAAGTTAGCTACTTCCAAGATACAATGGAAGTACAGGCATTTGGTAAATGCTGCCAATCCAAAAGGAAGAAATTTCCCAAAGCAAAGGGGCTCCAGGCCCCACAAGAGTCCAAAACCCAGCAGGGCAGTCATTAAATCTTAAAACTCCAAAATAATCTCCTTTGACTCCATGTCTCACATCCAGGACACACTGATTCAAGTGGTGAGCTCCCAAGGCCTTGGGAGCTCCACCCCTGTGGCTCTGCAGGGCACAACCTCAGTGGCTGTTTTCATAGGCTGGTGTCAAGTGCCTGCAGCTTCTCCAGGTGCACAGTGCAAGCTGTCAGTGGATCTACCATTCTGAGGTTTGGAGAACAGTGGCCTTCTTCTCATAGCTCCGCCAGGTGGTGCTCCAGTGGGGACTCTGTGTTGCTCCAACCTCATGTTTCCCTTTCACACTACCCTAGTAGAGGTTCTACATGAGGGCTCCACCCCTGAATCAGACTTCTGCCTGGACTTCACTGTCTGTATCATTATTAGCATTTTGGTCACAACCATTCAACAAGTCTGTGGGAAGTTCCAAACTTTCCTTCATCTCTCTGTCTTCTTCTGAGCCCTTCAAACTGTTCCAACATTTGCCCATTACCCAGTTCCAAAGTTGCTTCCACATTTTCATGTATCTTTATAGCAATGCCTCTCTTCTTTGGTACCAATTTTCTATATTAGTCTATTCTCACATTGCTATAAAAAACTACCTAAGACTGAGTAATTTATTGAAAAAAGAAATTTGATTAGCTCATGGTTTCTGCAGGCTTTCCAGGCTTCTGCTTCTGGGGAGACCTCAGGAAACTTACAATCATGGCAAAAGGTGAAGGAGAAGCAAGTACGTCTTCAGATGGCTGGCAAGAGAGAGTGAAAAAGTGGAGGGGAAGTGCTACATACTTTCAAACAACCAGATCTTGTGAGAACTCTATCACAAGAACAGAAAGGGGGAAGTCTGGCCCCATGATTCAGTCACCTCCCTCCAGGACCCTCCTACAACATCGAAGATTACAATTCTGTGTGAGATTTGGGTGGAGACACACAGCCAAACCATATCAAACCCCATCCATTATTACATGCAAGAAAGTGAGACCACATAATAACACAGGTGTCCCTTCCACTTATAGCTCACTTTCTTCCCCATAACTTGGCTTTGCATCTCATAAACTCTGAAAATTACATATCATTTTTATTGGGGTGGATGGATTCTCTTGCATATTACTTATTTAATTAGGCCAAATCAGAGTAAAAAGAATACATCATTATTTTCAATGCTCAGAGTAATGGGGCAGTGTTATCCATCAGTCTAGGGACTCTGTGGTAATTAGTGAAGATCATGTAGGGTAGGTAATGTCCAGGATGTGTGCATGAGACACAAATGGAGCCTAAAGCTAGAATTAGAGCCAGGAAGGGGCTATTCATTTGATTGCTTGACAAGTAATGATTCATTTGAGATGACAGAATTGAGGCATTTGAAGAACCCAACATATAAGTAGATTCTTGAAATACCATCAAAGTAAAGTAGAAAAAGATATCTATACTGTGACAGTCAGTGAGCTGAAAACTGAAGAACATTCTCTTCCTGCAGAAGAATCAGCTCTTTATTTTTCTATCCAGGTTCTCTATGCTAAGATTTAAATCTCTGAGATAGAGAATTCCATTGGTATAGCCACGGCCCACACCTTGGGTAAAGAAGAATAGACACAGACTCTTCACCACTCTTGGACTCTATGCAGTAGGGCTAAGAATTTCTTCAAAGGAAAATCAAGGTGCTACTACCAGACAAATAGAAAATAGATGGTGGACAGGCAAAAACAAATGATGTCTACTACAGTTTAGATGCACAGTATCAAATTTTTGAAAAGGTGAACATATGCTCATTCCAATAGTCTGTGTGTCTCCTTAGATAAAAATAAGCAGGCCATTGCTTTCTTGTCATGTAAAGAGACCTTTCTCCAAATATAATCTTAATTTTCATCAATATCTTTCCTTTTTTCCTTTCTTTGTTCTATTCGTCATTCCTTTATTTTGCTTTCTTTTTTGCATTGAAATTTTCTTTCAAGTGTTCTTTTCTTAGTTTCTTTGATCTGATTGATAAAGTTTTTAACGCTATGGAACTCAAGGCTGTTATGTGGAAAAAAGCGCATACTTTACAATGTCACCACAGTCCAATCTGCTATTCCATATCTTTGTATTAAAGTGGAAAAACAGCTGACCTAACTCAGTCTTCTTTCCAAACAGAATTAAAGTCACATGCACATTGAACTGAAAATATATGTTCAAATTTTAGATAAAAATTATGAAGTTATAATAATGAATGTGTTACCTTTTAAAAGTTTGCACTAGAAAAAACTACTGACAACATGGCACTTAAATATATAATAATTTGTGAAGGTCAGTAGAATGCATGTTTCTGCTCATATTTACCTCATTGGGATTGGTTCAGTTCCAGAGCTATAACCACATAGTTTCAAGATATGAATGGAAACTAAATTTTCTAAATTTTTTTTCCTCTTGAAAAATGTTTGAAATCCAATTATTCAAATTTATTTGGATGAATTAGCTACACTAAGAGATAGGTAGACCTGTTGCATTCTTCGAAGAAAAAAGTGCTGTATTCATACTTTTAAAAAACTTTGGCCAGGCGTGGTAGCTCATGCCTGTAATCCCAGCACTTTAGGAGGCTGAGGCTGGTGGATCACGAGGTCAGGAGATTGAGACCATCCTGGCTAACATGGTGAAATCCCGTCTCTACTAAAAATACAAAAAATTAGCCAGGCATGGTGGCATGCCCCTGTAGTCCCAGCTACTTGGGGGGCTGAAGTAGAATTACTTGAACCCAGGAGACGGAGGTTGCAGCGAGTTGAGATCATGCCACTGCACTCCAGCGTGGGCAACAGAGCGAGATTCTGTCAAAAATAAATAAATAAATAAAAAATAAAAATAAAAAAACACTTTAAAACTTAATGCAATGTTTCCTTGATTGAATCCTGGGGGCAGTTAACATGTGTAAAGTGTGGGGTGCATGGGTGTGTCATTATTATTAACTTTGACAGAGACAAGTATCCTTACAATCTAACTTTAATCTCATCAAAACGCTTCTGTTCGCTTCTTATAATTTGTTTGTATAAACATGTTCTATTATTTAATCAACTGTAGTACAATACTTATGTTTCAGATGATCGTGCTCAACATCTGATCACTCTCTTGTATATCCAGCATTTCCTGAAAGTACCAGCCCTACTCTACCAAAGAAAGCAGTTTTGTGAATCAGTAGTTTAGAAAATGTAATTTTTATAAAATCCAGCCAACTTTACTTAGCACATCAGTTCATAGACGATTGATTGACTGATTGATTGACTGAGACAGGGTCTTGCTCTGTGGCCCAGGCTGGAGGACAGTGGTGCTATCATAGCTCACTGCAGCCTTGACTTCCTGGGCTCAAGCAATTCTCCCACCTCCGCCTCCCGAGTCGCTGAGACTATAGGCATGCACCACAACACCCGGCTAATTTTTTAATTCTTTTGTAGAGATGAGGTTTTGTCATGTTGCCTGGGCTGGTCTCAAACTCCTGGGCTCAAGAAGTCTGCCCACCTCTGCCTCCCAAAGTGCTGAGATTACAAGCATGAACCACCACACCCAGCCTCACAGACTTATTTATTATGGGATGTTTCTCCCCTTGTAATTCTTACTAGCACATACTAATGTGTTAGTATTCTTAGAAACCAAGAATTTGAATATCTCAAATATCTGTTTATTTGATAATATGTAGATGAGTAATCTTAATAGCTGATCAAAATTTCTGTTTATTTACTGAAAGGCTTGGAAATGTATAAATAAAATCTTAGCCTCTTGGTTGAGAAGGCAAAATAGAACATAGTAACAAAATTAAAATGTGAGAAAAAAGATGTGACAAGGTTTTACTTTTAGCATTCTCCAATTTGAGAGAGCAGAATTTTGTAACAATAAACATGTTCCAAATTATGTATAAGAAGATGTAGCAAAGGCAGTTTTGAGTGAGACTTTGGAATTTTTGGACTTCTGATCCTGGCACTCCTGTCTGGGTTTCGAAGGTCAGAGGAAACTAGAGGAGAAAGGAAAGAAAGAGGGAATGGCATCCTTATCTACTATCTTTGCATCATCCTGATGGTCCAAACAGAACCTTTGAGAAGTCAGTGGGGATACAAACATAAAAAGAACTAATGAGAGGCCAGGACACCAATTAACCAGTTCACTGATCAGAAGGCTCAGAACCTTCTAGTTGCTACTACTTCCATTAGAAAATAATTGTTTGGGGGCAAAGGAAGCAAAAATCAACAGGAAAACGAAGCAAATACCTCTTACAGAAGAGGGAAATTTATAGAGAACAAACATCATTGGCCATTGTGTTTTCCTTAACACCATGTGCCAGATACACAAGAACTGAGTTTTGTGAAACACTGTGACAGCAAAGTTTGCTTTGCCTGTGACAAGAATGAAAGAAAATGAAGAAAGGGAAAGAGGAAAGGAGGGAAAGAGGGAGAGAGAGGAGAAAGGAAGGAAGAACACAAGGAGAGAGGAAGAGAGGGAGCAAGAGAAAAGGAGAAAGAGGAAGGATGAGAGAGGGAGAGAGGAAGGAAGGAGAGAGGGAGGGGGAGAAGAAGGAAGGAAAGGAGGGAGGGAGGGAGAGGAGATAAAGAGATGCTGTAGAGGAGGAAAACTTTTCTTGTCAATAACTGGTGTTCGTGAGTGAGTGAGAGTTGGCCTGATAGATGGCACTGTGCTGTGTGACCTGAGCAGTGACTAGAAGCCAGAAGAGTTGGGTTCTATTCTCTACCGTCTTAGACTCTATTGCCTGAAACGAGTCCCTTCACCTTATGCACTTCCTTTTCCAACTTGAAAATGTTAATCTAGAGGAAAGCATGCTGACATAGTCTAAGAATGAGACAATGTGAACACTTGAGAAAGACCTGAAATAGTTAAAGGCATGGTCAGGCTTGGGAAAGGCTTACTGAGGCCACATGTTTTCCCAGTGTATGACCTGCAGGCACACACCTGGGCTCGGTCAGGTTACAGCCCACTCCCTCCCCCCCAGGTCAGGCCCTGGTCGATGATAGACCTAGGACCCTCCTTAATTAAGCATACCAATCACCTAAAGCAACAAGAGGGTATTTGGGAATATTGGATGTCACTCAGCCTCTCTTTAGACTTCCTTTCCCTTTAATTATTTCAAAAGAAAAACACTAACTTTTTTTTTTAAGTTAAAAATAACAAAAGCAAAGTCCCTTAAAGCAATGGATGTCTGTAGAGATTAAGTAATGAATGACTGCCTGGACTTTTAACTGCCCTGTATCTGCTGCCAAAGTTGATGCTACTTTGAATTTAGGCAGCTCTGGATTCTTTAATTCCACCTGCTTGGCCCTACCAATGCCTCATTTGGAAAATGTCAATGATCAGTTACCATCTGGTTTCCTGAAGAAAAAAAAAATAAAGTTTGGAAATGCTTAGTTGATTCATTCTTTGAATCATTTTGTTGCTGTTGCTGATGCTGCTCCTTAAATCTAAGGAGCCAGTGGCTGTTTAAAAACATTAATGCTGCTTTCCTATTCAAGGAGAGATTTTCTTCAGAAAGGTCCCTAAATCACTAATGGCTTTCAGGAATTTATCACATCAAAGAGAAAAGAGAGAAACTTTCACATATCCAATGGGAATGGCAGGTATATGGGAGGGCCTCCCTCCAGCTCAAAATTAGATGAGTCAGTTGCAAGTTTATAATAGATCTTATGCAATATATGTCATGAAGATTTAAATATAAAAGAGGCTTTGCTTCTCCCTTTATCAGAAAGTAGAGTTCAGAAGATAAACTAATGAAACTTGATTTTTTAAAAAGCTCTAGTTAGGGACTATTAAGCTATATGAATTTCCTTTATTCACCCTCTCGTTTCATTTCATAGATAGAGATTTCATTTATATATATATATATTTAGATGTATATATTTATATATCTAGATATATATATTTAGATGTATATATTTATATATCTAGATATATATATATTTAGATGTATATATTTATATATCTAGATATATATATTTACATATATATTTATCTATATTTATATATATTTATATATCTAGATCCATATATCTAGATCTATATATCTAGATCTATATAAATATATAATATATAAACTATATATCTAGATATATATTTAGATATATTTATATATCTAGATATATATTTAGATATTTATACATATATTTATATATTTTTAGATATATATTTATATATTTATGTATATATTTAGATATATATAGATATATTTATGTATATATTTAGATATATATTTATATATTTATATATTTAGATATACTTATATATAATATACTTATATATATTTATATATGCTTATATATTTATATATGCTTATATATTTATATATTTTTCTATATATTTATATATACATTTATATATTTATATATTTATCTATATTTATATAGTTTTATATATTTTATCTATATACATTTATATATTTTTATATCTATTTATATATTTTATATCTATTTTTATATATATTTATATATTTTTTTTATATATATATTTGAGATGGAATCTTGTTCTTTCACCCAGGCTGGAGTGCAGTGGTGTGATCTCGGCTCACTGCAACCTCTGCCTCCCGGGTTCAAGGAATTCTCCTGCCTCAGCCTCCGGAGCAGCTGGGACTACAGGTGCGCACCACCACACCCAGCTAATTTTTGTATTTTTAGTAGAGACAGGGTTTCACTATATTGGCCAGGCTGGTCTTGAACTCCTGACCTCATGATTCACCTGCCTTGGCCTCTCAAAGTGACGGGATTATAGGCATGAGCCTGGCCACATTAAAATATTACTGAATGGTGTTTACAATGTCAGCTCTACAATATTAGTTAACACATTGCTTTATTTGAATTTTTCAACAACCCCTTGATATCTGTATAGATGTTATTAATAGCCCCATGAGGAAACAAATATTTGGCGAAGTTATGGCTTGCTCAAGACCACACAGTGAAACCCACTCTACTCGAAAACTCTAGAAGCTCATTTTTCATTTGTTTGCTAGTATAGAGTCTTCAAAAGTGAAGTCAGAACTCAGTAACTCTTCTACCAGTTCTTTTACTGCTTTGCCCTTTTCAATCATCTTTTTTTGGTACCCAGTGGCTATTTTCCAAGACATCCCCTGACCTCTTGGCTAATATCACAACCTTTGAATTTTTACCATAACTCCTTATTTTTGAGAATTATTTCCACTTCTGTCTTCTTTCCCTCCCTTCAAGATGACAATCCTCTAACCTGAAAAACTGAACTGCACATATATTATTATGTGACAATTGCATAATTGCCTGTCATATCCTATATTTTTGGACTTTAGCAGAGTTCTCCTAAATAAAAATTTTAACCTAAAGAACTTAATGATGATGAGAATTAAAAACAGAGATCGGCTAACATACTGTTAATTTGGTAACCCACCAAACAAATAATTTATGCAGGCAGTCATGTCCCTACAGTGCCTACATAAATATGAATACTGACATTTAGATCAAATTTGTTAATAACATTCTTAGCATAAGTAATTACATATTATTAGCATAAGTAATGATCCATATTGCTCATATATGTATCTCTAGGAAAATCATATAATGCACTAGTGAAATGAATGACATGAGATTTTGGCTTCCCTTGTAGGATAGGATGTAGTATTCAGGAGGATTGTCCAGTGTTAGTGTAAGATAGACCTGGGTTTGAGTCCCGGTTCAGTCACTTATAGGTGATGTGACCTTGAACATGTGCTTAATTTCTTTGTCTCTCAGAGTCATCAAGGAAGGAAGGAAGGGAGGAAGGGAAGGAAGGAGAAAGAGAAGGAAGGGAAGGGAAGGGAAGGGAAAGGAAGGGAAGGGAAGGGGAGAGGAGGGGTGGGGAGGGGAGAAAAGAAAAGAAAATGAAAAGAAAAGAGAAAAGAAAAGAAGGCCAGGCACAATGGCTCACACCTGTAATCCCAGCACTATGGGAGGCCGAGGTGGGTGGATCACGAGCTCAAGAGATCAAGACCATCCTGGCCAACAGAGTGAAACCCTGTCTCTACTAAAAATACAAAAATTAGCTGGGTGTGGTGGCACGCCCCTGTAGTCCCAGCTACTGGGGAGGCTGAGGCAGGAGAATCGCTTGAACCTGGGAGGTGGAAGTTGCAGTGAACCAAGATCATGCCACTGCACTCCAGCCTGGTGACAGAGCAAGTCTCCATCTAAAAGAAAGAGAGAGAAAGGAAGCGAGGAAGGAAGGAAGGAAGGGAAAAGAAGAAAGAAAAAGAAAGAAAGAAAGAGAAGGGAGGGAGGGAAGGAAAGAAGGAAGGAGGGAAGGAAGGAAAGACTATATTTCCCATACAGTGGTAGTACAGTATTAAAAAATAATGTCTGTAAAACCAACCCATAGCTCTATGTCTGGCACAGAGTAGGCTTTCAAAAAGTGGTGGCTTCCAGCAATAAAAAAGCAAATACTTACACGTTGCTAGCTTTTATATCCTTTGCAAAGAGAATAAATTGGAGTTAAAATTGAGTATAAGAAGGTCTCAGGTTCAGAAAATCAGAGGCTAAATATTTTCTAAATGTGGATTCTCCCTAGGTTGAGATATTTCACATACAGGAAATGACAATAAGCCAAACACTGTTTAAGAGAGATGTGGAGTTTTTGCCTCAAAAATTAATTCTGTAGCTTCAAATTAAGCTCACCACATGTAAAGCAAAGTTTACTTTTAATCTTTCTTAGTCCTTACAATAAAAGTTACATTTTCAACCAACAGGTTCTTTCTATTAAACTCCACACTTCACTGGCATAATTAAGACTCATCTAGAATAGAATCAACTTTGACATGTGGCAGGAGAGGCCATAGATAATTCCTTATTACCTCATAACCTTGGATGTGTTGAGATGTGTTTCTGTGATGGAGCAAGGAAGCCAGGTGTTCTTCCCCCACGTTGTAAATGTCCCCATTCTCAGGCTTAGGCTTCCCCTCAAGAGTGCAGCCTCTCAGTGGCTGGCCTGCTCTAAGCCTTGTCTTGATAATTTACGGAACTGTCCAACCACAGCTTAAATGGGTCCTCAGAAGAAATGGAGCCTAACTTCCCAACAAGCGAAGATGTTCCCTCTGCAATCCATAGAAGACGACTCTAGGAAAGAAATAGGAACATTAATATAAATTTATTTCTGGCTGGGCACCATGACCCATGCCTGCAACCCCAGCACTTTAGGAGGCCAAGGCAGGGAGATTGTCCGAGACCAGAAGTTCAAGGCCAACCTGGGAAACATAGCAAAACCCCCATCTCCAGAAATAAAATAAAATAGCCAGACATAGTGGTGCAGACCCACAGTCCTAAGTACTCAGGAGGCCTAAGCAATCAGGAGGATTTGCTTGAGCCTGTGTTTGAGGTACGATTGAGTTATGATGGTGCCACTGTACTCTAGCTTGGGCAACAGCATGAGACCCTGTCTCTAAAAATATATGTATGTGTGTGCACAAACACACACACAGTGTTAGGCCATTCTGTTGTTGTTGTTGTTGTGTTTTTTGTTTTTTGTCTTTCTTTTTTTTTTTTTTTTGAGACAGTTTCACTGTGTTGCCCAGGCTGGAGTGAGTAGCTACATCTTGGCTCACTGCAACCTCCACCTCCTGGGTTCAAACAATTCTCATGCCTCAGCCTCCTAAGTAGTTGGGATTACAGGCATGCACCATCATGCCTGGATAATTTATATAATTTTAGTAGAAATGGGGTTTCATGATGTTGGCCAGGCTGGTCTCACACTCCTGACCTTAGGTGATTTTCCCTCTTTGGCCTCCCTTACTGCTGGGATTACAGGCGTGAGTCACTGCACCCGGCCTCGGTCATTCTTTTGTTGCTATAAAGATATATCCAAGACTGGATAATTTATTTTTCAACAGATATTTAATTGGCTCAAGTTCTGTATGCTTTACAGATGTCATGGTGCTGGCATTTGCTTGGCTTCTAGGAAGGCTTCAGAAAGCTTACAATCATGACAGAAAGTGGAGAGGAGTAGGCATGTCACATGGTGAAAGCAAGAGCAAGCAAGAGAGAGGGAGACCGGGGAGAGGTGCCACACACTTCTAAATGACCAGATCTCACGAGAACTCACTACCATGAAGACAACACCAAGCCATGAGGGATCCACCCCCATGATCCAAACACCTCCCACCAGTCCCTACTTCCAGCATTGGGGATTACAATTCAACATGAGATTTGAGCGAGGACAAATACCCAAACTGTATCACTCTGCTCCTGACACCTCCGAAATCTCATGTCCTTCTCACATTGCAAAATACAAACTGCCTTCCCAACTTGGCATCCCTCCACATCTTAACTCATTCCAGCATTAACTCAAAAGTCCAAAGTCTCATCAGAGACAAGGCAAATGCCTTCCACCTATGAGGCTGTAAAATCAGAAACAAGTAGTTACTTTCAAAATACAATGGAGAGGCAGGGTGCGATGGCTCACGCCTGTAATCCCAGCACTTTGTGAAGCCAAGGCGGGTGGATCACTTGAGGTCAGGAGTTGGAGACCAGCCTGGCCAACGTAGTGAAACCCCGACTCTACTAAAAATACAAAAATTAGCTGGGCATGGTGGTGCGTGCCTGTAATCCCAGCTACTCGGGAGGCTGAGACAGGAGAATTGCTTGAACTTGGGAGGCAGAGGTTGCAGTCAGCCGGGATTGTGCCACTGCGCTCCAGCCTGGGCAACAGAGCAAGACTCTGTCTCAAAAAAAAAAAAAAAAAAAAATACAATGGCGATGGAAGCATTGAGTAAACATTTCCGTTCCAAAACGGAGAAATTGGGTGGGGACAGATATCAAAATTATATCACACACATACACACACACATCCAAACTATAGCTCACACACACACACCACACGCAAAGCATGCTACTCCATATAGTCCTACCTCATTTCTGTGAAGATATCAGGAGTTACCTATACCTAAAACAAAAAATAGACCCTATTCCTAAAAATAGTAGTAGGGAGATTAGGAAATCGCTTTCTAGAAGAAGGGAAGGAAATTCAATTTTTTTTTTCCTAAGTGCAAACTAAATGGCTTCTTGTTTAATAAAGATATCATCCCAGCACTTTGGGAGGCCGAGGTGGGCGTGGTGGCACACACCTGTAATCCCAGCTACTCGGGAGGCTGAGGCAGGAGAATCACTGGAACCCGGAAGCAGAGGTTTGCAGTGAGCCAAGATCATGCAACAAGAGCGAAACTCTGTCTCAAAAGAAAAATAAGAAAAAAATGAAGATATCAGCGAATAGTTTGCTGTTTTATTTAAAATGCAATTAAGTAAAAAAAACTTAGGTCCTGGTTAATAAAACTTTTCAAGTTATTGAAGTCCTATTTTGTTTTCTTTTTTAAAAAATTGTTTATTTTTAACTTTTTTCTGCTTTTAGAAGTTTTTTATGCTTACTTTAGATAAAAAGTATAGACAAATATAGAAAAGAGTGATGAAGCAATACAAATTACTCATCATCCCTCCATTTACTTAGAGTGAAAGGTTATTAATATTTTGGAGTTTGTTCTAATCTCCCTCCCATGTGTTTGTGTGTATATATTGGTTTTACAGGAATAGCAACATATTTTGTCGTATGTGTTACCTGTTTTCATTCATAGAAAGTAATTTCATACACACTTCTTAATGCCATTTAATATCATTAAGGCAGAATATTACTGGCTATATATTAACCAGCAATAGTAGTATATGCCACCCAATTTTTGATAGCTTGCAGTAGTAACATTTTACATCAACTGGGAGAAATTGAATTAATTAAGCACTGATGATAGAAACTTTTGTCAAGGCTGAGGATAGGGTTAGGTCCTCACCTCACGTTATAGACTAAAATAAATCACAATTATGGTTAAATGTAAAAATTAAAATATAAAATATTTCTAAATATGCAGTAAAGCATAAAACAAAAGTCTATTAAATTATAATTTGAAGAATTCCTGTTTAACAACAATATAACATGTTAATCAAATTAGGAAAAACATTTGTGACACTTTAATAGCCAATATATGTAAATGAGTAATATAACATATCAAAATAATTACAAATTAGAAACAGATTAATACTCTAAGGAAAAATTTGTAAAGCACATTAGGAGGCAAATTTCAGAAAGGAAATGCAAAATATTCAATTTCAGTAGCAATCAAAGAAATATACTCCTCCAATGCCATTTTCTATTCTTATTGATTTACTTTTTCTTCAAATCAAATCACCACCTGACACTATAGATATAAAAACTATTATTCTATATGTAACTTTTTTCCCTCGATGCAGTGCAAGTTACATAAAAACTGTTGTCCTTTTATTCATTGTTGTATAGCCTCAATAACAGGCCTGTTTTAAAGTATGTGTGAGTCAGCTATGACTATGTACCAAATAATCTCAAATCTTAGTGTCATGTAACAATAAGTGTTTACTTATTGTTCAGTCAGCCAAGATGACTCAGCTTCATAGTGCAAGTTGGCTTATCGTCCTCCTGTGACCAGCAGGCAGAATGGGGCATGCAGCGCTTCAGGGGACGGAATAAATACAAGAAGGTATGACCAACTGTGTCCCGAGTTTGTTCCTTCCAGTGTGTTCGTGGTATCACTGACTTCAGGAATGAAGCTGCAGACTTTGCGATGAGTGTTACAGCTCTTAAAGGTGGTGCTGACCCAAAGAGTGAGCAGCAGCAAGATTTATTGTGAAGAGTGAAAGAACAAAACTTCTACGGCATGGAAGGGGACCCGAGTGGTTGTCACTGCTGTGTGGGGTGGCCAGCTTTTATTGCTTTGTCCCCACCCATGTCCTGCTGATTGGTCCATTTTACAGAGTGCTGATTGGCTCATTTTACAGAGCACTGATTGGTCCATTTTACAGGGTGCTGATTGGTCCATTTTACAAACCTCTAGCTAGCCACAGAACCCTGATTGATGAGTTTTTACAGAGTGCTGATTGGTGCATTTTACAATCTCTTGTAAGACAGAAAAGTTCTCCAAGTGCCACCTGACCCAGAAGTCCAGCTGGCTTCACCTCTCACAGCCATGAAATCTCATTTTAAGTCCCTCTTACATATCTTCTAACTGGAGATTCATCAAAGGAAGTCACAATACCAAGCTCAAAATCAAGGGTAGGAAAGTATACGCACCTATATATACACATACATGTACATACATATACACATGCATATATATATGGAGAGAGAGAGTGAGTGTGCTAAAACAAAAAGATGTTACATTCACCTGTTATTAATATGCTTAATTGCCATAGGCAATGCTAATGAAAATGTGCAAAAGTGAGGTTTATATCCTTCTTTGGTCCAGTAATTTATTTCTATGAAATGAACATTACAACTATAACCAGAAATGCACTTAATATTTTTTTCCATGAATGTCTATTGCAATATTATCTATATTACAAAAATTGGAATCAATCTACCATTATTCTGAGATGGCTCTTTCTTTTCTTACTGTATTTAATTTGACCGAACATAGTCAGCATTTCTCATTATTGCATATGATGGCTTGCAATTGGCCAAATAAGAGAAATGCATTTTTTCCCTATGAAATCTTCTACAACTATTTGAGTTCATTAATTTATAAATCATTGATGAGCATCTGGTGACTTTTAAAAATAAATTAGTAATATTCCTTCTGTCCTAGAATTGACCAAATAAACAGATTTCTGGGGAGAGAATGTGTCTATAAAGCTCACAACAGTTAAAAAATGTGCAATGATAGATAAAGAAATATGTTCTGTATATTAAAGGGTCCAGATCAAGGACAACTAACTCAACTGCAAGAATCAGGGCAGAACCCTCAAGGAGGAAAAGTTCAAATCCATGCTTTGGGTCTAAATGTGATAAGAAATGGTAAACATTCACAAGGGTTAGTCAGTATCAGTAATATCAACAATACATAATACCTTTGAAAATGTCAAGATTACATTAATGTATTTTACCCATAGCTTTTGGTGGACATCTCCAACCCCACTTCTAGGGAGGGAAGGGGGCGCACTTTCTCTGAGTCCAAACCCTCTGGAGAAAATATGAAGTCAGCTTTGTTAAGTGACTCTAATAGGGTACAGGAATGGATTCCAGCTACTTCTGGTTCTCGGTCCTGGTTTTACTTTCTGTTTTATCGTCCCAAATAAATGTAGCAGGGAGAGGAGATGAGGGTCCATTCATTTGTCAAGGTTGGTTGGAAAAACAAAAGTAATTGTAATTGAATAGTCTTCTCTTATTTCATAACATCCAAAATATAAACTGATGGAAATTATTCATTGCCAAAGGCCACTGTGACAGGCAGAAGGCTATCAAGTAGGTGGCATGGCAAAGCCACTGGAAGGCTCACAGGTATTATATTTTATTCTTTCTTTTGTTCACCCATTTATTAATTTGTTTAACAAATATTGCAACAAATATTGGAAGACAGACTCCTTAGTTTCTTAAGAATGGTTTAGGACCATAAACATATTTCTTATGATGATCAATTAACACTACATTAATATTCTCAAAGAGGGTAGTAAGCTATCTTCAAACCAAGGCCCATCCGCATCCTTGCTTAATGGGTTAGAAACACTGCATTTAAGAAACAAGAGTTTGTTCTCCTATCACAAATAATTTAAAAGACCAAATCAGGAATTAAGTGAATCTAAGTATTTTATTCTTTCTAAAAATGTAAAGAAATGGAGGGTCACTTAATCCAAAGCACCTGCTACTCCTTTTGATTCATTTTGGGTAAAAGTGGGCCTTGAGGGATGGGCCTGGAACCCCTGATTTGAGCAGCATCAGCAAAAAACAAAAACCGAAAAAAACCCCGGCTTATCTTTATCTGGAATTAACTACAAATTCAATTAGAATAAAAATCTTCACCCACCCCGTGGAAAAGATTTTACACAAAGAAAAGCAGATGTTGCAACAACATTGAGAGCACTTTGCTTAGCAGTGTATGGAATTTTCCATCTTGTAAGCCCAATCACCGGTGAAAGATACACAGAGCCAGCTTCTCTAACTCACAAAACGACTTCCATTTCCCATGCTCCTTTAATTAGATTTACTTCTTTAACCAAAGTAATATTGGGTTGAAGGAAGGAAGGGCGGGGTGGGGGAGACTCTACTTAATACTGGCTTAGCAAGTTTAGAGAAGGATGAAGGGTAAGAGGTGGAGGCCTATTTTGGGGTTATTTTACAGATAAAGCTTTTCTTATTTATTATGAGTTTGTTCAGTTAGAAAAAAATAGTAATAAAATTAATTGCTAAAGGTTATGCTGAGATCATACCTTAGTTCTATTTTCAGCTTTGAACAGATTATAGGACAATGAAGCATAAATAGAAATTAGAAAAGATTTTGAACAGACGCCCTGTAGCACTTTTTCACATCGGGATGAGAAATGTGCAGAATGGCCTATGAGGCAAAGTTATAAATGGAGAGGAACCAGGATCATGTAGGCCGCACTTGGGGAATAGAATGTGGGAATAGAAGGGGCCTAGAGGGGCTTCAGTGACCTCTGTTTGGTTTCTGGAAATGTTTTAAGTTTGTCTTTTTTAAGCCTACCTTAATTTGTATTTGTTAACCAGAATAGAGAGAGAGCCCCAAAGACAAACCTGAGTTTTTGCCGGAGAGAAGCCGTGAACTTACTTATAAACTTAATTGCAAGTGACCATTCACTCTTCAGGGTTGTGCCCAATACCAAGTAAGACAAAACAAACCCATATGTGGGTCAGTTTCCATTTCTTTCCATACATTGATGTTGAAACATGTTGAAATATGCCATAGTTTTGTTCAACTTCTTCTCATTAAGGATTACGAGAGTCTCCTAACAGGTATTTGCATTTTTGTCTCCTTAACTCTATTTTGGACTAACTCATCTCCCAAAATTCAGCAAGACTGAGTTTTCTAAAAAACAAAGCTAGCTGTGAAAGTCTCCTGTTTAAAATGAATAAGGCTCCTCATCTTCTTAGGGAAAAAATATCCTAGCTCCTTATTTTCTACCAAGCCTTCTTCTCTTTCCTGGATCATTTCCTATTGCTTGTTTCTACTCTCAATCAACTTCCCTCCACTTCCCTTGAACATGTTAAACTCTTCTTCAATTCATCATTGTCAATTCAGTTTGTTTATACTTTATTTATTTAATGCCTCCTATGTGCCGGGCAATTTCTTTCTTTCTTTCTTTCTTTTTTTTTTTTTTTTTTTTTGAGATGGAGCGTCACTCTTTTGCCAAGGCTGGAGTGCAGAGGCATGATCTCGGTTCACTGCAACCTCCGCCTCCTGGGTTCAAGCAATTCTCCTGCCTCAGCCTCCCGAGTAGCTGGGATCACATGCACCTGCCACCATGCCCGGATAATTTTTGTATAGAGACAGGGTTTCACCATGTTGACCAGGCTGGTCTCGAACTCCTGACCTCAGGTGATCCACCCGCCTCGGCCTCCCAAAGTGCTGGGATTACAGGCGTGAGTGCCAGGCACTTTCACAGGCACTGGGGTAGGACAGTAAACAAAAACAAGTAAAATCCCTGAACTCTTCTAGCAGACATCTTCTAGTAGAGAAAGATGGACTATGAAGCACATTAAGCCAATAACAGAGCATGTGGATTGTGAAGAGTACTATGAAAACAGCAAAGATGTGAAAGAACAGTGATGCTTGGAGAAGGTGGCCAGCAAAGGTCTCTGTGCAAAGGCAACATTGGGTTGAGTAAAATAATGAGGGAGTGAGATGATGGAATGGCGGCAGCCTGAGAGCCACCTTATATCATCCACAATTTGGGGGTGCAGAATTCATCCAGAGTGGGGGCCATCCATTGATATTTTTAAAAATCATGTCTAGGGTATTCTAATGTTTATTTAGGAAAAACATGCTTTCAAAGATAAAGGCTTTGGCTTCAACTCTCAGTCACAGCCATTGGGTGAAGACGTTGCATGAACTTATGCATTATATCTCCCTCTGATTGACAGGTAAAGAAGACAAAATATGGCAAGAGTGGAAACAGGGAGACTAAATAGGAGGCTACTGCATGTGGCATGAGGAGAGGTAGGAGGGTTTTATTGGATATGGTAACAAATGGTCAGTTGAGCTAAATGTTAAAGATGGGGCCACAGGATATCATTCTTACATGTAATGTTCCTAGACCCTAGAACACTAGGTCCACTTCTATTCATTTATTCAATCAGATTTCATCAGGGCTGTTCCTTGTACTCCCCAACATGGGAATTTGTTGTATGCCTGGCCCTTGCAGCCATCTGAGTTTCCCATGCTCTCTAGGTGCCGTGACGGCTCCATAGTGAAGTGCTTCTTTCTCTGTGTTATGACGACACCTTCACGCCTTGATACACCAGGAACCATATTCTCATTTTATTGTTTTCATGTGTATCTCTCTAGATTATATGTTGTTCACCTTCATATCCTTGGGGTCTACCACAGAGCCCTGCAATTAGTGGGTGTTAGGTCATTGATGAATGCATGATGAAATGAATAAATGAAAGAATCAACAAATGAATGAATAAACAAATAAATGGATTCTTTGTACTAGAGTCTCATAGCAAAAACCAGAAAACAGAAAACAAATTCATGCACAATGTGGAACAGTCATCTCTTTGTTAATTAAACATTTCCTAAGCCTCCTAAACTAACATAGCTATATGTTCTCAGGAAATTAACATTTCCTCAATTGTAAATTGTAATAATACATGAGGTGGAATGTATTAAGAAGAAGACAGCAACATCTAGCTGCAAACTCTTCTGTCTTTTCCCAGTCTAGTGGCACAGTATTAGGGAGGTGCTGTAAAGAGAAAAAGGACCAAGCCCTATGGACTGATTGTCCTCTAGGAAGCAGGTAGTGCAAAGGAAAAACTGCACAGCAGGGAGGCTGGTTGTTGGTGTAGCTCATCTTTTTAAGCTGTGCACAGCAAGCAAGGGGAAGGACACTGAAGAACCAAGATGGTAGGTTAGATTTAGCATGTTTAAGGAAAGGAGAAGGAGAGGATACCTGAAGTTTCAGAGTGTTGAAGAGGTCAGGGATTAAGAGTTTACTGTAGCCTCTGAACTTGGAAACTCTTGAATGCCTGAGGAAGACATAAAAGATGGGAATTCCTCTTTAGTGGTGCTTTGTTAAATATCACATACTCTGCCATTAAGCTATGGAACCCTGCTTTTAAAGATTTCACATAAAATACTAACAAATAGATTATAAATTAAAAAATGCATTCAGCTTAGCTTGGAGCCTGGCACACAGTTAGCATCCAGCAAAAGTGAGTTCTTTCTGCTGTGGTACTTGAAGAGATAAGAAGCCCTTTCTTGTATAAAGTAAACAATTTGGGTGATGCTTATACTAAAATACCAGACTTCACCAATACCCACCACTACATCCACATAACAAAACTGCACTTGTAATTCTTACATCTACAAAAATAGAAAAACTTTCTCTGTTATTATTATTGTTAAGAACAACAATAATAATAATACCGCTGCAAATTATGAAGGTTTTTCTTAGGCTAACCTCAGTCTTTTTTTTCTTTTTCTCCTAGAGACAGGGTCTTGCTCTGTTGCCCAGGCTAGAATGCAGTGGCACGATCATAGCTCACAGCAGTTCAGTCTCCTGTGCTCAAACAATCCTCCTGCCTCAGCCTCCCGAGCAGCTGGGACTATAGGCACACACCACTGCACCTAGATAATTTCCCTTTTCTAATAATTGTACTGATGTATGTTGACAGACTGTAAAACCTCTACATATGTTAGCACTCGTTTTAACACTCATTTAGTCTTAGAGTTAAAAGAGTTAACACTCTTTTATTTTAAGACAGAGTTTCGCTTTTATCGCCCAGGCTGGAGTGCAATGGCGAGATCTCAGGTCACTGCAATCTCCACCTCCCAGGTTCAAGGGGTTCTCCTGCCTCAGCCTCCTGAGTGGCTGGGATTATAGGTATATGCCACCACGCCCAGCTAACTTTTGTGTTTTCAGTAGAGACAGGGTTTCACCATGTTGGCCAGGCTGGTCTGGAACACCTGATCCACCTGCCTTGGCCTCCCAAAGTGCTGGGATTACATAACATTCATTTAGTCTTAGGTATTTCATGCCCACCGCTAGTTCCTGTGTCAATGTCTCTTTAGTTGTGTTGGGAGCCTTGATCTCTAGTAGACATTTTAACAAAAGTTCCTAAGAACAATAAAAAAGCATCCCTTCCTGATCATTATTTCATTTCTATTTCATCCTGACTACAGTTGGTGAAATATTAATAAGTAGGGTAGCTATCATTATGCCCATTTAACTAACAAGAAAGTAGGCTCAGACTGGCTGAATACTTGTCCAGGGTTACATGAGATTAAAGTGACGGTCAAAATTCTTTGGGTCTAAGTCCAGAGTTATGTAGCCACTGAGTTACAAGGCTTGCAGAAATGTTTTTTGTAAATTAAGCTTTCTATTTTAGGATAATTGTGGATTTATTTGCAGTTGTAAGAGAGAACACAGAGTGATCTTTTACCCAGTTCCTTCCAATGCTAACATCTTGCAAAACTGTAGTGTAACAAACAGGATATTGACATTGCTACCGTCAAGATAAGAAATATTTCTATCAGCACAGGGATACTTCGTGCTGCCTTTTATGGCCACTCCCTCTTCCTTCTTATCCTTCCCCCTCCTTAACCCCTAATGAGTCTCCATTTCTATGATCTTGTTATTTCAATCATGTTGTTATAGAAATAAAACAATATACTATGTAACATTTTAAAATTATTTTTGTCACTCTCCATAATTCTTTAGAGATTCATCCAGGTGGTTCCATGTATCAATAGTTTTTTTCTATTAGCATGCATGTTTCACAGTTGGTTTAATCATCTTCCCCTTGAAGGACATCTGGATTGAGTTTTTGTTTTTCTTTTTTGTCTTCAGTTCTCAAAAGTTTGGCTATGAGTGTCTTGCTATGAATTTCTGTGAGTTTATCCTATTTGGGATTCACTCAGCTTCTTAAATCTGTATATTTATGTCTTTGGCTAAATTTAAACACATTTCAGCCATTATTTCTTAGAATGTTTTTCAGGTCTGCCATCTTCCGGTCTTCTAGGACTCAGGGAATGCAAAGGTTAATTTTTTGTCTGTCTGTTTGTTTGTTTTTGGTTTTGTTTTGTTTTGTTTTGTTTTTTTGCTATAATCTCAAAGGTCTTTGAGGTTCCTTTCATCTTTTTTTCACTCTATTTTCTCTTTGTTGTATAGATGGTCAATTTATATTGTTTCCTCCAGTTCACTGATATTTCCTCTGTCTCCTCCATTCTGCCCATGCATTGAGTTTTTTATATTGGTTATTGTATTCTTCAGTTCAAAATTTTCCATTTGACTCTTTTATCTTCTATTTTTGGTTATGACTTCCTATTTCTTTGTTGAAGCTTTCCAAATAAATTTTCATTAGCTACAAGAATGTTTTAATTGTTCATTGGAGTATTTTTATGTTGGCTGCTTTACAAGCTTTGCCAGATAATTCTAACATTTGTGTCATCTTGATGTTGGCATATATTTATCATCTTTTCTCACTTAGTTTTAAGTTCTTTCTTGTTTTTGTATGATGAGTAATTTTCCACTGAAATATGGACATTTCAATATTATGAGACTCTGAATCTTATTTAAACCTTTTGTTTTAGCTAGCTTCATTTCACACCATCCTCACAGAGGAAGGTGGGTGTCGCTTCATTACTGCCAGGTAGGGTAAAAGTTCAGGTTTCTTAACTCAGCTTCTGTTGAACCTCTGAAAGGGGGCTTCTAATTCCTGCTAAGCAGGAGTGGGAGTTTCAGTTCCCCACTAGGCCTCCAATAAAGCAGTTATCTTTTGGCATACATGGGAATTTGCATCCCACGAATATTGTATTTGGATCTGCCTTCAGTTCTGGACACAGAACTTGTGGAGACAGAGGGCTCGTGGTAAACAGAGATTTACATTCATATGAAGGAAATTAATTTTCAAGTCAATAAAATAAACTGTACAGGTACATTCTCTGTACTTAGATAACTTTTGGCCTACTCTGCCTAATTAATTATGAAGATTTTAAATAAATCATTCATTTCTGAAGAAAGTGTTTTCTGACTGCCCTTAGCCAAGCAGATGTGTCTATTCTATATTCTCACATGCTCACGTGCCACCCCTTTATGACCCTTAGCATATACGCAAATTTACTTATTTGTGTGGGTCCCTAAACTAATACCTCTTCCATTGCCTGCATCTTTCAGGACAGCAGGGGCTTTGGCTGTTTTTCTTTACTATTGTCTTCCAAGTACCTAGAAGAGTATCTGAACATGCTAGGAAGTTGCTACATTTTTGTTTAACAAAATCTGCACCTAGGTGGACCTGTGATGTTCAAACCTGTGTTGTTCGAGGGTCCACTATAGTTCCCAACATGTGAGGGATGGAAGTGACTTTCTGCTGCTCTCCACATGGCTTCCACTGATATCACAGGATTAGGGGGCAGGGGTAAAGTCCCTCCTTCCTACTCAGCCTCCTCTGACACCACCTAATTAGTTTTTGTGGAATTTGGCTAGAATAGAGTGGTTATTATCTAAATGTTTTTCTGTCTTGCTTAGTTGCCCCTTTGCTTGTCCTTTGGCTAGAGACAGAGTAGTCTTTCGTTGGGGCTTTTCTTGTCTTTTCCCATTATTATTTTGGGGTTCTTGGTTCCTTGAACTCTAGGTCTGAGATATATCAGGCAAAACTAAAAGTCAGGGAACTCACCTTGGTGTTTTCCTTGTATCCTGAGATTCCCTCGTCAGGTAGCTTTCTTCTCTCCACATTCCTGCCTTCTAATGTTTGTTTCTATAAATTCTCAGTCTTATCTGTACATAGAAGGAATAATAGATACAATTATGTGTACTTCATCCTTAGTATAACATTTTTAAAGAACATTTGTGAAAACAAAGATGTCAATCATAAAAATATTTAATGAGAAGACAATCTGAGTATCTTATTGCTACCATTTATCTTAAGGGACAAATTCTTTTTCCACGTTGATATGGAGGCTTAAACTTAATCGACATTTTCATTTGAAAAAATAATATATAGATTATGCCAAATCTAAAAATTCACCTCCAATCCCCAAAGAAGCAATTCCCTTGGCTCTTCTGTATGTGTACTGAGGTCAATATGGCAGCAGGTACTTCATGAGGCCGCGTTGTTGAGGGAACACAGAGGATAGACAGATCGGCCATTTTTCACATTTAATTTCCTTGTTCATACAACTGCACAACAGCACTGAGTTCAAACCTGCCAAGACGAATTTATACCTCACTAGCCCTATTCGTTAACTACAGAAATGGCATTTATTTTAAGCACCAAAATGTACCATCAACGAAAAGATGGACGCAGCATCTAACAGTGCTTCTGATGATCACTCAGACCATAAAATTCTATTTTTTTGTTACTGCCATTTTTTATTTTCCCAAAGCTTTAATATTTCTTCCCAAAGCAGAATAGCACAAAGATTTTTTTTTTTTTTTGACATAGGGTCTCACTCTGTCGCCCAGTCTGGAGTGCAATGTCGTGATCTTGGCTTACTACAACCTCCGCCTGCCAGATACAAGGGATTCTCACATCTCAGCCTTCTGAGGAGCTGAGACTACGGGTGTGTGCCACCATGCCTGGATTCTTGTATTTTTTGACAGAGATGGAATTTCATCGTGTTGGCCAGGCTGGTCTCAAATTCCTTATCTCAAGTGATTCACCCGCCTCAGCCTCCCAAAGTGCTGGGATTACAGTCATGAGCCAAAGTGCCCCGCAAGAATAGCAAAAAGATCTATTATGGATTTAACATAGAACATTTTTAAGCGTGGCAAAACAAGTAGATGATGGTTAAAAGGTGACATAATCAATAGGTTGGTATGTTATGATGGCATAAACCAATCATTTTACATGATTTTCCACACTAAATTTCCCGGATGTTGTGGCCATGAGCCAAGATATTTCATGTCATTAATCCACTAGCTAGAATTTAGTTGAGGAGCTAATTCAGAGAGCTTGGAATAAAAACTTTGAGTTGGGTTTTTGGTAACTGACATGTACTATGTTTAAATGAAATATGCTTGTTGCACCACTGACCCAAACGAGCAAGGTGCTAAGGTATTGGAGATGATTACTTAATTTACATCATCAGAAATGAAGTCTAAGGAGAAAAGGTGCCACATTTTTGCCTGCTTTTTTCTTTCCTAGGGCTATTTATACCCTTGACAAATTTGATGTTCAGAATTTTTGCCCTTTAGAAGTTTTTAGTAGAGTAATTTGAAAGACAGGTGCTCATTTAAGTGAAAACAAAATTATATATATATACATATATATCGCCATATTTTTCTCTCAAAAAGTTAAAAATGACTTGTGGATTTTGCTTAAACATTTAAAAATTCATTTTTTCAATGATCAAGAATTACCAAAATGATTGATATTTGTGTTGTTATTGTTTCTAAATATAATAGTGCTGCTTAAAATGGTCATGATATGCATTTACTTTAGATGACACTTTAGGTGACTTATAAAATGCATAGTTCAGACTGCATAGGCATTCTGAGTTTGCATTAACCTAAAAAATATGCATTCTAATCCCACTTAGATAACATAGAGAAAAAGTCTACACATCAGGAGAAAACAACTAAAATGGAGATAGGAACTTGTTTTTTGGACACCTTTTGGCACCCACCATCACAGATTTTACAGTCTCAATTTCTCCTGCACAGATCCCACTGACAAAGGGTATTACATTTTGCTGACATCAGTGACCTGGCATCACGGAATTATTCCCTGCTTCGGTTTACAGAGGAATAAACCGGTAATTAATTATATATCAGAACATGAGAATCGACCTGGCAATAATGTACAGGCTAAGAACGCTCTATTTACATATGTAGGTTATTTAAAATATGTCTTGTTAAATAAATATTTAAAACACTTCCTTATTTAGCTTATACACTGTTTGGACTGAAGCTGCAATCCTCATTGCAGAATGTTCGAAAGAGTAAGGGTGTTGTCAGAGATTTTCATCTCTGCCTGACCTGCAAAATCTCCTCTTTGTGCATGGCAGGGCATACAAAAAATCTCTTTAACGAAAACAACAACATAAACTATCTCTATTGGCACTGACATAAATAATGAAAGTAGAAATTTCATCCTGAGAAAATCACAAAACTTATTTTTAGGTTGAGGGAAGTAGTAGAACAAGAGGCCCAGGCATAAATTAATCACAATCGACATGACCACCTCAGAGAGAGGAGTTAAAAGTAGACAGTAAGGGAAGCAAATGATTTCACAGAAAAATGTTCTCCTCGCTGTTGGTCTTTTTCCCCTTGTAAATATCCAGAATTGCTTTTAAAGTGGAAATAAAATAAAATACAGGACTTAAGACTTTTCCGTATCTCTCAAATCAATATACAGCCACAATTTTGAAACAACCATAATAATGAGAATACACAAGACAACTCCCATAATGTGGGAAGACAAACTTTGCAATTCACATCATGGCCACACTAAGACCCAGTTAGGGTCCCAGAAGGTATTCAATGTATTTCTGGGGGCTCAGAAATTAGCTTTTTTTCGGAGGCTATCTCTATACCTGCAACTGCCCAGTTTTCTCCAGAGCATGTTTGCTCCCTTCAGAATGGAATCCCGACCATGACGATTTCTGATCCACCAGGGGGAGCAGTTCACCAGCACAAAACAAGCCTTCCCCAAAGGAAGTCGCTGAAGGCGCCTTTTCCTCTCAATTTACGCAGCTGACAACGACTCTGATTTTTATCAGTTCTCCTAGATGTGGCACTCATATACCTCATACTGATTTCATATGCCTGACCTCATGCTGGTGGGATATGTGTTGTTCCATCACGGACACATATGCCCACGAGCAGGTTTTTCTGTAGGACTTGACATTCAGTCCTTGTAATTTATAGAAATTCCTTGTTTTATTATAGGAAGTAATTTAGTCTCTGCTTCTTCGCCAGCTTTTATGGACAAAACCGATATATTTATCAAACTGCTTATTTCATACTTATTCTAGCGCAGGGACATAGTGGAGAAGCTGATCTTTGGGGTGTGTGTAAGGAGGTATGTGTGGGAGAGGTACTCCCCTGCAAGGTCTTGAAGCCAGGCATCTACCACAGCTTGCTGATAGCACCCCTTCTTTCTCCAGCAAGCCTTTTTCCTGTCCTCAGACTAGAGCCCTGGGACTCGGAAGGAAAACAGCTGTCAGAGAAAGGCCGGTGTTGGTGATAAGCTCTTTGTGTGCAAGCTCAGACTTGAGACCAGCCTGTCCAAACAAAACAGCGGTGGACTTCAGGAGAGCTGTGTATGGGTAGAGAACCTCAAGCCTGCTGGTGAAAAAGCCAACCAGAGGACTACACTAGCCCTTGTTTTGCAAATGGCTCCACAATCCGCTGAAGGAATTTCCCTAGGGGCGCCAAGTTTTAACTTTGACAGAAGCCAGTCCTTTTGGCCCCTTATCCCAAGTCTCTACCCTGGCACTTCAGCTCACTGCTCTCTGACAGTCCTTACTTCTTAAGGTGTAGACTCTGATCAGCAGCTTTGGCATCAGCTAGGAAATTGTTAGACATGCAGAACCTCAGGCCCCATCCTGGACTTTTGGAGTCAAAAATCTGCCTTAAAAAAAAAAAACAAAAAACAGGTGACTAAAGTGCATGAAAGTTGAAACTATGCACAAAGACTCTTGTCTCTGAATAGGTCTGCTTCTATTAGGATGCAGAAAAGATGCATAGTTGTGTTCTTCAAATAGAAGTCATAGATGTCAAGATTATTACACGGCCTTATCATATACGTAACCAAACTCTCAAAGCAGCAGGGACAAAGCAGAGAATTTAGTCTTTCAAAGAAAAGACTTGGTTCTGGAACATAGCAGCTTTCTGGCACCTCATTTGTACTTCATAGGTACTGACTCCATTGGGAAGATTAAGTGAGCACCTGACACGCAGAAGATTCAGTTGACACTTCTTTTCCTCTAAAATTGAGTTTTCAATCTATGAAAATCAACCCGGGATTTGGCTATTAACATTTTTTTCTTTAACTTTACTATTTTCTGCCTTTTTTTTTTTGAAGGTCAGGTTTTGCTCTGTCACTCAAGCTGAAGTGCAGTGATGCAATCATAGCTCACTGCAGCAGCCTCGAGTTACTGAGCCCAAACAATTCTTCTATCTCAGCCTCCCAAGTACCTCAAACTACAGGCACACGCCAGTACACACAGCAAATTTACTTTATTTTATTTTTGTAGAGATGAGGGTCTCATTATGTTACCCAGGCTGGTCTTGAACTGCTGGCCTCAAGTGATCCTCTAACTTCAGACTCCCAAAGTACTGGGATTACTGGCATGAGCCACCTTGCCTACCTTTGCTAATACTTTATTACTTCTGAATAAACCGTGGAGAAAGAAATAAATCTTAAGCCATCCTATATATTTACTCATTAGTTGCTTTGTTTAATGGCTTTGAAGAGGAGAAAGTTGAAAGAGCTAAAATAATCATTTGAGATTTCTGATGAGATTCCAAGACTTACCCTGGACACTGTTTTATCAAGGCTAACTAAAGAAGGGGAATTTATTCTAGAAAAAAATAACAAAGAATTATCTCATTAAAAATACCCCCAAAACAGCTAAATTCCAACCACACATCTGTTAATATTGTCTCCTGAACACTCACAGCTGGATGGAGTTAGTGACAGGTATTTGAGTTGTCGTAATAGGACACGTTGCCTGTATTTCTTTGATGACTTAAGGAGCAATATTCTGCATTGCTCATTTTTTCTCTGGCCTTTACACTATTCTTTTGCAAATGCTGTCATGTGATATTCTGAATTTTGGCACAAATTCATTAGAAGGCAAAACTATCCTGAATATCAACTGCTTGGTTACCAAGTTGGATGTAATCCCTTCCGAGGAAAATCAGTTATAGAAGAATTATGATATTGGGTTTATTTCCTGACAGGGTAGAGATTTAGCATGGCAGGCAAGAGGGAAGGCTGTCCTCAAATCTGATGTCCTGGTTTTGCCCAGGCCTGACCAAGACATTTAAATTCTTCACACATCGAAGAGACTCCTGGGTTCCGGGCCCCTCTATAAGGTCTGGGGTGGGCATGGGGCAGGGGAGGGTAAACATGCAGCTCAATGTGAACAGCGTGGGAGGGAAAATTGGCTTGCATACAGGGAGCTAATATCCAGAGAGTTTTTGACAGCTTCTCCCAAGATCTTCTTTCCTGCCCTTCCAGATGGCCTTCCTCAGACAGTTTTCCTCTCTGGGGTCTGCCATTCAATTTTCAAAGGAAATAGCGACATTCCAATGACTAAACTAAAGAGAAGTATTTACTTGTTATTCCAGACCTACTTCAAAGGACCTACAGATTTAATAAAATATAAGCAACTTTGTTATTTACTCCTCACCCCTAAACCAACTTCATTGTTTTACTCAGTAGTCCAGATAATTTCCTTACTATTCAGTTTATATTCCAGAACATCACATTTTATCGGTTTCAGCTTCCAAATATTCGGCATGATGTGCCCCTACCCCAATTAATATTATAAGCTTCTGTAGAAACCTAGCAAGAGGAATGTTGAATTAATATGAATATATCTGATTTATTAAAATTTCATCTTGAATAGAGATGGAAAGAATAGGCAGAGAAAGGGAGATAAGTCTCCTCCTGATGCAGACTCATTGCCAACACCAAAAAGGGTGAGAACTTCAGGACTGGCTCAGAACCGGCTCAGAACCTCAGGACAAATATACCAGCCCCGGTCAGAGCTGGCTCTGCATAGACTGGAAGTTAGAGGAGGTAAGGGTCTCATTTTCAGGGTGCACTGGATGAATTAGATATAACAACTCAGTGAAATGGGAGCAGCTTGCTTTTAAGGACACAGATCTTCCCGTTCCTTCTGGGTTTCTTAATTTTTATAGCCATAATCAAGGACGATAAAATTGTTTTTTCTTGTTAAGCATTAATGTAAAAGCTGAATAGTTAGTATACATTATCACTGCTCTTTTTTTAAGCCTTGTAGCCACATTCACAAATATCAAAGTCCTTTGCAAGATGAAAACAACCTCAGACATGTAGGAGTGGAGTATTGCCAACATCTAGGAGAAAAAATAAAATGTCTTTCATTCTTTCATTCCATCTTGGGCCAAATTTCTTTGGAGAGGGACTTTTACTGGAATGTGGTAAAAATATAAAAAGTCTGAATGTCGCCCATCAGTGCCTTTCATTGGTATCCCTCTAAAACGAGAGACAGAGAGAGAGAATCCTAACATTTAAAGGGTTTGGGGATGAAGCCCTTCCCTTATCTTTTAATCTTTTATCCTTATAAGCATTTCCAATCTGCAAAGGAAAGGGATGAATCCTAGAAATGATTCTCATGATCAACCTTGAGGTTAAAAAGTGGTTTTCTGTGGCTCAATTCTGTTGAATCTTATCCAGGCTTATTCATATCTGCAGTATAAGGCAAGAGAAAGAGTTTAGAAAAATGAAAGATTATCAGGAAGAAACAAAGCTTGCATTCTTAGGAAGTTTATCATCGGAGCAGAATTTTCTGATACTGGGTACGTATTTCCTATGTCAGTCTTGCTCTGGAATCTTCACTTAATAATAGACCCACAGGAAGTGTCCCTTGTCAAGCTATGGTAAAGAGTTAATTGCTTTTAAATCATCTTAAACTGAGGCATCCTGGATTTCAGTTAGGTAGCTATCAAATTTTTGAAAAATACTTCAAAAGAACAACCAATGCTTTACTCTTCTATCTCACTTTTCAATTTTTGATATTTTATTTTATTATTTTATTTTTTGTGTGTACAAACACGCCTTTGAAATAGACCACAGCAGGGTCTGTCAACCTCAGCACTCTTGATATTTAGGGCCAGATAAGCCCTTGTTGTGGGAGACTGTCCTGTGCATGATAGGATGTTCATCAGCATCCCTGACCTCTACCCACCAGATGCCAGTAGTAACTTTCTCCTCCCCAGTTATGAAAATTGCAACTATTTGCAGACAGTGCCAAATGTCCCTGAGGGCAAAATCACCCTTCGTTGAGAACCACTTCACTGCTTTTTAGCTTAGTCCATGCTGAAACATTCTGTGACCAAGAGTCATTCTGTGATAATTTGTATAACAACTCTTTGGTTTTAATATAATAATAACAATTATAATTATAATTATTTATTATTATCGGCATTGTGGGAACTAAGTTTGAGATCTATCCATAATAGCAAATGCTTTAGTATTTATTGGAGTCAGTCAGCTTCTAAACATATCGCAACTGGTTATGAGCCAATTTGCCACCTAATTTTGGACAAGTTATGCACCTCTCTATTCCAGAGTTGTCTCATCAGTAAAACAATTATACTACTCATAATTCTGACAAGTAAGAACAACTAATCCAAACAGTAGGCTACATGTTGCATCTATGTGAAGGGACTACAAGAAGCAAAATTGTACAAAATAGCAACTTAAAAAGCATATGAGGTTACATAAATATTAAATATTAAGCATTACTGGAATAATGTACAATTGTACTTCTCTCCTAAAAGGTTTAAAGTATGCCCTTAATACCAAGAAGAAACTTGGAAAATGGGAACATAACTACATAATATTCATCTGAAGAAATATCTATTATTCAATGTGTACATATTTCTAAATTCGGTTTCAAAAAAATTGCACTCTTCAAAATAACCCCAGATAAACAGATATGTATGCAATCTAATGTGAAGGAGATTTTCAAAATGACGTTTCATGAAAAGACAGAACACAGGATTAAAGCGCATGTGGAAGGATCCATTTTGCAGAGGTCAGATGTGTTCTGAGAAACAGTAAAATCAGGTAATAAAAGTAAGGACGGGGTAACACAGAGGTTGGCTTAACAAAAATAACAGAAGCTGATTCGAAGCTGGTCCTAATACTGTACCTAATTCATTCAAGTGTGCCTGGGCCTAAGCCCAGCCCAGAACAGAGTGCTCCGATGTTTAATGTGTGGTACAGCAAGTAGGGCAGAAGTTGGGAACAGAACACCAACCTTACGTCTTTGTGTTTATTAAGCTGTATCGCATGACGTTCACCTCCCTAAACGGTGTGCTTGGTGTGTCATGGGATACTGTGATGTGTAAAAGAAGGTAGCAGAGGTAGATTCAATCACTCCCACCAACAAAGACTTCTTTCTTAAGCCCTTTGAAAGGGTCTTTGGACACAGTTTCCTTGTGTAACAATCACTAAATCCTATTCTCTCGGAATGGTGATACGCCTTTGCTCCCAGCTACCCTTTGAGTCACTTCTCCTCTTTCACTGTGTGGTAGGTGACCTATTTTACAGGACTTTCACCAAATGTTGCCCCAGTTACCTCCAAATTTAATTCTAACAAGAGCAAGGCCATCTTGTGGGAATCAAAGTACTTATCAGGAAGCCTTGTGCAGGGGTATACCTGCTTACGAAAGACTGGTAGCTACGTCTGTTTTCATGTCCTCTAAATTAATCCTGTGCTTTAAAAAACTCTTTCATTGAAAATAAAGGCTGTAAAAATAAAATAAAACTGCTGTAACAGGCAAGCCTTGATTTCTGAACAGAGCTTGACAGCCTCTACAAGGTAGGACCACTAGCTTGGAACTTAGTGAAGGCACAGCACAAAAATGCATTAACGTCAGCTCTGACTTCCTGTCGCAAGAACTGAAATCACTTTGTGGCCCATATGTGCTGTTTCTGTGGGGTGGCTGAAAGGTGAGGTCATCTACTACCTGTAATTTCTTCATAAAAGCAAACAGTTTTTACCTATTAAAACAAACTAACATCGTTTTTGAGTGGAGAGTTGAGAACATTTGTTGATCAAATCAATATTTGCTTTTATTGATGGGTCACTGTTACAGTTGCTTAGAATTCCAAATCAAAGTTTAAAAACAAAATACCAAATATTCTGCTGTTGATTTGGGAATTAATAAAAATTAACATGAAGACTTTTGGTTCGTTTATATAATAATGATGAAACCCCAAATATATCTCCATCACAACTATTTTATTTTCTTCCCTTGTGTAGAAACTGAACAGGTTTAAGAAACTAACAAGCTCTCCTTGTCCTCTGTCTTGCCTGTGATTGGCATTTGAGGAGCCAGGTGAGCACTCATGGTGAGACAAATGTATCATTTCTCCCGGATAAAGCAACCCAAGTGTAGCTCTATGGATACGTAAGTAGTCCATAAGATTTATGTTCCCTCAAAATATCATCTTAAAGCAAGGGAATTTGTTGTTGATACACCAATAAACTTTCTTCTTATTTCAATTGAATCCATCACACTGGGTGTATTGATTTCAGTTTTCTTGCCTCAGCATGTTTTTTCTTTCCTTTTTGAAGTAATCCCCCTTGAAATTTGTAGTAAAAATGGAATTCATCTCGCTCCTTCCTTGGATCCACTGGTCTTGGAACTGAATTCTGCTTGCATGCAGACGTCCCAGGGCGTCAGAATTTGAACTTCTGTTTCTGGGCTGGGAACTGGATCAGTCGTATCCTAAACTAATAAATGATTCAGAGTTTGAGGAATCTTTTCTTTTTCTCTTTAAACTAATCTCAGAACAATACTCAATCGTAAGGTCATTGTCAACAGCTTGCTCAATTTGTCCTTTTAAAGAACCGTTCCTTCCTGGTTTGGCCAGCTGCAGCCTCTTGACTCGAATATGCTGTCTTGGATGTGCTCTGGAATTCAGTCTGGCCTCACATCTCAGCTGACTTTATAATTCACATGTAATTGCTGATGCACATTCAAAAATCTTCAGGAAACTATAAATGCTTATTTTAGCTTATAAAAGTGGTGATATTTATATTTGAAGAATGTTAACATGACTACTAGAAAAATGCAAATTTATCATCCTCTACCATCTAGGACTCTGTTAGCAGGTCTCGTCTGGGGATAAAGGTTTGAAGAGGGTTTTGTCTATTTATGTTGGATCTTAAAAAGCACAAAGTGCCAAAACAGGGTGTGCAACATAGTTGGTAAAAATAGGAGTCTGAAGTATGTTTTAATCCAAGATTTAGCGTTGACTAATAAAACAACCATCCTCGTTATTTTCTCCCTCATCCTTAAATAGCTATAAGATCTGACAATATGTCCCAACCATCATTGGCCTCTAGTGAGAATGAGCTACTATGGGCCACAGCCCACCATCCCTGGGAGTTCACATCACAGCTTCTGGAATCATCCTTACAGCTCAGGGATTAGCATCTTGAGTTTGGACTCTGGTTCATGGATGTTGCCTCCTGCCTCTCACCACCCTATATCTTCCTCTTGCCTGCTGCCTGATGTTTGTCTTCATGCACACCTTGTGGTAACCCTTGGGTTTCAGGATTAAGACCAAGTGCCTAAGCATAGACCTCAAGGCTCCTGACTACTCTACCCCTTCCTTGAAGGCACTCTGTGTCTTGGCCACTCAGAGCTACCTAACTTGCCTTGTGTCTATTTTCTCCTCTCACAACTGTAAGTCTTTCCACTGTTACACTTCCAGCTGCTTTAAATTCCCTTCCCCTTTTCTCAACCTGATACAGGATCCATATCCCTTAGTTTCTATAACTAGCTTTAGTTTCTATCACTAACTTAGTTCTATAACTAGCTTTTCACTGCAGTAAGCCCTTTCAGTCTATGCGACAGAGAGAGGAGCCGTCCTCTCATTGCTCCCTGGGTCCCTTTACACAGCTCTCACCACGCTGTGGTTATTGATTTACTCCTCTGTGTTTCCACAACCACCTCCAGGAGGCTGTGATCTTCCTAACCAGAATCCTGTTAGTTTTTGTCTCCCATCCCCTATTGCTCAATAAATGTGGGAGGAAGGAGGACAGAGAGAGGAAGTGGAGAGCCCTGGAGGTCTCACAACTTCTATTTGGAATTAACAGATCCACACAGGGCATCTTGACTCTTCTCATCCCCATGCCCTACACACCATACCTGGCCCCACCCCCACGTCTTCCTGGCTTCTGCATTTTACACACCACTCTGTTGAAGCCATATAGCTGCAGATCTACCTTAGGTCCTGTGTTTTCCCCTCCATGGCCAGGCCCTAGCTCATCGGTCCTCCAGGCCCAGCCCAACATGTATGTGCCACTCCATCATTCCCCAGTCTTGGGTCCTCTCTTCCTGGGCTATGGCCACAAGAACTTCTGGCAATTACTCAAGAAGTCTCTGCACGCACTTCCCACCTCATGACCTCATATGCACATGGTGGCCACTATGTTCTTCCTCCATGCCTCGCTTAGCTAGATCCTCCTCAGCCACGGGATCTCAGTGTATAAATCACTTCCCCAGAGAATTTTTTTTTTTTTTACTTCTCTGTCTGAAGCATTGACCTCCTTCTATCTCTCCTTGTTAATTCTATAGCAGCCCTTTTGTGGACTTCTTGGCAGACCACAATTTTATATCAATACTCTGGAGGGATTTTTTTGTGTTTTTTTTTGTTTGTTTGTTTGTTTTTGAGACAGAGTCTCACTCTGTTGCCCAGGCTGGAGTGCAGTGGTGTGATCTCAGCTCACTGCAGCCTTCCACCTCCCAGGCTCAAGTGAATCTCTCGCCTGAGCCTCCCACATAGCTGGGACTACAGGTGCATGCCACCACATCTGGCTAATTTTTAAAATCTTTCTGTCTCACTGTGTCACCCAGTCTGGTCTCTGCAGTCTCTGCAATTGCCTCAAGCAATCCTCCCGCCTTCCAAAGTGCTGGGATTACAGGCATGAGCCACTGCGCCTGGCTGTGAGATGCCACTTTTTAAATTGCCATGATTGAGCTATCTGAAGCAACAGTCCTTGTTTGTTCCCTGTTTGAAACTTTTCCAATTGGTTTTACTTTTTATTCTGTCTTTTGGTGAAGTATTACTATTTTAATTATCAAAAATCATAATGTGGTTATAGAATCATATCCGAAATGGGCAGGGAATACCAAAGAAAGTGAATTTGTATGTGACAAGATTTCTTATGGACCGCTGAGGAAGGGCATCACGTCTGTCTGCAGGGTTTTACTGTATGGGTCCCGTGTAAATAGATCTGGTTGTACTTCATTTGCAGCTGTTGGTGCTTAACAAAACTAAGATGCTCTTGAGAGCACCAGATGGTCCAATCATGGAAGTTTAAAGAGTGGGTCTCCTTTGGGGGTTTTAGTGCCCATCAGAAGTTTACCTAACCCCCTTTCGTATGTGGAATTTTTATCACTATAACACAATCTAAGTAGGATCTTCATTGCTTCTTATGGGTGGACTTCAGAAGAGGGCAATATGTCTTGATTTTACTTCTTAGTTAACTGTTATGCTTGAAGGTGGCATTTTTGCTCTTTGAAAACCTAGGCTTACGATTTTCCCATTTTAAAAAATGAATATTGCTTAAGGCATTTTAGATCTCATGATTTTAGGATGAATTCATGAGACAATAATTTAGATTGTATATTAGAAAAATATTTGATCTGGGAAATAGCACCTCAAGGGAAGAGGGAGATGTCCCACTGCCTGAGTCAGACTAGTTTGGATAAAACTCGGTGGGGGTGTGGGGATGGGGCAGGGAGACCAAGCCAAAGGAAACTGGCTCGGTCTAACAGAACATGGTTTTTCCATCTCTAATTTCTGAGTTTGTGACTCTTGTGGGAATTTTTCAACCCATAAAAAGTGCCCTTTTTCTGTCCCTGGTAATGGCCTAATGAAATAAACACTCATAAACATATGAAGTTCCCAGAGATAAGATCTGAACATCAGCCGTCTTTTACCTGGCAGTGGATGTTTTATCACCAGTGAACTGGTCATGTGATCTCTTTCAGCTTTTTTTCTCCCCTCAAACTGAAGGTCAGAATTCTTGTGATTGGGTTATTTTAAACGTTCTGAAGCCTAAGTGCCTAGTGATTAAATAAATTTACATCTTATACACTTTCTAACACTCAGTAAAGAGATCATTGGACTTTATCAGCTGCTTGTGATGTTCAGCTGAATCTCAGCAACCCTGGCCTAGGACAGAGAGACCCTTTAGAGACAAGGATAGAGGATCATAAACAGGAAGCAGAGGTAGACAGAGCTCCCTGGCTGTCAATGGTGAATTAAAACAACAACAAAAATATCCAATGGCAACCGTGACATTGCCAAGATTTGCTTCTGTGAGAATGGAGCTTTCTTGGTTTCAGAGTTTCCAAGATGACTTTGTGGTCTTTCGCCAACAGGGTAAGGTAGTACTAACCTGCCCTCTTCTTTCCCGGGTAATTCTCTATAAAGAAACAGGCTGAACATTACCCTAAGCCCAAGAACACAGAAACAGAAAAAACCAATATCACATGTTCTCACTTTTATAAGTAGTAGCTAAACTTTGGGTATGCAAGGACACAAAGATGGGAACAATAAACAATAGGATTTTCCAAAGCAGGGAGGGAACAGGTAGAGGGTTAAAAAATTGTCTATCAGGTACTATGCTCACTACTTGGCCAATGGGATTATTAGAAGCCCAATCCTAAGGATCACACAGTATACTCATATAACAAACCTGCACATGTACCCCCTGAATATACTTTTTTACAAAAGAAAAAGAAACAGGCTGGAAATAGATTAGATTTTGTTGTATGCTTTTATTTCTTAGCGTCTCATGATCAGTCACAATTTTACTCAGTGTATTTTGCTCTGAAAAAACATAAAAATGCAGTGGTGGTCTGTTCCTGATCCTAAGCAGCCATGAGTTCATCTTGAGAGCAATAAGGAAGGCAACCTCAAACCTCCCCTGCTATGTTGAGGGCAATGCACTCCTGAAATAGAGTGAATTAGAACTTCCCTTGCCCACTTCCTGTTCCCTAGAGCTAGCTCCCTCTTCCTAGGGAGCTGTTTGAATCCTGAAGAATGTGTGTGCTTCCCATGGCTCTTATCCTTGCTGCCTTTGAGCTAAGATGAAGCCTTCTCTCTGCTTAACAACAGCACAGAGAAAAGTCAAATAAAGTGGATGCCTGAGGATGTGTGGAGAACCAGGACAGATTTGCTGTAATTTCATACTTCCTGGTTCTATTTGTGATTCTAGACAGTATTCATGCTTCCACATAAGTCCATGCCTTGGGATATGCATACACCTTCAATAAATCAAACACTTAAAAACGTATGTGTTTGTTCATTTGGGCATTCAGTAAGTTATCCTAAATGCACTGAGTCCCCGCCACAGCCCAAGAGGGCGGAGTGGCAAGAGCTCAGTATGAGATCCCCATGCCTGGCTCTACTCCTTGAGACCTGAGACATCAGTTATGGGACTTTGCATGAACCAGTTAACCCCTCCAGGTCACTTTGTTTTTGGATGGAGACTGGAAGTCACATTACTTGCTTTGGGTATTTCATGGAGCAGTTGTGGATCTCTGTTACTATGGAATAATGTGTATCCAAGGGTTTGGCATTATCAAATGGCCAGACATATATGTTATCATTATGGAAAGATTACTACTGAAAAATAAATTTATAAATGGAGTAGCCAACATGTAAGGCATGGTTCTACCTCTTCCAGGCTCAGTCATTATAAAGAAGAAAAAATTCCATGTCATAGTGGTCAGAAAGGCTTTGTAAAGAGACACAGGATTGAATAAGGGAAAGGTGTAACCATCAGAAAGGAAAAGTATGGGCACTGCCAATGAGGCCCTATCAGTAGGGTCCAAAGGACTACAGCTTGAGCATATCTCCATGACATCATTCATTGCAGTGGATTTGAATTTTCCATCTTTGTGTCCACCCCTCAGCTTTCTACTGATTGATTTTCATTTCTTATTGACTTTCATTACTCTAGTGTCTGGTACATTTCTTGCCAGTACAGGTCATATGCAGGATATGTTGGACATATAGTTTTGTTCAATGTAAGAATACATAAACAAAGCAATGTACCTTAGAACTGTTCCATCTCCAAAATCTCTCAGAGCTTCTGCTGTCTAACAACAATCTCCTTTCTCTTTACCGCTCACAGGTGCAGGACAAATTGTTTCTCACTGTGACCTCTCTTCCACCATTTCTAGTTTTCTGGACTATGCAAATTTACCTCTTCCCTCACCCCACAGTCAGACGTTGCATCCTTATCCTCCCTACCACCCAACTTTCCCACATCCTCATCATTTGATCACATCTCTCATATCCATTCTCAGCTGGAATCTACCAGTCACCAAATTTCTGCATCCCATCTGTTAAGATGCCTACTCATGCTGAATGGGATATGGGCATCACTAGTATTTCCATCAGTATCACATCCAGTTAGTTCCTGTTATAGTCCCACAGTGAAGAGTCTAAAATATATCCCCATACCTCAACACTTTCCCATGGTCTTGGAAGGAGACCTCACTGCTGAGTTATTGAGAAGATAGTGGCCACCTAGTCTACACAACATGCTGTTCATTCCTTCAACACATGTCTGCAGGTCTTCATTAGTTGCTTCTATTTCCATGTAGTGATTTCTTTTCTTTCTTTCTCTTTCTTTCTTTCTCTTTCTTTCTTTCTTTCCTTCTTTCTTTCTTTCCTTCTTTCTCTTTCTTTCCTTCTTTCTTTTCTTTCTTTCTTTCTCTCTTTCCTTCTTTCTTTTCTTTCTTTTTCTTTCTCTCTTTCTTCTTTTTTTTTTTTGATGGAGTTTCTCTCTTGTCGCTCAGGCTGGAGTGCAGTGGTGCAATCTCGGCTCACTGCAACCTCCACCTCCTGGGTTCAAGCAATTCTCTTGCCTCAGCCTCCCAAGTAGCTGGGATTAAAGGCACCTGACACCATGCCCAGCTAATTTTTATATTTTTAGTAGAGATGAGGTCTCATCATGTTGGCCAGGCTGGTCTCAAACTCCTGACCTCAGGTGATCCACCCACCTCAGCCTCCTAAAGTGCTGGGATGACAGGCGTGAGCCACCGTTCCTGGCCCATGTAGTGATTTCTAATTGAAGGCCTTACCTCTCATCCTCAAGACCTCCCTTTCTGATTTCTTAATTTCTTCCCTTGCTGTCCCCTCAGAAGATCCATCAGGGGTACCCTGCCATCTCTGGCATTCCAAGATTCCCTCTTCATTGGCTCTTTTCTCCCAATTAATTGTACCACTAGATGATTCTCCAAGAAATCTGGGCTCTGTAGTCAAATAATCTTAGGAACTATGATATACCATGTCACCATTTTGGATATTTGTAAGACAAATATAGCCAATTAAAGATAGTAAAGAACCTCATTCACTTTAGTTTTATTAGGGTCTCCTAAATGGTTTATAAGTTTATCTTTTTTTTCCCTTCGGGTAACACCCATTAACACTCGACAAAACTTTTGAGATGCAGAACTTATTTGGACCACTGCTTTAACACATACAATGTCCCCATCTCTACTATTAAAACAATAATCAAACAACTAAGACTTTCATGGTGTTGACAATCCTCAAGATTGTTTTCTCATTGCTTCTTCTTACCACTATTTTTATTGAGGAGAAGTTTTTATCTCTAATTCTCCTTCATACAGTTCTCATTACTTTAGCTACCAATTAAATGTAGAGGCTCAAATCTATAGCTCCCAGCTCTCTCCTAAATTAAATTGCTATATTTATTTCTGACTGTGTTCTTGATGTCTCCACCAGTTGGCTTCTTGTAGCATGAGCTGAACATGTTTGTTACTAACTTATTATTGCTACCAACTACCACACCAGACCAGCCCTCAGTTGGTGGTACCAAATTCTTCTTTGTTCTTTGTCCCATCATTAATCTTTTGAACTGAATATGAAAAAGTAGGGATGCATTTTTTTAAGTCAAATATACCTACAGAATTGAGCCATGATCCATTATTTGCTAATTATTGAGCCTCAGGGTCCTTATCTGTAAAGTAATGGCAAGAATACTTATTTGTGGAATAAATAATAGTGGGTGCTTCATGCATATAGTGTCTTTTCCCTTTGAAATATCTCACAGTTCCATTTCTTCTTTCTATTTCTCTTCTACTCCCACAGTTTAGACTTTGATAACTTAACAGTCTCAATATTTGCTTTTAGGACTTTCATATCTCACCCCTGTCCAGAACAATGATGCAGAGTTACACTATACAATATATTGTGTGTATATATGTAATTATAAACCATTATATTGCTATACTGTCACAATAATATCCTAAGAGAAAGACATGTATATGATAAATAGTCTTTCCATCATACAGTGTGAAAATTATGCTTTATTTCACTTGGCATTTGAAGTCATGATTTTACTTCAAGTACAACTAAATATTTGGAACAACATGGACCTTTATAATAGAGTTTGCTAAGTACATTTTCCGCTGTCTTCTGAGAACTGAAAAAGCTGAGAAATGTAGTTTCGGACCAGAGTACATCATCCTGTCAATGCTACTGATTGTTTTACCAACTGGACTCATAGATACATGGCCAACACCCAAGGAAGGGAAGAAGAAAATTACAGTGGCTGAGAGATATAAAATATCCCCTTCGAACTTCATAATTTGGAATTTTTAAAAATATTTATAATTTACAAGAATAAACAATGAAGTAATGGTCCGTAGGGTTCTCTGTGGCCACTTTGGACTTTTAAACAGTGATGGGTCACTCTTAAGTATCTAAAGTTCAAATTCATTTTGGATCACAACCAAGGCATTCAAATAGATAGATGATGTTTTTCAAACCTCTGGAGATTGGAAATGTGAGCTGGAAATCTCATGCCCCTTCACTGTATTTTTGATTCTTCTGGTTTTGGCAGAAGTGGGAAATGAAGTTTAAGTTGAGCATTTTAGATTACTAAAAGTTAAACTGATAGTTGTCCAAATATGGACTTTACAGATATCCATAAAGCACGCCCCTTTCCGAAGTTCACAGTTTTAGAAAATAGTCTTCATTATCTGTGTTAATTTAGTTTTTAATTAATTGTTTGTTTTGGATAGTTAATAGTAGAAGAAATTATACAGTTGACCAAGTACTTTCTCCACAAATTTGTTTAGCTCCCAATTATAGAAGTGGTTTGAAACACAACTCGACTACCTTATTTTTTCTTGCTGAATTTAGAAAACTCTCTCTCTCTCTCTCTCTCTCTCTCCAATTCCTTAGTTATTTAAAGTGCTTAGTTCCATTGGAAGGGATAACACATCTCATTTGGTTTAGGCACATTAAGACTGGGTCTACACACTCCAGAGGTGAAATGCAGCAAGACTGAAAAATATCGTTCACCTGATTTCTGGGAAATGCAGGTGATGGAATGTCAGGGCAATAGTTGGGATGGCACCTTCAAGTCCATGCTATTTACTTTGGTGGCAGAGATAAACTGTAGCAAGTCAAATCAACTAATTTTTTTTGTTTGATCTGAATACGCTGAAATTGCTAAAATGTACAATGTAACACTTTCTATCATGTAACTCACAGAAAGTAAATTTAATTGGATCTCAAGGAGAGAAGGACACATCAGCTCTAAAAGGTATATTAAGATACTCTCATCCAGGCTCCCTCTTGTAATAAGTTTGAAAACATGTGCCCTACCCTGGAGCTTTTTGTTCTTTCCATGACACCATGGTTTTATTCAAAGCAAAAGTAGCTCAGGGAGGAGCAAGAACATACTATGACTGCAGTCAACAAACAGGCAGAATAGGCCGGGTGTGGTGGCTCACGCCTGTAATACCAGCACTTTTGGAGGCCGAGGCAGGCGGATCACCTGAGGTCAAGAGATTGAGACCATCCTGGCCAACATGGTGAAACCCTGTCTCTACTAAAAATACAAAAATTAGCTGGGCATGGTGGTGCACGCCTGTAGTCCCAACTGCTTGGAAGGCTGAGGCAGGAGAATCTCTTGAACCCAGGAAGTGGAGGTTGCAATGAACCAAAATCGCGCCACTGCACTCCAGCCTGGCGACAGAGCAAGACTCTGTCTAAAAAACAAACAAGCAAACAAACGAAAAACAAAAACAAAAAACAGGCAGAATAGTTTGTGCCAGATACCCCTTTATTCCTACTAAGTACAACTGTTCCTTGCACTTAATAGGTGAGCAGTAATAGTAAATCCTTACTGAATTTAATACATATCTTTGAGAATCATTGTTCAGGCTTGATATCCAAAGGAGAAATGAAAATGCCAACCAAGGTGAACTTACATGTTTTAATTCCTTTTGTGTCCCTACACCACCTTCCAGTCCCATCCCATAAGCTAAACACCTATACACAACAACCCAGGGCAGCTTGGAAATCTTCACTGAGACAAGGGAGGGATTTATTCTCCTAACATTTAGAACATGACACAGAGGACCTGGGTTCAAATCCTGAACCAACCATTTACTAGCAGCCACATTATGGAATGTTGCTAAATTATGGAATACCTGATGTATGCCCTCCTTCAACAAACCTTGCAGGGGCTCCCGAGAAACATGTACTGTTCAAGGCACTGGAGATGAAGCAGACAGCAAAACATTTCCCAGACGCCAAGCTGATAGTCGAGACGCCTCTAAATCCTCCCATTCTCTTACTTCAAACCTACTGTCTTGAGATCTCTCTAGTGAAACCTAGGGGTCTATGTGGAGCAGGCATGAACCATAGATACAAATATGGTAAGAAGACAGTTTCTCTCCTCTAGGCATTCCCAGTATGGGAGAGCCATATGCATATAATTCATTGCAGGAGTGTGTTAAGACCTTTCATAGAGACACAAACCAAGCATTCTGTAGTTATATTCAGAAAATATTTGAAATTTGCCTAGAGAAGTTAAAGAATAAGTAACTCACTTGTTTTATATGAGGATAAATTGAGACACAGGATGTGAAAACATTTATTAATTGCATCATTGATATAAACATGTAAATATATTTTTGCTTAGTAATATATTTGAATATATATTAACAGATATATATGATTTTCTAATATCACATATATCTTATACACGGCCAAGTATGTTTCAAGTTCCTATTATCTGAAAGGATTAAAAAATAAGCTCCAAGTTGCTCAACAAATCAAATAAATTTTATATTCTGAAACTAATAGGCCACTGCATTAAAACATTTTTGATAAGTATAATTACATTTTCTCTGATCTTTTAGTATTCTCTTACTTGGTGTGTGTGTGTGTGTGTGTGTGTGTGTGTGTGCTTGTGTGTGTGTTTCTGGCTTCCTTCTTTATTAAAAATCCTCATTCCTATTGTTTGTTTGCCTAATGTATGTAAACAAAAACTCTCTGGTTAAGCCCAATTAATACAATGTAGATTAGCATTCATTACTTACAAATTAAAATTATTTTTATTTAATTTCTTACTAATAGGCCAGAAAAGCACCATTTATTCTTTTTAAACTCTTAAGTTCGCATTTCACTTGATTTTTCGTGCTAGTCTATAATGAGTAATACTTGTACTACAGAACAGAAGGATTCTGGAGAAAGATCCTCCAACTATTCTCCATTCCCCATAGATGCTTTGGACATTTGAATAGCCTTTTGTGAACGCAGCGGAGTTTTTGACTCACTCCCCACTCATAGCACCATCTGAAAAACAGCAACAAAATCATAAGCACAGAGAGGTTTGGACTTCTAATGCTACTGCTGAGTATTATCCTTACCCTTGGAATGTTCATTTTGACATTTTTATCCCTAAGTCATTCACTACTAATGTAAACATGAGAGCTTGTTAAAACAGTTCCCTGGGCTGCCCTGCTGGAAGCTTCTTTCAGGCTGGAGAAGTCATCTCACTGCATCTCTTTCTAAGCCGTTTTGGTCTCTGAGACTCACTACAGCCTGACTTCTTACTGCAAGCAGTACATTTCGATATGAAGTCTCATCAAATGCTTTTCTTTGATGGGGTACAGAATCCAGCATGTTTCCTGGCTGAGAACACTATAATATCTGCAGAGAACTTTCACAAGTTCGTTAGGCAAGACCTTCCCCATAAATCTAGCAGTTGGCTTTTCAAGGTGCTCTTTGGCTAGAGCCCACTGCAAACATGTCGAGTGCTTCTTTTCACACCTGATTTCTTTTCAGAGTCCATGAACTCAGCAACTGGTGAAGCCACACTTGAAAAATAATTTAATGTCACTATTCAGTTGGTTGTCAGTTACAAGGCCTGAAATTCTTCTGGGGGCATCTCAAGATGCCTCACTCTGATTCATTGTCAAGAGGCATTACGGGTAGCTGAAAGACTGAGCTTTGGAGAAAAGGCTGTCTTGAGGCTCAATTCTGACTTTGCCACTGGAGACTTTGGGGGAGTTATTTAACCCCAGCAGCTCAGTTCTCATACACACACACACACACACACACACATGATAGTACACACTATAGTTAGTGTAGATCTACGATTATTGTGAGGACTAAATAAAATTATGCATGAAGAGCCCAGCAGTCGTAGGCCCTTAATTAAAAAATAGAAAACACAAATCTATTAAGTAAACTTTCTATAGGAATTTGCTTTTTAAATCAGCAAACCTCCTACAGTCAGTTGTTTTGCTTTAAGTTCTGTCAGCATGAGGCTTTTGGAAATGTCCCTAAAGAGCCTCTTTTCTCCTTCTATTACCTTGAAGTTTGAAGTGATAGAAAGTTTTCATTGAGAAAAGTAAGGCCAGGTTCTCAGGATGGCAATGGTTTCTACCAATCAGACCTGAAATATATACAAGTGACATAAAATGGGCTCTCATTTTACAGAATTAATCGCTCTCTATTTTAAACCTAGACTATGTGGCCAGCTTTCTTTCATTTCACACACCACTCCCTTCTTTCCAGCCATCTTTCAGTATACTAAGAATAGTCATATCCTAAACCTAAACTGAACTGGCCTCGGATTTTTTTCTTTATACTCTACAGTCTTTTCACTGCTCTAATTCTCTATCATGCCAGAATGTTATAAAGAAGGCATTTGTTTATTTGAACTAAGTCAATGACCTTTTCAAGCATTTTCATCATGAGTTCCATATTACATAGAGTATCTTCTGTGCATAATGAACAAATAGGATCAAATTCCGGGACCTTATAGGATAAAACTACATTTCCCCTCAGGTCGTCAACTTTTTAAGGAGATGCTCTGCAGAACAGATAATGTTGATATGATATTATGGAGACGTATCATGACAGGGTAGCATTTTGTCGCAGCGGTGATGTCTGAACTTCAGAAGATCTGGATTCTGAGTTTGAACACACTGCCAAGAATGTGGATTTCTTTTTAAAGCATCCAGATGTTTTATGTCTGTAGAGCTAGGCTTTTGGAAGCTGTTTATTTGTTGGTTTATATCAGGACAAGAAAGAGTACATTGCCTTCTTGAGTCTCACTCAAGTCATTTCCAGAGTCTGAGAAACGAACCACACCTTCAAATACCTATTCTTGATTCTTTAAATGTTTTGTGTTGGACTTTGGTTGACGGTATCGAAGCTAGATTTATTTTAAAACAAACACACATTTTATTTTAAGCAAAGTCAAAATGTTAAATGCCATTGCACACAAATTAGGGAATGGAATGGAGGACTGGAGGGATTATTAGAAACTGACTTTTTATGACCTGATATTTCCCCACAAACACCAAAGGGAAATCAACCAGGAACTTTATGTCCTTCCGCCTCTGTGTGCTTAAATGTGTCACGTGTTAGAGCTGTCTCTGTCATCTATATACAGCTGCCTCTGTACGCAGATTCCACGATGACCATCAGTGATGGAGACTGGATTATTGAGGTGCAAGCTAATTAACTTTTGATTCATTTTTACTATCATTTATCTAAAAGAGTCACAGCACCGAGGGTTTGGCTCCCATGGAAAGATTATGAACCACTTCACTCAGCTACCTTACTTCTGGAGATATTTGACTAGCTTTAGGTCATAAATAGAAAAACTTAGTGTTTCCATTTGGCAATTCATGTCCCTTAAGAGCACAGGTTTTTGACTTCGTTGACTGCTGTGTTCACAGTGCCTAGAAAAACACAGCCCATGCCTGTTGCTCCTAACGTATCTGCTCAATGAATGACTAAATGCTTCAGACCAGTATTACGAATTGCCTCCATTTTGAGCATGAACATCAGATCCAGATTATCCAAATCACAAATTTTGTTATTGTCTGTTTGTGTGTTAAGATGAAAAATAGACTTTCCCACAATGACGAGTGAATTGTTCATAGAAATAGTTTGATTACGAGGAAGAGTTCTGTACTTGAAACTTCATGGCAGTGGCGAAGATGTCTCTCTCTCTGATGAGATCCCTGAGAAATACCATGAATTGGTATCCACCTTCTTACATATATTGGAATCTGTTCATACATTCAGAGTAGGCACTTTCCCAAAACATTTTAAGCTTTTATGTGTTTCTGTTTGTTTTTTGAGACAGAGTCTCGCTCTGTCACCCAGGCTGGAGTGCAGTGGTGCAATCTCAGCTCACTGCAACTTCTACCTCCAGGGTTCAAGTGATCCTCCTGCCTCAGCCTCCCAAGTAGGTGGGATTACAGACGTGTGCCATCATGCTCAACTAATTTTTGTATTTTTAGTAGAGATGGGGTTTCACCATGTTGCCCAGGCTGTCTCAAACTCCTGACCTCAGGTGATCTGCTCGCCTCGGCCTCCCACAGTGCTGGGATTACAGGTGTGCGCCACTGCACCCAGCCATATTTTAAGCTTTTAAATGTTGTGCTTCATTATTTGATCCATGGGTTGTCCAGAGAATAGAGCAGGGTTTGGTTCAATTATTTTGGGTTAGGAAGTAGAAGGCACAGGAGTTTTTTATGGTAGTGGCTTTTATTTTGTATTATTAAGTAAAACTTATAATTTGTAGTTAGAATAATAACTACTACCAGCACTGTTATAAAAACAACTACCAATTATTGAGAGTTATGTACCAGGTACTATGGCTTCACAAAGCTTTATGGGATGGGTAGTATTCTTTCGGTTCTACAAAAGAGGGAACTATAACTCAAAGACTTCCACAAGAATGTAGAGCTAGTAAAATGTTAAAGAGTTGGGATTTTAACCCAGATATGCTAGATATACGGTTTACATAATTCTGGTTAACAAATCCTAAGTCCTGCTTTTCATTTTTGTGAATGAGTCATCAAACATAAGAAGTTATGCAAACCTTAATGAACTACGTTAACCTTCTCATAGGCTTCCAGAAAACAAAATAACGGAAGCGCACAGGTTAACTTAAAGGTGCACTGTTTACATCCCAGACTAAATCAGTGCTCATACAGCTGCTGAGAAAACCACATGAGAGCTAGAAACAGAAGGGAGGGATCTATAATGCTACACTGTACTTAAGTTTAATATCAAATTAAGTTTTTTGTTTGTGCCTTTTTCAACCAATGATATACTTGAAGACATGCAGTTTCCTAGGGAAAAAATAATTCAAGAACTTCCAAAGTTATGCTTAGATAACGTGTAAAGAAGGCTAACAAAGAAGAGATATAACTAGAAGAGATTTTAAGCATCACTCAGCTAATCTTCCTACTTTGTGCACTATTTGTACCAAGAGATAAGGAGGGAAATAATATGGTAACTATCTTGTACTGAATGGTATTATATGAGCAATGGACACATTCAGGAGAGGATTACAACAGAAACCTATGCAGTTCCTGCGTGGTACCTCACTTAATGTCACTTTATTTTGTGCTGTCAACTATATTCTGTAGTTAAGTTCGGCTCTCTTTCTTTATATATGTATGAGTCAGCCACTTTCCCCATGAAGATTAAATGAGATAATGCATGTGAAGTGTTATCTAAACCATAATGTGCCATGCAAGTATTAGATATTGTCAGGGCCCAGGAATTTATAAGAATTCTCCAGTTATTCTATAAACAGGTTACAAGCCAGTGATATAAGGCTGCTTGAACTACTGTGCAGGGCATTTGTAACATCATCAAAGAAAAAAATGGGCGGAGGAAGGATGAAGAACTAATCGGTGAAAATTTTTCTAGTTCTTAGAAGATTTCACTTCTATTTCTCTGAACTAATGTGTAATAAATCTTTTTCTGGCTTCTGGCTTTCCAGGACCTGGAAGTCAAGCTTCCAACAGACTGGAGTTGAAAGTGGTAGCAGGGAAGAAGGAAAAACTGGTCTCTCCTCTAAAGGATGTTGTCATTGGGAGGATCTTGGCATAAGAAGCAGTTTTTTGACCTTGAGCCTACCTGAAGGGTTTCCTTAATCTAACTGTGCCCAATTACTAGCAGTTTTCACAGCAGTATGTTTCAGCAGCTTATCAAAGAATAGAAGCAGACAGTAAAAAGAGAGGGGACAGGATGGGTTTCAGTGGTTCTGAATAAGTCAGGCTTCTGGTGACCAGCAAAGGAAGAGCCTGCTTTCCATAAATCAGAGAGGTAGTTAGCCAGGGTGAGTTGGGACTTAAGGGAACTTTGCCTTGAAAGCCCAAAGACTTGTACTTGTGCCTTAATTATACAGCTTAGGTCCTCAGAGAAGGGTGTGACTTAGAGTAGGTGAGGCTGTTCTGTCAGCTGACCAGAGGAGAAAGCGCTGATCTTACAGGCATAAGAAACTGAGCTTGGGTGAAGATGAAAGTATATACTCCTTTTGGGTTTCCCATTGCTCAGCAGAGTAATGGTTGTGCTGGTATTTAGCTGTCTGAAGATGTAAAGAAGTGTCTTCTATTCTGGTGGAATATTAACAATCCCTGAACCTCTCCTAATCGAGATGTCATGTGTACCCTCACATCAGACTAATTGAACTCAACAGGTTGGTGGGTGAAACTTGGGCATTTTATTTTTAAGCTTTCCAAGTGATTCCAATTGCAGTCAGGCTTAAGAACGATTTACTTAAAAGTTTTAAGATGGAAATTTGCAAAGGGCTGCTATTCAAATCACTGTTCCTACAGCTACTTAGCTGTTTATGATCTAAGACGACACCTGGATATGTGTCAAAGGTCAATTATTAAGAGGATCTGGCAGTGAAAACTGATATCATCCAGGTGGGCCTTCTAAGATAATAACTTGCTGTGAAGCTTCATGTTCGTTTCCACATTAGGAATGCAGAGGCAGCTTATTAGGAGGAAGCTGGCGTGGTCTGATTCCAGACAGAGCACATGCTGTGGGCTCTATTTCTTTACAGTACACAGAAGAGCCTCAGGACAAGGCCTTCCCCACTCCTCCAAATGCCCACATATCAGACTAGGGGGATAATTCCTTTTGAAATTAGCCAGATTGCCTCTGTCACTGACTGTTGCAAATGACTACTGAATTTATAAAACGTTCATTGATGTTCCTTGTTGGGTTTGAGATTATAAATCTTTTTCTGCCGGGCTGTCACTGGGAGTAGACTGGAAAGCTGGAGACAAAATTCCCATAGCTCTGGTCGACATAATGACTGGCATAACCACTAGAGACTGGATAGTTCCAAAAAAACTCAAGAACTTAAGAATGTTAATATAAGGTAATGAATACTCAAGAACTTAAGAATGTTAATATAAGGTAATGAAGGCAAGGGATATGTGGAAGGAAGCCTATTGAAGTTTCCAACAATCTTGATTATAGTTTTGTTGCTTTTTTTTTTTTCATCTTTCTTTACCCCTTGTGCTAGCATCTCTGCCCAGTTCAAAAGGTTATGAGAAAGACCAGCTAGAGCAGAACTGGCCGGAACCTGGAGTTTTGACCAATCACCAGGGGCTGATCTGTAAAAAGTTTGGGCTTCTAAGGAAGTCCAAGAGTAGCTGACTGGTGGATAACTAAGCAACAATGCGAAATAGGGCTCCACGGCTGTCTAGCAACAGACATGGGTAGAGATCCAAGATGGAGGGCATCTGGTAAACACAGTAGATCACATGAATCTCCAGTCTTGAGCCCCAGAAATGGGAGAGCTGGCAGGACTCTAAGAGAACCTGTTGTAGGGTGCCCAGAATAGGCGTACTATACAGGAAAACAAGGCAATGAGTTGTACTTGGGCACATGGGCAGGATGAAACACATTAAACTGGACTAGGAGTTATAGCCTTGTCCTGTGAAATCAACCTTGAGCCCAGCCTCGAGAAATGAGAGAAGAGTTTGTCCAGGGGCCAAGGGGACTTCACGCTTGGCTGATGAACTCCTAGTCTACAGCTCCCTGAATTCCCCTTACCCAAGGTCAAGATGAGTTCCAGTCATGTCAGGGCTGGACCTGTAGGTTGGGGTTAAGTGGTTCCAGCTTCTATATAGAGGCAGGAAGCCAAAAGGATCATTACCATAAGTATTTTTTTTTTAATTCACAATTCTACTTTCCTCCCTCAACTACAATTTTGTTATATGGACATGTTCTAAGAGTATGTGCAGAGGATAACGATTAAAGAAACTTTTCCAAGTAAAACACAGTTAAAGGCTACTTCACTGTGGCCAAATGACTTTCTGTAAGGCCAAAATTACTTACTGTAGAGAGCAACCAAATGCATTTGATGCTCTTTAATGCTCTAGAATATCTAATATTATGTAGAGCACATAATATATTTTAAGTGAGTGCATATCAATACATACAAGAATATCATAGCTATGAGAGAGGCATATAATTAATATATTTGAAATATCACTACTATCCCCATTCTAGCTCAAAGTGTGCACTGATTTTAAATTTTTTTAAGCTTCTGCAAAACTTTATTCTTGTTTTCTCTCTTTAAAATTGTAAATCTTAAATATTTAGAAGATATCTTGCTGTCATGTAATATCCGATATTCACACACACACACGCACATAGGTACACAAATACACAAATGGAGACTTCCAATGAGAAAACAACCTTGTAAAAGGAGTTTTACAAGGGAGTGCCGTGTTAACTGACATATTGCTGAGTTAGCAACTAAATAACCAGCTACATACATTCCTTTTGTATCGTTGAGTAGTGTGCATTCTTAAAGTGATAATGGAACTAAATTTGGAGAGAACAGGCCCTTAAGTTTCAATTTATTTGTTTCACAATCACAGCCTCAAACTGAAGGGAAAATTACGCTGCAGTTTGATAAATAAAGCACTATACATTCAAAAACAAAATGCAGAATGAAAACTTTTAGAACTTCAAATAATCAAGGATCTTAGATTAATTTCATCAGTGGTTGAGAGTTTTTTGTTGTTGTGAATTTGCTGGAGAATTTAGTATGAAAGCACTCTAACTAGTGTCTGATTATATCAGTGTCTCTATTTCCTTTTAGAACACACATCTGTTGTTGTGGGGGGTTGTTGGAGAGGAGAGTGTGGTTGTGGTTATTATGGAAATACGGCAAAACCAAATATTTTAAAGCAGATGAGAAGAAACCCACAAACAGTTGGCTCACAAATGTTGTAATGCTTTCCACACCCAGGCATAAAGCAAGTGGCAGCGGCAGCAGCAGCAGCGTTCCTGGTGGCCTCTGTTTTATCTGTTTCAAACACTGGGCTGCTCTTGTTAGTTAACTGACTGGAGATTGTTTTCTCCCTTTATCCCCTCTCTCTCTTTTTAATTGTTGTTACTCTGTTTTGCCTGAAAGCTGCAGTATCTCACTGTTCATTATTCCCTGTTCAGTCAAATCCTGTCCAAAATTAACACATTGTGTGCTGGAGTTCTTCTCAAGCTCTCTTTTCTTACAAGATGCACAAAATAGACCTCACTGTAGCTCTTTCAAGAAGTTTGCATATCATACGGATAATTCTTTGAACTAACTCAATGCTGACTTTACTGGGCTGTGTTTCTTTAATATTTACAACGTCTAACTAGAAATATTTCCAATTATTAATAAGAAATTGTTATAAAATTCTAAAGTTTCAACCATTTTAATCCTTTCTCTCTCTCTCCCTCCCTGTCTCTTATATAAACCTAGTTCCACAGACCCTGTTTTGACTTTAGTTTCTCTTTTTTATTTTACTTGGAAATTTTTAAAAGAGTCTTCTGAGTCTCCAAACTAAAGCTATAAGACAGAAAAAAAAAAAAGCCATCAGTCAGTACAGCTGGGGAACTAGTTTCTCATATCAGCATCGAATTCCAAGGTATTCAACTTGAACTAAGTGCAGCCATCAGAAAAACCATAGAAATGGGAAAGTTGCTGTTGTAAATTAATGATTATTTGCTGTGTGCGTTAGAGTTGCGGTTTGTACCACATTTTATTGTGATGTTTTATTCTTACTCAGTGCAACAGTAATTGGGTCTTAAACATGATAAAGTATCTTCAAGGCTGCATTGGTAGCTGAGCTGCCTACAGCAGGTTTTTAACTCTAGTTAAAGAAGGTTAATCAAAGCTAATGAATCTGTTTTGTCCATTGCCATGAGTTTTTTTTTTTTTTTTTAATGTGCCAGGAGGTGACTGAACTAAAATCCGGATTGTTCAGCTGTGAAGGCAAATACATTTTTAGCATAATGATTTTGCAAGTCTCTTTGATGGCCCTGGGTCCATGGATGGCAGGCACCTGCAAGCTCTGTAGTTTTCTTATCTTTCTACCACTGCTCACTCTTCTGCCATTAAAAAATATGAGCCTTATGAAAATACAGGAGAGGGAATGCAATCCCACACTACAGCCTTCAGTGTGAGAATATCAAGAGACTGTTGCATTCAGAAGTTCAGAATAGCTCTGCTCTTTATAAAAGAATATGAGGAGCCCCCTAATAAGGCCAATTCATTAGAACAAGTGTTTGTTACTAAAACACACCACGCAGGACCACAGGGATCCGAGCCAGACAGCACGGCAATTAAAGTTGCCTCCCTTCCAAACGCAGGCGGCCCACCAACTCTCACCCACGAGTTCTGCTTTGTTTTCCTATTAGAAATGTGATTGAAGAATGCAAGTTCATAATTTGTTCATGCAGCAGAAGACTGGTAACTCTCTGGTTGCAACATCCTTTTATACACTTCAAATCAGAATTAAAAAAAAAATTCAGGTTGCTTGTGTGTGTCCTTTCTGAAAGCGCAGGAGGAGCAAAACCTTTTGCTCTGGGAATCTACCTTGCTGCCTAGAAAACATTGCCTAGTTGCATTTGAAAAAACGCTCAGCGAGAGACCATCCTCCAAATATCTAAAATCACAGTAGTGGAGGGTTTTTAATTTTAATCCCAGCGTTTACAGAAAACACACACACACACACACACACACACACACACACACACTCAGCCTGCAGTGACACCTTTTCCCTCCCCTTTGGTGCTCTGCGGAGCTTTGGAATGAGATTCATAGCGACTCAGGACTGTTGCTGGCAAGGAAAACCCCCTGCCTACCAGACAGAAAGAGGGGCGGGGAGGGCCATTGTGGCTTTCCCTCCTGCTCTCTTTTTAAGCCCAAATAATATTTGTACTTTGAGGGGAGGGTGCAAAAAAGGGATCAAGATATGAAGCAAGGCAGAACCCGAAAAGCGAGGGGGAGAAAAAAGCTCAAGGAGAGAGACCAGCTTTGGTCCGAGAAAGGGCCTACATCACAGGTTTCAAAAGCATCTTTTTTCAGTTTCACCAGCCACAACCCCCTTGATGAAAACTAGTTGCGAAATTCAGCGCCTGTTAGGCCTCAGCTAATTAGAAAAAATGGGCTTTTTTTCTTTTCCTTTCTTTCTTTAGCACCTTTTCTTTCAAGCATTTAGTCTCAGGAGGGGGATCCAGGCTCTTGGCCGGGCTGTTTTGAAAACACGCCTTTGAATGCGTCTCCCTAATTCACGCCTTTTGTTTTTCAGCTTTTGTGTTTGCCAGTTTGACCATATAACGTTATACATCTGGTGTATAGCTTGTTGGGGGCTTTTTTCTCCCAGGGTTCCTATGCATTCCCTATAGGACCCTCCTGAGCTTCAATTTGAGCGATCGTGTAACATAAAGGGGGTAAAGGAGAGCCTAGGAGGCTGGGGAGTGGGGGGAAAGAGGGAGCAGGAGAGGGGAGGAGGCCTGGGGGAGACAGAGAGAGAAATGAGTGAAACATAAAAAAAAAAAAAAGTTGAAAAGAATTCTTTTGCTCTCTTCTTTTCTTCTCACTGTTGCGACTGGACCCTGAGTCAGCCGGCGACAAGGCCTCGGTGGGAAAATGAAGGGGCCACAGAATAGATAACTCATTGGAATTCTGGCAACATATTCGTAAATAAAACAAAAGTGGGGCGGCGGACTGGGGGAGGGCGTGTGTTCCTGGGGAAGCGCAGAGCTGCACAGGGCAGGGCTAGGAGGACATTTCCAGGGCCGGCTCCCTGCCTTGCCTCTTGCAGGGGAAAGCTAAGATGGTCAAAGGAAAGGAATCCAACGGTTTTGCCCAGGCTTGTTTAGCAAAGCTCTTGCAGCTGGAGCTGTTTATTATTGCAGCTAGGAGGATGCTCTTCCAAACACACTTCCCAAGCTGAGAGAGCTGAAATAATCTATCCTATTTCTTCAGAGCCTGCAGGGTCTGTGCCTCAGAAAGGGGTTTCTGTTAAAAGAGGAACATTCTTGAGCATGGTTATTTTTTCCCCAGCTCCTCAAGAAGAGGCATCCCCCAGATTTAGTTTGCAGATATCTTTCCCAACTCTTACCTCCCATGCACACTTTTGATAAAACAACTTGGATACCGCTTCTTGGAATGATGATACTGATGTAAGTGTCTTGACTTAAAAGCTCCCAGTCTTCTAGTGGATTTGGTTGCTATTGGTGCTCATTGATGGGTAATCTTGTGGATGAGCTCTCATCTCAATTTCTCCATCTGCAAATGGACATATCTTAATGTCAAAGTCACAATTCTTAGTTTTCACATACCCGGATGGTTACTTTTGTAATGAGTCTATTTCATATTTTTGTTTAATATATACATAGTGTGTGTGTGTATCTGTGAGTACATAAAACCCATTATAAAGATATAGTGTATATTTTGGTGGTTGTGATTTTGTATGTCATCCAACTGCTCTAGAATAACTCTGCAAGTCTGATTTTGGCTGAAAGAAAACCTAGAATAAATAGGAAGACAATATGTTTGTGGCAGTTGTTTAAAGCTAATACCAGCAGCTTTTTCTTTTCTTTACTGCTGAACAATTTCAAAAGCAATACTAGGCATGAAAGCAAAACAAACTCATTTCAGTGCAAAGCTTATGAGTTATTTGTGTTTCCCTGAATTCAAGGAGGGGGTGGATGGGTAGGAAATTTGTTTTAAATATAGAAATGGGGAAAATACAACAAACTCCACAGAATATCTTGGAAGGTTCTGCAGCTTGAAGTGCAGAGTTTATTACAGATGTGATGTAACTTGTGGGTATAATTTTCAAAAATAGCTGAAGAATACACTGTGAGAAATCTTACCAAAAGTACCATTTTCCCCAATATATTTGTAACTCAGGTTACCAGCTGATTAACCCCTTGAAAAGAGTTTCTGTAGGTGGAAATCTATATCCCTGTCTGTTCTTAATCAATCCAGCCACGTGACCAATAATGTGGATGCAAGGGTTAACACAATTAAATTAACAAATGCTTGGAAGGAAATGGTAAAATTGGTTTTTAAAAAGATGTTTAACAAAGACATTTTGCTGTTCCAGTCAGACACATAATTATACAATAGGCTATTTTCAGGAATCTATTTTTTCCTAAATGTTAATCAGACCAGAAGAAAACGCCTGTTAGTCCACATTGGGATATGCTGTAATTCCCTTGGAAAAGTAACTTACCTTAGGGAAATACTTTACTTCCCAGAAAAAGACTGTTTATTTACTCTGAATTCTTTCCCTTGCAAGGTTGTTGTCTGGTTTTTGTTTTTGTTTAAACTGGTCTCAGAACATGGAGAAGTACGACCATCGTCAACTGAAACAAAAACAAAACAAAACAAAAAAACCATGGACTTGAGCTAAAATTCTTAAATGAATTGTTTAGCTTCAAAATGTAAAACTGTCCCAGCAAGAATGTCACAAAGTGTAAGCACAGAAGGATCTGTATTTTACTGAAAACATTCTTTATATAACACCCGGAGAACACGAAAAGAATGAGCCACCCTTACTTATATTACAATGTCTGTATTTATTATCTTTTCAAGTGTGCTTAACAAGTTGATACCATTTTCTAAAAGGTTTTTTAGTTTGAGACTCCTAACTCATCCACCTGCTCTCCTAGGTCACAACTGTAAGTCCAGAAAAAGGCGTGCTTTATGTTTCTGTGAAAACTGGCTTTATTTCTAGTTATAAGGGAGGCTGAACTTTTAGGTAAACTTGGTGCCAGGTAGCAGCAGCAGGAGCAACGTGAAAAAGAAAAATGGCAGTTACCCACTTAAGAAAATAACATTCTGTTGATCGACAAACACCCTTTAAATTTTAGCTATTAACAGCTCTTACAGAAACAGGAACTGCCAATAACAAACTTGATTTCTAATGTCCCCAAGGTAATAATAATCCACTAATTTGACTATATCCCAGCTGGCCTATACAGCAGTTTCTATTTGTTTTTTGTTGTTGTTGTTGGTTTTTTTTTTTTTTTTTTTATGCAGCAGGGAAGACTTATCTTTCTTTGGGAAAAAAAAAGTGGGGAGTGTGCTGTAAAGTTAAGAAGGAGTGTGGAGAGAAAACACATGGAAATTTAATGTGAAAGTTTCTTGTTGCAATAAAGCTGTTAGGTTTGGCATGTAGACTGTTATCAGATGGTTCCTTTGACATTACTTGAGCCTTTCAGTAAGTAAGACAAGCCTGAAGGATTAGGTTGTCAACTTCAGCCTGTCATCTTTGAGCAGAAAAAAAGAATTGCTTTTCTTTTTCTTCCTTTCTTTTTTTTTTTTTTTTTTTTTTTTTTTTTTTAGGTTGCATCTTCCTTCACCAGCTTTGAGCTTTAGAGACCACAGCAGAGGTAGTTACTGGAAGACAATCTCAGGCCCACATTGATCATGGAAGTCTAGCTTTTAAAGATAAGTGAGCCAACCAAGCTGTAAGGCTAATCACCCTGTGCAAGTATGAATTTATCTAAAGAGGATTTCATGTGGAACCCCCGGAGCCGGCCGCCAAACGGATGACTGCACACTTTAAGAAAGTTCGTGGGACTTCTCCCAATCAACTGTCAGGCCACATAAAGGGTCTGGAACGCGCTGACTTAAGCAAACAATATTTAGCCATCTAAGGATACCGTAAGGCCCAAGATTTTGCTTTGTTCGCGCTGACAGGAAATATTGATACGTATCAAGTAACACTCCTGATGCAAAAAGGGATATGTGACTCCTTTCGGCACTATCTCTGTTTAGGAAACACCTTGCTTTAAAAGAAAGCACAGGTGGGGGCAGGGACAATGTCAAACCCAGCACTTCACTGGGTACTTTTCCAGCTTTCCTGGGATCACAATTTCATGAAAATAGGAACTGAGCAAAAGTCGTCTCCTTTTTGAAAAAAAACAAATGTATTGGAATTTGAATTTGCAAACTCTCAGAATGTCTAGCTGACAAGTGACCCCTGCCCATAACCCCAAAACTATTCCTTAAGTTTATTAACCTAGGAAACCTGCCACTGATTAGGTTTGGGTGTGTTTCTCAGCTTTTACAATAGTCTAAACTATATTACAACTATGTGGTTACAGGGCCTAAAAAGTAAATAGAAATATGTGGCTATTAAGTCGCAAATCCCCTCAATAGGACATGTGAGTCAAAACTCAATTTTTTGCGAGAAGTAATGTCTGTAATCCTATTGACTCATCACTTTTAGACATTTGTGGCTTTAATTACAGGGGAAAAACTGTAATGTCCTGTCTTGGGAAAATTTGATAGGGAACATCGGGCTGTTACCATAGAATAAAGGTTGGGTTGGAGGATTTAATTTAAAAAGGAAAAAGAAAGAACCCTATTTTATCAGAACACTCTAAACATTCTCCATCAGTAATGTTGTGCCTGAGGTGATATCCGTGAAGATGCTGGAGGTGGCGGTGTTAATGAAATACCCGTTGGCATTAAATAGCATTTCTAGAATCCTGATTGTAGCGCTAAAAAGGAAAGTGAATTTTCTAACAGCACAATAAACAAGGGGAACTAAGAAAAAAGAACCCGCTGGTTCTGTAAGGAAGATCGCTTCCAGTTAAACAAAGAAATTTAGGGTCGTCTGCTTTTCATGAAAATCACATACATATGGCCTTTGAAATTTGTCACTGAAGATGGTTTTGCTCTAAGGTAAAATTCACCACTTTATAGCTTTTCAGCTGCAAGTCTCTGGATTTTTCTTCTTCTCTCTTTTGGCCTGCAGCCCAATATGAATGTATGATCACTAGCACAATAGTTAAACATCTGAGTCTTTTTGAAGTGTCTTCAATGTTACAATGATGTGATGGTTGATTGCCTAGCAGTCAGTTTAGAAAAGACTGCATTCTGCCCCCTAGTGGTAGAGATTAAAGTTTAATGGCTGCTTCATAATACGTAATGCCTTTTCTCCCCCCTTTTCCATATGTTAAGGATATAGAGCAGTGTGGGAATTACTGATGAGTTTTGTCATAATCTGTAAAGTGTATATTTTAAGCAGGAAAATTTCTAGACTGAATGGACAGGTTTACGAGGCACAGGGTCATTTGATGTATGTTTTGTGTACTCTGCTGTGCTTTGCCGAAGAATATACATGACCACTATAAACAGACATTGTCCCTAATACAACATTCCTTCTGGGAAAATTTTGGGACTTCTTAATAGAAGCTATTAACCAAAAAGTGCATGGTGTTGCCAAAATTATAATATTATACACACACACACACACACACACATGCACACACACATATATTCAGAGAAAGCATGGTATACTGTCAGATACTGTGGAACTTCACATTTCTTTTCAGATGACCATTTTTTGTACAGGAGGTAATAAAAACAATTTGCACTAGTTATACCACTTACTACTCCACAGGTCACATTCCC